>NW_027305501.1:787500-1160739 GCF_039555335.1 Amphiura filiformis
CTACGCGAGCGCCTTGGCATTAGATACGCCCGTACGACGCGCACGGGCTAGCTTGACAACTGACTCCCTTTTTTGTTTACCCAGCATAGCAACGTACCACATTTTCACTGATTTTGAGGCCAAATCTTGACCGTTTTCAACCAAATAAAGTTTAAACACGTTCCCGTATATTCATCGATCTCCCGTATGAATTTGGAGACATTTGGATCGAAACTGACGGAGCCTTTATAGGCCTACATACATAGATAGATACAACATTCCCCTATTTATAGTAAGACTAGCGGGACACCCGCGCTACGCGCGGGTCCCCGCTAGGTGAGTAAATGGGAGCGTTCACTAAAACGGGAGGAATTACTGAACAGGTAGAATCATTGAAAAGGTAAATTTCATTTATCTGAGTCTGACCCTCTTAAGCCTAAGTTTCCATTTTAGTTTCTTTCTTTCTTTTAGTTTCTTCTACATGGGCCAATTTTGTTCCATTTTTTAAAAACATTTTGCTGCTAAGCTTGCAAATTTCCGTTACCATGTTTTTTATTTACTCAATCCCGTTCCCATTATTTTCTAAATCTGTCCTTTCTTACATTTCCCTGTTGACTTCATTTTTTATTTGCTGCTTAGCTTGTGATTTCCCGTTTTCATTTTCCCGTTTTTATTTAAATCATCTAATTTTATTAGATTTTATTATTCTTTCCTTCTTTAGCCTATTTTATTCCCGTTTTCATTTTCTTACTGTGACTAACTATAGGCTAACCCACATACTCGTAGGCCTACCTGTTTGTCCTCATTTTGTTTTCTTTTTTAATTACAGTAGGCCTACCTCTTCATGTTGTTTGTACTTTTTAACACACATCTTTTCCCCGTATTTATTACGCCTACGGTCGGTCGTTCACCCGTATTATCGCGCGACTCTGCGTCGTTTACGCGCGACATGGCGTAGTACTGCGTTACCCGCGCGCTATCGCTGCGCTACGCGAGCGGCTTGCCATTAGATACGCCCGTACGACGCGCACGGGCTAGCTTGACAACTGACTCCCTTTTTTGTTTACCCAGCATAGCAACGTACCACATTTTCACTGATTTTGAGGCCAATTCTTGACCGTTTTCAACCAAATAAAGTTTAAACACGTTCCCGTATATTCATCGATCTCCCGTATGAATTTGGCGACATGTGGATCGAAACTGACGGAGCCTTTCCATGATACATAGATACATAGATACATACATAGATACAACATTTCCCTATTTATAGTAAGACTAGCGGGATACCCGCGCTTCGCGCGGGTCCCCGCTAGTGAGTAAATGGGAGCGGTCACTATGACAGAAAGAATTACTGAACAGGTAGAATAATTGAAAAGGTACATTTTATTTATTTAAATCTGTCTCTTCTTACATTTCCTTTTTTCTGCTTAGCTTGTGATTTTCCGTTTCCATGTTATTTATTTATTTAACCCCATTCCAATTATTTTATAAATGTGTTATTTCTAACATTTCCCTTTTAACTTCTTTTTTTATTTGCTGCTTGCGATTTCCCGTTTCCATGTTTTTTATTTAATTCTGTTCTCATTATTTTAGCTTCTTTTTTTCTTACATTTCCTGAATGATTTCTTTCCTTCTTTGTTTCGTTCCCGTTTCATTTAGTTACTTTAACCCGTTGGCCTATTACTCGTACCTCTTTTGTCATTTTAAAATTTCCATTTTTCTTTACAGTACCGCTTCATGTTATTTATACAAAACACATTTTTTTCCGTATTTATTACGTCCTCTCATATCGTGTATGCGGACGTGTTCATCCGTTATCATAATCCCGTGACCCGTCCATGTACCTTTTTGTCTTTGATTTTCTATTTATTTTTCCTTCTTTCTATATTATCATGTCCACTGGTCTCTGGCTTGCAAGTCGCGTGGCTCTGTGCCGTTTACGCGCGCATTGGCGTAGTGCGCATTACGCACGCGGCGCTGACGCGCTGCCTGCCAGCTGCAGTTTTTCATAACAAAACCCCCGTTTTTACCCATATTTTCACTGTTTTTGCAGCCAATTCTTGACCGATTTCAACCAAATAAAGTCGAGGCAATTTCCCGTATATTCCTCGATCTCCCGTATGAATTTGGCGACATTTGGATCGAAACTGACGGAGCCTTTTACATAAACCACATACATACATACACACACACATACAACATTTCCCTATTTATAGTAAGATAATGATGCGACCATAAACACTCCGAAAACGAAGTTAATGTACATCGGTGAGACAGCACGTTCTTTGGGTGATCGGCTGAAAGAACACACGTCACAGAGCAAAAGTGCGGTTATGAGACTCCCCCATAATAGGATTGTTAAGAACATAGTGCACGAATTCACCGTGACCTTTCCAGCCATAAACCCGCTTATTGAAGATTAAACCGATATATGCAGTACTAAACCATTATATAGTAATCTATTGTCCAATGCAAATTTATTACCACCTGATAATATTGATCCAATGAGCGACCGAATTGTCCGCTACGGACGACTAATCCAATCGATAATGACTCTATTGACATGTACGAACGGAGCCCCACTGACCGAGTTTTGGGATATTTTTCACTGGTTTGCAGCTGTTTGCTGTCATTTACTCATCAAGGCGGAGTACCGTTATTATAAGGACTATGCCAATTATTTAAAGATTGACATGTAGAGAATAAGCCATAATTGATTGACAGAAAGTACTAAATTTGTACCTATGACGGTTTTATGACGCCAATCTTCAAAATACGATCAAAAAATGGCTGCCCGGTGAACTAAAATGTGCATAGGACTAACACGGCGAGTTTTGATAGATGGTAGGTTTTTCTTTTTAATAAAAATATATGTTCCCCCGTTATTAAAGCTTGTACCGGGTTGAAGATTTAGATATTTGGAAAAGAATAAGTAATTGAAACAGAGAGAAAGTACCAAAATCATAGCTTTTATACTTTTTGATATATGATACTAACTAGTTCATCCCCGATAGCTACGATACAGCGCTACCAGTAGGGTTCAATTGCCTATTGTGAGTGCCCCTGTGTTGTGTGCATACATGTAGTTAACAATAACTGCATGATGAGGAAAGCAAGTCCCTAAAGGAGTCCATAGCCAACTGACAGTAGAAACAAGTTAAGCTCAACAGAGACGGAGGCCGGGATCTTCCGGGAAATTACGACTGTCTTCTAGAAACACCAAAATCATCCAAGTGTGAAGAAGACAGTCAGCCAGTCATTACTGCTTGATGGTGGTAACAGTTACATGTAGTTACCGAAAATATGTAGTAGATAAAGGGTTCAAAACAGACCATTACCATAGATAATCGGTGTCTTGTTGAGGTATGGTGAGCATGTTGAGTCGCTCGGAAGGCGAGACCCGAGACTAACATGCGAACCTACCTCAACAAGACACCGATTATCTATGGTAATGGTCTGTTTTGAACCGTTTATCTTACATATACGGTGAGCCAAAATAAACGAATTTGTTGTTATGGTTTATTCATTTTCCAAAAGACAAACTGGAAAAGCTGATATGATTATCTTGTGTAAGTTTAGGGTTTTCCAAAAATAAAAACACACCGAGACAGTGTAATATTCTTTCCGTGTGTCCTGCGTTTGAGTCTACGAGTCTTATAGCTTCTTATCTAGAGTCAATTGAAAGTGATTTAATCAAATCAATACAACATTGATTTTAACCGGAGATTCTATTCAATTCACTTTGTGGTCATGTCCCACTCGATTATACGTATTCGTAATATTAATAATGAATATGTAAATAGTTCAAAGGTCAAAGTGGGTGTGTTTTACCTAGACATGGCGGTAACTCATTTAACACCATAGAATTTATATTTATCTTTAATATACTTATAGAACAAATGTCCTGAACCAAATCAACGCATATTCCTGGGTACCTTCCTCGACCTTTTTTGGTTGGGGTTAGGCCGCAGATTGTTGTAGTTTTTCTACATCTAGTCTTGTGGCCTGTAATGTACTGCATTTTAGGTGCAAAATATCCTTGGTTGAACTTAATTTGTAAGACCTCGTGGCTCTTGTTTTGTTACCTACTTTGTCGGAATCTGCGTTAGTTGGGAGAGGGGGGACAAAGGTAGATTGACATCCTCGTCCTAATTATACAGGCTTTAAGACATAATACAAACTAATTTGCATTATTCAATAAAGGTGTTCTTGGTGTCATTCAATACACACAAGTATTGTTTACCATCTTCATTTAAATCTAATATGCATAAACTTGCATAATAATTTATGCTGATCGTGTAAAATATATTAAACTTTGATGCATTTTAAGTTTGTTGAAATGTCCAAAAAGTCAAATAATGTGGCCAGTGTTTCTAAATGTGAACATGTACTTCTCTTGTTTATCTTGACCTGACCAAGAATATCTTGACCTGACCAAGATTATCTTGACCTGACCAAGATTATCTTGACCTGTCCAGATTATCTTGACCTGTCCACATTACTTGATATAATCGACAGTTGACCAGACTTTGAACAAAAGAAATACAATAGATAATGGAACAAAAGAAGAGGGCTAGACGTATATTAACAGGTAAATATTTGTTTATTTGCCTTCAGTTTCCGTTGCAGGTTTTATACTTTTCTTGGTTATGAGCAGAGAAGATGTAAAGAAAGGAGATAGATCCAGCTATCCTCAAACAAAATATGTGTGTTGCCGCGCATTCAAAAGCAATCACGCTATTTAGGTTTAACTATAAAATACAACAAAAGGGTTCGAACCCATGACGGGTGGGATACACAAGTTGCTGCTTACTAGTTTTAGGGAAAGGTCAGTGTCTGTATACCATCAATACTATGCATACCATGCATGTAGATCCTAACATCCAGTTTATTTCAAATAAAATATGACCGAAGTTCCATGGCAAATAATAATTTTGCACGCTTGGTTACGCTTTCAACCTCTACGATTTATGATACAGACTATTTTCAATTATCAAAATATCTTTATTAGGTTTGCAGGAAATGACAGGAAAATACATAAAACAATAAAATATAGATGATCAAAAAGCATCCCTTTTCTAACAAAATCCTAAAACACTCTCCTAAATAATTAATATATGTTCCAAAATGGGCGGATTTTTTTGGAATCTTTACAAAACTACATTTCTTTCTTATAGTATCCACGTGTGGCATCCCTTCAGAGCAACATCAGGTACTTAACACACACGTGTCATACTTTCAAGGGATTAATTCTCTATAGAAACATTGGATATGGTTTCAATTCTGGAGTGAAAATTAATCAACCGTAGTCGGCAACACACATCACATCAAAGGCTACTTTTAAGTAGATGTGTAACTACTTGAGAATAAAGGATATAATTCCGTTCTCCCTCCTTTCTTTACATCGTCTCTGGTTATGAGGTATTTGGTCAAAATGCTAAATTGAAGGCAAAAACTGCCCTTTTCAAAAGTCACAAAGTAGGCCCATGCTTGTCACAAAAGTTGATTCATGGCTTATTACTATTTAAAAAAAATAATGGAAAACCCCATGTGTTTGAGTGCAGTTTAAAATCCTCACCAAGTGAACATTTACTGTAATTTACAGCCATGCAAATCCCCTTGGTGCAGAGTTCAGCACAGTGAGTTGTAAGATGGTCAGTTCCATTCCTTGCAGTTAACAAGCATAGGCCTACTTTGTGACTTTTGGAAAGGGCACTTTTTGTCTTCAATTTAGGCTCATTCAGCCCTGAAGTCATGGAAATCTCTCATTTTCACACAGCACTTAGTAAACAGTCATATAATTATTTCAAAGTTAGTTTTGTTGGTACAAAACGAAACCTTACGATGTTATGACGACATGTTCAGAGGGGGACTTATTTCTTTTGAGGTGTTTATTTAAATGTCGGGTTATATAAATGTCATGAAAACATTGTTAAAATGTTGAAAAATTTTTTTTTTAATGTTGTCAAAATGTTATTCTCAAATATTTTTTGCCAAACATTTTTGGAAAATGTTTTGTCAACACTTAAACCATTTAAGGCTCATAAGAAATGTAAACCCAATATAACATAACAACCATTACCATATCCACTGATGAATTGGGTGATTTTGCTATGACTAGTCTAGGCCTATATAGGATTACATAACAATTGTTCAGTTGCGTAAAATTTCTCAGATCATGATAACACTTAAACTATCCGACTTCTTTATTTTCCGCTGTGACAGTAAATAACTATCTAGTATTTGCTTTCACAGTAGATCATATGTGTATATCGCCGGGATATATCGCCGGGACAAATCTCACCATGACTTTATGTTATCAGCATGATTACTATATAATGAAGTATGCACAAAAAGTAACGCTGCTGTTATAAATTCGCCTATGGCTTCAGAACTAATAATAATTGTTTTCACAATGTTTCAACATAAAAAGAAGGATGATTTAACTACGCGCATTTTGATACCCAATTTGTCCAATTGTGTTCAATATTAACAATACAGCAGTGTTTTGAAAAAAAAAACCCGAATTTAAAAGTCGCAGCTATTTGCATTGGTTTGAAGTAAGCGCGAAGATAATGGCGGGCTTTTAGTACGTGCTATTATTTTGATAATCTATGGTGCTACCACTCTGTGTGGTGCTACAGTGCTTGCATAATACCCATTAATCGCTGTAAACTGCAACGTTTAAATTCGGGTATTTTTCTTTAAAAGCACAACTGTGGTGTTAATATTGAACGACATTTGACAAATGGTTATCAAAATGCGCGTAAATAAATCATCCTTCTTTTTATGTTGAAACATTGTGAAAACAATTATTAGTTCTGAAGCTATAGGCGTATTTATAATAGCTGCGTTACTTTTTGTGCAAACTTTAGTCAAAGGCCATGTGTTTTGCACTCGCTATCCAGAAAAGGGTGGTATCTCGAAACCCATACATGGCCTTAAGGGTAGACTAGGCATAATAAAAATTCCCTTAAAAAAGGAATGGGGCGCCCATTGTGAGCTGGACGTGATATGGTGAATTCCATGGTGATTAGATTTGGTATTATAATGATTTTTTTCCAAGGGAAGAGTAGAAGATGATCAAATACAAGAGAAATGCTTCATGGAATGAAGCTTTCGCGTCAATTTGATATTCTGTTGGGTGGGAGTTCTGTTTTGGGGGCCTATTGTAGTGATATTGCTTTGGAATATGAATATTGTTGCATTTCGTTATGCAGGACCTAGTGTATATGGATAGTATATATAGAAGATACAAATAAGTACGCTTCCCCCTAGTCATCTATACACTCATTCTTGTCACACAACGAATTTCGACAAAGTCATGTAAACGTAATTTTGAAAACTTGGGGTCGGCGCGCTCATGCCAGTTTATCCTAAGGTATACTCTGTTGTAGCCCACCAACCCTGTGGCTAAGAGAGGCTAGGAAATACTTAAACTAATAAAAAAAAATCATACCCTCCTTTCATATCAAACAGTTCCAAGAAATTTACAGGCCTGTTAAAAGGAATCAAGGGTAAGATCGATCGTTATTTTTTATGAAACGGGCACAGCCCATTTTTTATGTTATTAATTCTGCTAAAAATTAATTAAATAATAACAAAATTACGTCATAATTATGACTTTAAGTCGGCCATAGAACTCTATTTAAAACGGACAAAATAGCCATTGGGGTTTCTTTCACTTTACCTTGCTAGGAACCCTTCCCAGCATTTAGGCATATTAGATAATATTACTATAAATATTATTTCATTCAGCATTTTTGGTAAACACTAACAAAATGACGTAGGCCTAAATAAGCTGCCCGACACCGACCCGGGTTAACAACGGTTACGAGTCAAAAGTCGCCTAATTGGGCTACCATATCGCGGGGTAGGCAACTCTGGTTGCAACTGACCTTCAAGCATGGACCCATGGTTCAACACAATCATGTCTTCCGAATTTATTCCTTTCTCGGCTGACCAGAATTGAACTTCGTTAATTAATGTTTTTTATCAGAGATAGTCGCCACACAGATACTGAGCTGTGTTCTAATATCTTTGGTCACAATCAGTTAGCAGTCAAGCACATAAACTAATTAGTGATTTCATGATTGGTCAGTGGTTGTGTTGGTCAACCATAATTAATTGGTGTTGGTTTAAGGGTTAAATGTGCAAAGGTCACTATGGACCACAATGGTCTCATTCCAGTGGCATATTATCAATAAATTTAATTAAACAATCATAGTGCAAAATTTGACCTCAAGTTGCAGAGTATGAGTTTTTGTACTCACATTTTCAAAGGTCATTCAATGAATGTACAAATGCATTGGGGTTAAAGAACTGTGCCCTGATAGATGAGCATGTTGTAGATTCTAGTGAATATCATGAATATGGCATGTTCACACTGTAAACAACTAGTTCGTGCGCAAACATGTTCAAAACATACATAATTAGAATGGTCAAATGCCACCGTCTATCGGGTTCTAAGAGGCGGTGAACTGGTTTAAGCCCGCACAAAGGTCACGGTTTATTTGGTGTTTTTATAAGTCCATTAATTTTGTTAAAGAATATACGCACACGATTTTATCCCGTGCATATCAGAAAACAATAATAAAATCAAATCCAAGCAAATTGTGGTTTTATTTCTGAGCTGGGCATAATTTTAGCAAAACAATTGCGGATTAAATCTAGCAAGAGTGAAATTAGAGCTTTTCACAAAGTCATGCCCCCTCCGTAGAGGGCGCCCCAAAAAGGTTCATTCTCCAAATCAGGCTCCAAATCATATACTTTGAAAACTTGCTTGATTTATTGTAGTGAATGAGTTATATACGTTTTATAAAAGTATTGTTGTCTCAGTCCTCTTTACAACATATCTCAAGAACCACAGCACCTACAAAAGTATATATGTGATATTTGAATTTTTCTACACACTCGCTATGAAGTACCCAATATCACCACAGTTTAAAACAATTGCTAACATTAAAGCCATCTTTTAAAATGAGTTTATTCATGGGTTTTTTTTAACTTGATTTTTTGGCATATTTGCAATGTTTGCACATGCCCAGTGGCGTAGAATGCTTTTTGACAGCGGGGTTTTGCCATATTGAAGCTGAAAACAATTAAATTCACGTGAAGAGCGCAAATATTGGCACTTTGTAGGCTTAAAATACAGGGTGTGCCATAAAAAAAAACCCTCGTTGCACCCTTTTTTCTCCTATTTTTGTAGGTTGATCAAATATATTTTTGTATGTAAGAAAAAATAAGTAATTGTAAGTGTAGGGAGCGAATTCCCATCCCACATCCATTTTGCCGACAAGTTAATGACACCTAACCAATAGCTACCAATTCCATAGCCCATGACATTATTTCGTAAGTTCTACTAAATAAAAGTTAGTAAAAACGATGTCTCGTTCTACTAATTAGTGATTTGTAAGGCATGTTTAGCGATGCTATTATATTGGTTGGGTATGCCGAACAAGTCTGCTTTACCAATGAAACTGTTCGTACGGCATACGCTTTACGAATTTCAAACCTGCCGTACTAACGTTATAAGATCGTAAAAACGATGTCTCTTTCTACTAATCTTGGTTAGTTCGACAGGCTCAACAAAGTTTAGAACTCGTTTGTCTGGTCGAACAAATCAATTGTACAATGTGATGTACGATGGTTGTGAAAGTGGAAAACTATGCTAACAGATAATATTTCAAGTTATTTCTCTCAAAATGAGCACTAGATATTGTATTGATGTGCCACATGTGCAGTGTGCAAAGTCACAACTGCGTCACATCGCATGTAAGCTTACAGCTTTAAGCTTACATGCGATGTGACACAGCATCATGACTTTTAGTCTTTACGACCACACTGTACATGTGGCACAGCATTTCTGATCATACAAAAAGAAGCTTACACCATCAATACAATATCTAGTGCTCATTTTGAGAGAAATAACTTGAAATATTATCTGTTAGCATAGTTTTCCACTTTCAAGTTTGTCGCTGCACAACCGCTACTCGATCAGTCGTCTGCAAGCACGAGCACATGATCGAAACAGCGGGAATGTTTAAAACATCGTAAAACCACCAGAGATTTGTAAAACCAAATGGTACAACGAGTTCGTAAACGCCGCGATGACAGCGTTTACGAACCATCGATGCTGTACTAAATGTTGCATTGTCGTAGAACTTCCAAATCCAATTGGTAGGACCTACTCCACAACTATTATTCCTTCATTTACGAGTCTCGCATACGTCTGCTTAGTATACATATATCGTAAGACATCGTAAACCTGGTAGCATGCGCTCAAGCAGTTTATTTTACTAATTTAAATTAGTAGAACACAACGAAAAACAAGCTTTTGTTTTCAGTGTAAAGGCCCCCAGCTGCATGCATAAACCCACCGGTAAAGGCCATTCCATAAATAAAGTTGTTATTTTATAAGTTCTCATTGAGGAATGTTTGATATTCACGCATGGTACGCGTACTTCTTTTCAATCCTTGAAGTATTCAAACCTCCTCCGTGGACAGAGTGAAAAACAGGTACATTTCTTTAAAAGAGCATTTGTTCAAAAGTTGTGAGCAGATTAAAATATTTGATTCGGTTTATTAAAGCTAAAAAATAAAGGTTTCTTTACATACCAAAATATATTTGATCAGCGTTGTTTGTTTGTTTGCTTTTTGGGACACCCTGTATGAGGTTAAATGGTCGGAAATCTACATACAGGCGTCAACATGGGGAGGGTGGTTGATATATGGACCACCCCCTTATCAAAATATTGGGGAAGATCCTAATCAATTGGTTATTTTGGCAAAATTGGGTCTTTGAGCTGAGTTGTACTACAGTTCAAGATATTTTTTTTTTTTGAGTCAAATCGAACACACCGTTCATATTTTATATTTAATTGAAGTAACAAAGGTTTCGCTAAATAAGTTGTTTCTAGACTTTTAAACATTTAAAAATGTTTCAGACTCTAAAGTTTGATGCATGATATCTCACAAAATGGCCGCCGTTGGCGCCCATATTGGTTTCCTAATTTGCATAATTTATGCGAAAATTACTATTTTGCGTATAATTCAATATATATTTTCATATTAACCATGAAAATGTTAAAATAAAAAAAGTTTGATTAAGATCTTTCTAGCTTAATCATTTTCTTTCGACAATTGCATACGCGTATCAGTTAGCTGTATAATTACTTCAAATGAATATTATATAAGCCTGTTTTGAACAACTTTTGGAATAAATTCTCGTAAATTGTATAAAGATTTTGTAACTTCTTGTACAGTATGTAATTACACACCGTTTTGATTAAGTTAAGGGGGAATAATACCCTGATTTTCATCAGTACCCCTCTTCTTTTTTTTCTTGCAAATTTATAAAGTACATAAATATGTTCATCACCTCATGTCCTGAACTTATAAAATATATCTACATACAAAGTACTTTTAAACCATTTTAGTAAGTCATTTTAGCCCTATATATTTTTTGTTTACTGTATCCTAGTAACTCAGATGCGTGTTTCATAACAAACCATAATTTATTCTATTCAACATGTTCAAGTGGGGTACATGAATAGAATACATTAAATCCTTTGTTATACTCTCTATAGAAAATCTAGTGGCGCATGCAAAATATATAACACTGAATAAATTAAATAAACACTTACACAATGGATGCATAGTCAATTAGTCAATTTAATACTATAATGTGTTGTTAGGAGAAGAAAAGGCTATTAGGTCACCGTATGTCAGGTTATAGGTCAATTGGTTCAGGTCAAATTTAAGCATCAATTTTGAATACACATGTGGGAGTCTGTGATATCATAATGAGGCATAATTTTGATATTCTGTCTTTAACTGGATATATATCGAGAAGTGCAAGGTGGATATACTAATATACCTTGGGATGTAAATGGTGAGTACAATTTAGAATGCCTAGTTGAGATGGATTTCACAAATAAATATAAAATAGTTACCAAAATCACAAAAGTTAAGCTTACGGAAAACTACCCAATATGGTGGTATAGGTGACAAGAAATACAAGTTTTTCAACATTGCTGTAGTATGGTTGTGGTAACCTGTTACCTGTGGCTTAATTAAGTTTCAGTGAAATAATGTCGCAAGTTAAAAATACAAAATATAGCTCAACATTGAAAATAGAAGCATTTTAACCTGTTCCTTTTTTGATAGTTGTGGAGCACCAAGTTCATGAAGTCATAAAAGAAATCAGGAACCACTTATTTCCATTTTACATATCAACTTTATTTCCTTAATGTGTTAGCAACACATATCCAAAATTTTAACGAAATCCGTTGATAGTAAGCTTTCCAAAATGAAGTGAATTTAAATCATCAGTGATGTACCACCTTTTGGCTTCTACTTTTAAAAGCATGTAAGCTACGTTGATACCGATGCCACCAATAAAACGAGAAGATTTGCCCTTCATTTTGCATACCACTTTGTCCAATTTTTTTTGTAATTTCTTCACAAAATGCAAAAAAAATGCAAACAAAAATCAATGGGTGTAGTACCCCCTTAACAAAATCTGAATGTTTGATGAAAAGTAAAATAAGACTGGTAACTATTGCGTACACATGAACAATAAATGCACATTATATACAATGTAATCACTCTAATTTACTACTTAGCCGGCAGTTTTCTTCTTTTAAATTACAAAGCTTTGTTGCAATATTCTGGATGGCTGATGTGTATCCTAATTCAGTTGTCCTGCGAAAATCGCTGTTTAACGAAATCCATCGTACAAATTATATATCCTTTGCGTGTAAAAATAACTTACACAGATAACAATCTCCAAAAATGATGCTTCTTTCACCAATCACTCTCTTTCTCCAGGAAAAAGCTTATCCACTTCATTGACAGATGTGTTGTTTTATAAACCAGACTCCACCAAGTCGGCAGAAGAATATTAATCCCTTGGAGAGGAGCATATTCGTGTACTCAAAATCTCCTTTGTTGCTGTTTTAATAGCACAACAATATTGGCTGTGCAAAGTGGTTCACATGTACCTAATTTTTAGGCACAACGACGACCAACCCACAGATATCCTCGAATCAATCTCTTCATAATCTGATCAGTGAAAACTCCATTGCTTTCCCCTTTCATACTAAAGTAGTAAAACTGGAATTTCCCCAGGTATGATTACTTATTACTGTAATTCTACGTTATAATATCCACGGGGACTTAATTTCCTACATTATACAATACAATGCGATCACATTGAGACATGTAGTGATGTGCGATTGCGGGGCAGGGAAAATGAAGGAAAATCGTGTTTTTTAATCATCTTACTTGTATTTGTTGTTATTATTTTGATGAAATAAGAATCACAAAATGTTCTGGTATGTATGAACGGAGCACAATCGGCCCAAGGGCATAAACAACATTCATAAAATATATGAATGAATCCCTAAATAAAACAAATTGTGTGACCATCCACCACAAACCGCTTGTAAAGTCGGCAAATTGTATTTGAATTACAGTGCAAAATGTGCATAAAGGTTGTATACATCAAGTTTGTGTACCTCAAGTTTGCCCTACATGTTGCTCATTTTGTTAGTGCCAGTTAAACACCTTTTAAGCCAATCATTAATCCTATTGTTGAAGAGGATAATACCTGTGTATATAATTCCTAATATCTCTAGTCTTTGTTTGCTTTGGCTAAATCCTTTCCAAGTGGTGGGTTAAGCAACAATTAAAAATGGAGGACATTCCTGAGCCTTGTTGACTTAAGAATGATTTGAATTGACCGCCAATATGATCAAATTATATTTATTACCAGCAATGTGGTAAAAGAGACATAATGTAGCACCAAAATCAGGTACCCTTTTGCTGAAGCAACAAACCATAATTCCGCTTCTGGATATCGTTTATGATAAACATCTGGATAAAGCTTATGATATATATTTTCTAAACACGAAATTGACCGGGTCGACTTTACGAGCGTTTCGTGATGGACGGTCACATATAGCTAAATATTGAACGTTTTAAGGGATCTGGAATGAGCGTTTTGAGCGTTTCGACAGTATTTTTGTGGGACATGAGAGCACATCAGACATATCGAATTGCATTCTGAATACGAAGAATGTCTTTCTGATATCAAATAATTTTCATTTTTGAAATTCACGATACAATACAAATTTTATTACAAATTATTAAAATTTGATATATTTCACATTTTTGCTGAACCATGTTATCAGCCTATAAGAGTAAATGTTACTAGCTTACTTACTAGCTTACTTACTAGCTTACTTACTAAGTTACTAGCTTACTAACTGACTAACCATTTGGTCTGAAATGGACATATCTCTAAATGCCACGAAGGTATGACCCCATGAGTGGTGTCATATGAAAGAGGACAACATAAAGAATATAATAAAAATATTTCCAAACGTCGGAGGTCATCCAGGGGTCACAGGGGTCAAAAAAGGTCATTTTAACTGAAAATGCTCCGATTGAGCTTAAATTTAAATGCAATGATCCTTGTGACATTCTAAACATGTTTTAAACATTTAAAAATTTATTTAAGGTCATTAAGGGGTCATAAAGGGGTCAAAGGTCAAGGTTCTCAAAATGCTCCAATTGAGCTGAAATTTAAAAGCAATGATCCTTATGACATTCTAAACATTTAAAAAATATTTTAAGATTCATTTAAGGTCATTAAAGGGGTTATAAAGGGGTCAAAGGTCAAATTTTCCAAAATGCTCCGATTGAACTGAAATTTAAACGCAATGATCCTTATGACATTCTAAACATGTTGAAAATATTTTAAGATTCATTTAAGGTCATTAAGGGGTTATAAAGGGGTCAGAGGTCAAGTTTTCCAAAATGCTCCGATTGAACTGAAATTTAAACGCAATGATCCTTATGACATTCTAAACATGTTGAAAATATTTTAAAATTCATTAAGGGGCAATAAAGGCATCAAAGGTCAAGTTTTCAAAATGCTTCAATTGAGCTGAAATTTAAATGCAATGATCCTTATGATATTCTTAACATGTTTTAAATATTTTAAAACTCATTTAATGTCATTAAAGGGGTCATACAGAGGTCAAAAGTCAAGTTTTCAAAATGCCAGCTTCTCACTATCAAGGTACCGGTATATTAAAACAGCAATTAATGAAACAGTCTTATTAAAATTAATACTATCCTGCACAGTATTGCTGCTTGATCAGATCGTCACAGTCATCCGCCTAACTTACCTCGTGCCCTTGCAAAGGGCACAGTTGCTCTAGTTTATTTTATATTCTTTACTTTTCCTCTTTCATTAACACCACTTGGGCGGTCATACCTTCGTAGCATTTCAAGATTATGTCCATTACAGACTCCGGGTGACAGTGGTATAGGCCTACCACAATATACTGCCGAAGCCACATGGTTCAGCTATGGTGCGGTTATCGCTCTAGTTGATATATAACAGTCCTCGAAGTAAATTTTATAAATCTAATGTTATATTCTTAAAGTGTATTTAGCTGGGAGGAAAAGTGACGATCAATTGAAAATTTTGACCTTTCATATTGAAGATATGGATTTTTTTCCCAAAAAGACCTATTTTTTTTGGTGTTTTGGGAAAAAATCCATATCTTCAATACGAAAGGTCAAAAAATTTTAAAGCGGGTTTGTTACTTTTTTTGAGATATTTATAATATAGGGCTATTCTTATACCATGTGGGTAACAAGATTCACTACCCTTTTATTATTTAATTAGTTATTTGATTTAATCTCACATTTTAGAATCTCTCTGAATTAAATGTCCTCGATTTGAAGAACAGTCTGTGTGCAAGCTGTTAGGGGTTTACTATACGGCCCTGTCGATAAAGTCGATGGGGAAAAATAAGCAATAGCGCCATCGATTCTTAGTAGCGGCCGAAGCATTTAAAATTGAGGGTTATTTTGTTCATAGGGCCTGCACTTTGGCTCGTTTTTTGCAGGTTTACATGGTCCAATAATCACAAGATGACTGACATGTGGTAACAAAGGAACAGAGATGTATCGTTCGAGTCCGGACTCGGACTCGAGTCCGGACTCGAGTCCACTTTTTGTTAGACTCGGACTTGGCTCGGACTCGGACACAAAAAGACTCGGCTCGGCTCGGACTCGGACACAAAAGGACTCGGACTCGAAGGCGAGTCCGGTCCGAGTCCAGTCCAATGTCCAATCCTATGTAAAATGTGAAATGATTATCTAAAAATGTAAAAATAGATCTCAAATTTGTTGACTTTACTTATTTGGCCATTTTCCAAATTAATTGGGGCTGTCAAATCTGTGACCTGTTATTATTCCTACATATCCACCAAATTATTTACATTTATCTGTCACTTAGCAGAATCATATTTTTGTTATCATTTAAAATGAAATAATTGATAATTAATCAAATGCATAATTTTATTAAATATTTGGACTATATAAAAATTTCTACAATGTAAGACTTCTTTCATGGAACTTTCCAATCCATTAAGCTCTTGAAAGAGAAACATGCACACTGGACTGGACGATACATCTCAGCTCCCACTCAGTAGGGCTATAGTTTGCATGTGCTCAGTAAGTGAGTACACATGACATTTGTGTGGGCCAATTTTGAAAATATGTTTAGAATTATAAAGGTGAATTTCTGTTAGTATTATTATTATTATAATGATGATGATGTTAATTTTCTATAATGTATTTGAATATATTGCAATTCATTTACATGTAATACTGCACACAGCCTATAGGTATGCCAGGCAAACCTATCTGCTAGTCAGCCAAATTCGCCTAGAACACAATACATATTATCATAGAAATTTAAAAGAACAGGTAGGTCAAGGAAACCTACATAAATATGTTGTCTATATTTCACTTGACCCAAATATATGATTTTTTTATGGCGATGAGACACTCGCACATGGAATTTTGACCTGGATTTTGATAGCAGTTCCACATAGAAAAGCTGCTATCATCATGAGACTAAGATCTAGAAACACCACCGAAATATCAGACAAACTAGTACCTAGACCAGTGACTTTGACTCGCGTAGTGAAGCGAACACTGCTTAGCAATGACTTGAACAAGGACGCATACCCGGACGCAAGCAAGCAGATAATGTTCGCGTCTACAGAACAGGTTGCATTTGACGCGGGCGATAACGGCGCAGTAACCACGCAACCGAGAGCGTCAGAATGTACGCGATTATCTCCGCGCCTAGTAACCCCGTCAATTCGTCAATATCACCTTGGATACAGGGCTTCACCTCCCGCTGTGGTAAGGGATGGGCAGTCATAGGTCCAGGTGGTATGTCTATGACCGAAATGTTGTTTTGTTAGCTGAATGGAATCTTTTTGATGAAAGTCAATCTTTGACAAGATGTAACTTTGCTACGGAAAGTGCTATGACAAAACGGTTTTCAGTTTTGAGTTTATTTACTCCAGGGCTTTAATTTGATATATAAAATGATGCAGTTTGATGGCAAATTTGAATTCACCTGGCACACCTACAGCCTTGTCCCTAGGCACAATTAAGTTAACTGTGAGTTTACATGTAGTGTGCTACACACACACCCCCACACACAAAATACCCCCACGTGCCTGCTGTCTGATAGTCTTGATACAGGTACTAGGTGGTCTGATACGTGTAGTTTTTACCTTTAGGAGTAACCTATTCATGGACATGAAGAAAGTGTGTACGGTTGGTTGGTTGAGTCAACAGTGTTGGGTGGGGTTTGGTAGAGTGGGGTGTGGTGTGATGCAGGGAGTGACCTTCTCATCACATTTCTACAATTTTATCATCACAATGCCATAAAATTATGCGGAAACTTTAAAATTGACCTTTTTCAGCAAATTTGTATTGTAAATTTTTCAAATAAGAAATAAAATATAAAATTTGGCTCCATTTTTGCAAATAATGACCCATTTTTTCAAAATGTTGTACCAAATGACCCCTTTTTTCAAAATTTTATACCCAATTACCCCTTTTTCATTTTGTTATACCCAAACTAAGCAATGCCAATAGGTAGATACCTGTCACATTAAAGTTGAATGACCCCCCCCACCACCACCACCACCGGCATGGACTCTCACCCCGAGTCCGGACTCGAGCCGGACTCGAGTCCGGACTCGGTCTTATTTTGTTGGACTCGGACTTGGCTCGACTCAGCACCCCTGGACTTGGACTCGAGTCCGGACTCGGACACAAAAGGACTCGGACTTGGCTCGGACTCGGATACAAATGGACTCGGCTCGGCTCGGACTCGGACAAGCTGGACTCGGGTACAAGTCTGCAAAGGAAGCAGTCACTGCAATTTGATTATGTCCCATATGATTGGCCATTCAAGACACCCATGTGAATATACTATAGCGGCCTTTTCAAAATATAATACCTGTTTGCTTGATTGCATTGACAATACCCGGGAACAATAGGCCTACACACAGTATATGCATTAGACAAACTTTTTACAATAAGCATGATAAGTGATGATGTGACCTCCAGATTTATACATCGTTCGTCTCGCACACTGACAACATTTGATTGAATGGACTGTAGGCTACTGCGCCGTGATTACGGTGTAGGACACTTTTCAAATCCTTTGTTTGGAGCCAATCAATAAAAGCATGCAGGGCCTCTATACTCATGTACAGTTTATCCCTTACATAACCTATGTCTTGAATAAGCTGGCAAAGTTATGTAATAATCGGATTAATACTATATATATAGCAGTAGGTAAAAATAAGTTTTGAATAATCCGCGCTACAAAGTCCCATTCAGTGATCCCAGCGAAAGTGAAAAAAAAAATCAAATTGTTACGTTTATAAATTTTTTTAATGAAAAACAAATGGCAAAAAAACAAAACAGGAAAACGACAGTATTGACGAAGTTGAAGCCCCATTCAAATACATGTAGCTAATTTATATACTGTCAGTACCGGTATATAAATTACAGACTCACGTAAATGCATTATTTTTTGCCTTAGACACACGGCTTTCGGCTGAACCACTGCACTAGCAAGCTTTGTTAGCACATCTATGACAATGACGAAAGGTACAAAATCAGCCATGTAAGGCCTTTAGATAGCAGAAGACACCAAATGACCAAATTGGTGTTTTATGACCTTTGACATTCTTTTGTGGCGAGTGACATGGTCTTTCAATTCACGCCGAGTGTCCTTGACAGGTTTGACTATGCTTCAGTGGTCATGAAAGAATTCAAAAGATAACCTCTGCCCCAATAATCCCAAGCAATTGTCTGAAACTGCTCCTCGGATCATAAGAACTCAGTCCTCAAATGATAGTCATAGTAATGTCCAAAATATAAAAATTACTGACTATCATTGAAGACCGAGTTCCGCAGTCTAGTATCCAAAATCTGAATTTTGATGATTTTTACGACCGTCGGGATGAAAAAAAAAATCACTGAATATTCCTTTAGTTCCCTCCTCTCCTTACCCTGGCAATATAAATCAAAGAAAAATAAATAAAACAAGAAAAGAAAAAAAAAAGACAAAGAAAATTATGAAATAATACTAGTAATAATTATCGGGAATGGTTTCTGTTAATTTTGAGCTGAAATAATAAGGTAAAGTGAAAGAAACACTGCTTGTTATTTTGGCCGTTTAACACGCAGTTCTATGGGAGGACATTATGACTTTATGTCGAACTTTGCTCTATTTACCTACAAACACAAGCAATTTGGCTGATTCCATTTAGGTGCAAGTTGTAAACATTACAAATATGCTAAAAAATCAGGTTTGAAAAAAATTAACCAAATTCATATTATAAGATCGTACATTATGACTTTAAGGGATCTGGAATGAGCGTTTTGAGCGTTTCGATAGTATTTTTGTGGGACATGAGAGCACATCAGACATATCGAATTGCATTCTGAATACGAAGAATGTCTTTCTGATATCAAATAAATTTCATTGAAATTTATGATATAATACAAATTTTATGACAAATTATTAAAATTTTATATTTTTCACATTTTTGATACAGGCTGTATCAAAATGATTGGTACCGAAGACTTTTAATTTTTTGCAGATTTTTTAAAACTATTTTTGTGCCAGTTTGGGGTTAATTGTTTAAATATGTGTAATTATAGTAGTGTTATCTTCTCTAAGAATTTTAGATCATAAAGATAGCACATTCTATTCAGAAGTTACAGGATTCTAAAGGAAAGTAGGTGTTTTTACACTTTTCATCGTAACGCTGGATCAGTAGAGCACCATTTTCAAAGCTCTATTTTAATGCAAATACCTTGTGAGGATGATATGTTGAAAATCATGGAAATGTTTAATATTTTCCCTGCCTATTTTTTAATTCATAATATATATCAATGTAATAATCAATATTTATTGCTTGAGAGTAATATTATTCACTTGAATAATTTAGGTGGGATGAAAGAAGTTTGTGTATCAACACCATCCAGGGCGGTAATTTAAGTTGTATTTTTGAGATTACTCTAAGTAGATGGTGTGCCAGAATGGCTATACTGTAGACAGTGTAAGTTAGTTTAGACCTGGTAAGAGTTATTGGAATGGCTCCACAGTTTTCCACACTTCAGTGTGCATTCATAGTTAAGAATCACTGGTCGACACGAAGCTATAGAGAAGTACAGGGAAGATTTAGGAGACAGTTTCTAAGAGCAAGGCGTATCCCATGCAAACATGCTATAACTTGCAATGCTTCAAAATTTGATATGGGCAGTTATAGAATGGACCCATCCCAGTTGTTAAGTTCTTTCAAGATAGGGCTTCACCTCACACTGCC
The DNA here is from genome assembly GCF_039555335.1 of Amphiura filiformis. NCBI lineage: Eukaryota > Metazoa > Echinodermata > Ophiuroidea > Amphilepidida > Amphiuridae > Amphiura > Amphiura filiformis. The sequence continues at coordinate 808,215 of NW_027305501.1, forward strand.
TGGGTCGTAAGGCAAGGACTTCAGGAACTATCTTTCTAAAAGCATGTGCAAAGCAATTTTATGTTATGTATACTGAGGTGAGATATTGAAAGTATGTATGCAATAAATGGTGCAAGCAGTGAACCTATTCATCTTGTGTTGTGTAAGTAAAACCATAATTACGTCGATCTTCGTTTATATGACAATAGCTCCCAGATGCATCAACCTATCAACTTCAGATTAATAGATCAATAAGTTAACATATGCCCTTTCTATTTATAGTACAAAAACTATATTAATTAGCAATTTTATATTTTTGATATATTTTTGAAAATGTCATATAGCCCGGTACCAATCATTTTGATACACCCTGTATATAACAGTCCTCGAAGTAAATATCATAAATCTAATGATATATTCTTAAACAGTCCCTGGCATACCATACATGTATAGTCCTATGTATAGTAATTTTGCTTTATCTGTTTTGTGCTGTTTAAACAAATAGTTAAACATAATTTCCATAAAATGTAAGCTTTTACTGTCAGATATGTCCCCTTTTAATTTTGAGCAGAACAAGTGAGGTAAAGCAAAGAGGTGTGTGTGTGTGTGGGGGTGCGTATGTGTGTCCTGCACGCGTATTTTTTTTCTGTAACTATAATGGGACGCAATACGATACCGGTATGTTATAAGAATCAAACTTACAAGAAAAATGGCTCTTGTCAAATCCTACAATTCTGTCAGAGAAAATATGCATATTTGCATTAAATTTTTAATTAATTGACATAATTGATTAATTAATAAATATTTTATTTAATGATTTACCATAATTCCAAACATGTCAAACAATGTGTCAAATTAAAGCTAATTAAATGCTTTATAAATTGGTCAGATAGAGCACATTTTGCAGAATGCATTTAGTATTTTAGTTACATGACTCCAAACATTCTATTCCAATTCCAAGGAGCTGTACTTTTAAAATCCGCGCCTAATCAATAATAATAGTCTTTCACTCCATTGTCAAACCTAGAGTGTGATGGTTTTGTAGCAGATGACAGTGCTCATTCAAGCCTGTCAAGGTCAGTTAGTAGCCACTTGCTGAATGGATGGCCATTATCAGCTATCAAAGAGATGCCTTGTGCAGCTGCCAATCACAGTAGAGGTTTGATAACATTTTGTTAAAAACCCAAATGTGATATAAGGACAAAGCTGTGCATGTTGGTACTTTTAATTGTTTGGATTCTTATGTTGAAATGCCCTTGTATTAGTATTTTTATGTGTAGTGTATATTGTTCATAAATTATATAGCTTTTAAATTATGGGCATTTTTGCTCTGTTGCACTGTACCATTATGGAATATGAGCAAATCAATTACCGACACAAGCAGGTATACAGTGCATTATTTTATTTTTATTTCGTATCTCAGGAGCACAGCTCACTTGGTAAGGCATCAGAATTTTGTTCACGAGCGCTTCGAACTTTAAATCGGAAGGTGGTGAGTTCGAGCCTCATCACGGTCACATTAATTTTATATACCAAATATTGTTCGAACTTTTCATATTTGTTTTTCTTTTATTGTTTCTTTTCTTTGTCTTTTTTTTCTTGTTTTCTTTTTTTTCTTCTTTTTTTTTCTTTGATTCATATTGCCAAGGTAAGGAGAGGAGGGAACTAACGGCCCATTCAGTGATTTTTTCATCCGGACGATCGTAAAAATCATCAAAATTCAGATTTTGTACTGCGGAACTCAGTCTTCAATGATATAGTAGTCAGTAATAATCTTTTGGTCATTATATGACTATCATCATTTGACGACTGAGTTCTTATGATACATCATCCGAAAAACAGTTTCAGACAATTGCTTGGGATTGTTGGGGCAGAGGTTATCTTTTGAATTCTTTCATGACCACTGAAGCAGAGTCAAACATGTCAAGGACACTCGGCGTGAATTGAACTGACCATGTCACTCGCCACAAAAAGAATGTCAAAGGTCATAAAACATCAATTTGGTGTCTTCTGCTAGTGGTTCAGCCAAAAGCCGTGTAGGCCTATTTAAGACAAAAATAATGCATTTACGTGAATCTGTAATTACAGACAGTATATAAATTAGCTACATGTAGGCCTATTTGAATGGGGCTTCAACTTCGTCGATACTGCCGTTTTCTTGGGTTTTTTGCCAATTTTTTTAATTAAAAATTTTAATAAAAGTAACAATTTGATTTTTTTTTTTCACTTTCGCTGGGATCACTGAACTGGGCTTTGCAACGCGATAGGCCTATATTCAATACTTGTATTCACCTACTGTTATAGCATTAGTCCGATTATTACACAACTTCGCCAGCGTATTCAAGACATACAATGCAAATAATCATCTAGATTATGACGTAGCATACCGTAAATATGGCGGAGTACTCAAATTCATTCAACAAAAGCATGATTACAAGCTATTGCAATCTACCGCGACATCTCACACACATAACAAATTTAATGCACTATACGATCAAATAGGTTGACGACAACGTTTGATTGAATGCACTGCATTGCGCCATGATTACGGTGAAGGACACCGGTTCAAATCCTTTGTATGGAGCCAATCAATAATTTCACGCACATCCTCTATTATTGCCAAATTATTGCCCGAGATGATTGCACACTGTAAAAGAGCTATTGTTATAATGTTTGATGAAATCGTGTTTAACTATTTGCTTAAGAACGGCACAATACAGATAAAGCAGACAGATTTACTACATGTGGTACATGTATATACATAATAGGGAATGTGTGTGAGTCGAGTATTACCTAATTATAATAGGGGCGTATCCAAAAATGAATTCACGCCCCTTTCAAATGTCGAGCCAAAGTGCAGGCCCTATGCCGGTTTTGACTGTTCAGACTATTTAAGCCCACGGAGAGTGGGGGGGGGGCACTCCCATATATTGACATACGTCATGTGCCCATAAAAAGACCCCGGTATTTTGCAGGGGCGTAGCAAGCGGGGGGCAGGGTGGACGAAGTCCATGGGCCCCGCGTGTTCAGGGGGCCCGAACACAAAAGCGAAAATTAAATAAGGGCTGATGAGAACAGTGCCGGATTTACCATTGGACCATTTGGGGGCCCCAAAGTTGCCATATGCATCTTTCTTTTAACCCCAATATATGTATTTTTGGTGAAAATTGTAAAATTTTCTGCGCTTCGCACGCATTCAAATAGCAAATTTCATGTTGGTCTGTGGCTAAAATAGTCTGAAATTGAATTTTTACGCGTGCTTTGCGCGCAAATGTCCTAGTATATAATAATCGGAACAAAATATGTTAGTCCCCCTCATAATACGTAAACCAAAACTTGACCACTGATTTGAGTGCACATGCCTTCCGCAGCACGTGAGTTCAGGGCTTCCAAATTTTGGCCTGGCCCAAGGCCAAGGCCTCCATAAGATAAATCCCGCCCTGGTTAAAAGGGCCCGTAGGCCTACTGCTCCTTGTCCATGGGCCCCTGATGCTCTTGCTACGCCCCTGTATTTTTGGCAAATCATACACCCAATGACCCTGGGTTTTTTTAGTAGCCTACAATGAGTGGCCCCCTTACTTTAACAATTAGTCCTCATAATTGAAATTTCGCATTTTGAGCAAAATAAATGAGTTTCCTATATTTTGCACTGTATAATTGGGTAAAAAGCTATTTTTGACCGTCAATGATGCGAAATTTTGGGCGCTCCCATATAAATCACCCCATTTTTGACATTGCCAACACCGAATGACCCCCTTTTCCTCAAAATCTTTACACCGATAGACCCCATAGGGCCTGCACTTTGGCTCGACATTTGAAAGGGGCGTGAATTCATTTTTGGATACGCCCCTATTATAATTAGGTAATACTCGACTCACACACATTCCCTATTATGTATATACATGTACCACATGTAGTAAATCTGTCTGCTTTATCTGTATTGTGCCGTTCTTAAGCAAATAGTTAAACACGATTTCATCAAACATTATAACAATAGCTCTTTTACAGTGTGCAATCATCTCGGGCAATAATTTGGCAATAATAGAGGATGTGCGTGAAATTATTGATTGGCTCCATACAAAGGATTTGAACCGGTGTCCTTCACCGTAATCATGGCGCAATGCAGTGCATTCAATCAAACGTTGTCGTCAACCTATTTGATCGTATAGTGCATTAAATTTGTTATGTGTGTGAGATGTCGCGGTAGATTGCAATAGCTTGTAATCATGCTTTTGTTGAATGAATTTGAGTACTCCGCCATATTTACGGTATGCTACGTCATAATCTAGATGATTATTTGCATTGTATGTCTTGAATACGCTGGCGAAGTTGTGTAATAATCGGACTAATGCTATAACAGTAGGTGAATACAAGTATTGAATATAGGCCTATCGCGTTGCAAAGCCCAGTTCAGTGATCCCAGCGAAAGTGAAAAAAAAAAAAATCAAATTGTTACTTTTATTAAAATTTTTAATTAAAAAAATTGGCAAAAAACCCAAGAAAACGGCAGTATCGACGAAGTTGAAGCCCCATTCAAATAGGCCTACATGTAGCTAATTTATATACTGTCTGTAATTACAGATTCACGTAAATGCATTATTTTTGTCTTAAATAGGCCTACACGGCTTTTGGCTGAACCACTAGCAGAAGACACCAAATTGATGTTTTATGACCTTTGACATTCTTTTGTGGCGAGTGACATGGTCAGTTCAATTCACGCCGAGTGTCCTTGACATGTTTGACTCTGCTTCAGTGGTCATGAAAGAATTCAAAAGATAACCTCTGCCCCAACAATCCCAAGCAATTGTCTGAAACTGTTTTCGGATGATGTATCATAAGAACTCAGTCGTCAAATGATGATAGTCATATAATGACCAAAAGATTATTACTGACTACTATATCATTGAAGACTGAGTTCCGCAGTACAAAATCTGAATTTTGATGATTTTTACGATCGTCCGGATGAAAAAATCACTGAATGGGCCGTTAGTTCCCTCCTCTCCTTACCTTGGCAATATGAATCAAAGAAAAAAAAAAGAAGAAAAAAAGAAAACAAGAAAAAAAAAAGACAAAGAAAAGAAACAATAAAAGAAAAACAAATATGAAAAGTTCGAACAATATTTGGTATATAAAATTAATGTGACCGTGATGAGGCTCGAACTCACCACCTTCCGATTTAAAGTTCGAAGCGCTCGTGAACAAAATTCTGATGCCTTACCAAGTGAGCTGTGCTCCTGAGATACGAAATAAAAATAAAATAATGCACTGTATACCTGCTTGTGTCGGTAATTGATTTGCTCATATTCCATAATGGTACAGTGCAACAGAGCAAAAATGCCCATAATTTAAAAGCTATATAATTTATGAACAATATACACTACACATAAAAATACTAATACAAGGGCATTTCAACATAAGAATCCAAACAATTAAAAGTACCAACATGCACAGCTTTGTCCTTATATCACATTTGGGTTTTTAACAAAATGTTATCAAACCTCTACTGTGATTGGCAGCTGCACAAGGCATCTCTTTGATAGCTGATAATGGCCATCCATTCAGCAAGTGGCTACTAACTGACCTTGACAGGCTTGAATGAGCACTGTCATCTGCTACAAAACCATCACACTCTAGGTTTGACAATGGAGTGAAAGACTATTATTATTGATTAGGCGCGGATTTTAAAAGTACAGCTCCTTGGAATTGGAATAGAATGTTTGGAGTCATGTAACTAAAATACTAAATGCATTCTGCAAAATGTGCTCTATCTGACCAATTTATAAAGCATTTAATTAGCTTTAATTTGACACATTGTTTGACATGTTTGGAATTATGGTAAATCATTAAATAAAATATTTATTAATTAATCAATTATGTCAATTAATTAAAATTTAATGCAAATATGCATATTTTCTCTGACAGAATTGTAGGATTTGACAAGAGCCATTTTTCTTGTAAGTTTGATTCTTATAACATACCGGTATCGTATTGCGTCCCATTATAGTTACAGAAAAAAAATACGCGTGCAGGACACACATACGCACCCCCCCCACACACACACACACCTCTTTGCTTTACCTCACTTGTTCTGCTCAAAATTAAAAGGGGACATATCTGACAGTAAAAGCTTACATTTTATGGAAATTATGTTTAACTATTTGTTTAAACAGCACAAAACAGATAAAGCAAAATTACTATACATAGGACTATACATGTATGGTATGCCAGGGACTGTTTAAGAATATATCATTAGATTTATGATATTTACTTCGAGGACTGTTATATACAGGGTGTATCAAAATGATTGGTACCGGGCTATGTGACATTTTCAAAAATATATCAAAAATATAAAATTGCTAATTAATATAGTTTTTGTACTATAAATAGAAAGGGGCATATGTTAACTTATTGATCTATTAATCTGAAGTTGATAGGTTGATGCATCTGGGAGCTATTGTCATATAAACGAAGATCGACGTAATTATGGTTTTACTTACACAACACAAGATGAATAGGTTCACTGCTTGCACCATTTATTGCATACATACTTTCAATATCTCACCTCAGTATACATAACATAAAATTGCTTTGCACATGCTTTTAGAAAGATAGTTCCTGAAGTCCTTGCCTTACGACCCAGGCAGTGTGAGGTGAAGCCCTATCTTGAAAGAACTTAACAACTGGGATGGGTCCATTCTATAACTGCCCATATCAAATTTTGAAGCATTGCAAGTTATAGCATGTTTGCATGGGATACGCCTTGCTCTTAGAAACTGTCTCCTAAATCTTCCCTGTACTTCTCTATAGCTTCGTGTCGACCAGTGCTTCTTAACTATGAATGCACACTGAAGTGTGGAAAACTGTGGAGCCATTCCAATAACTCTTACCAGGTCTAAACTAACTTACACTGTCTACAGTATAGCCATTCTGGCACACCATCTACTTAGAGTAATCTCAAAATACAACTTAAATTACCGCCCTGGATGGTGTTGATACACAAACTTCTTTCATCCCACCTAAATTATTCAAGTGAATAATATTACTCTCAAGCAATAAATATTGATTATTACATTGATATATATTATGAATTAAAAAATAGGCAGGGAAAATATTAAACATTTCCATGATTTTCAACATATCATCCTCACAAGGTATTTGCATTAAAATAGAGCTTTGAAAATGGTGCTCTACTGATCCAGCGTTACGATGAAAAGTGTAAAAACACCTACTTTCCTTTAGAATCCTGTAACTTCTGAATAGAATGTGCTATCTTTATGATCTAAAATTCTTAGAGAAGATAACACTACTATAATTACACATATTTAAACAATTAACCCCAAACTGGCACAAAAATAGTTTTAAAAAATCTGCAAAAAATTAAAAGTCTTCGGTACCAATCATTTTGATACAGCCTGTATCAAAAATGTGAAAAATATAAAATTTTAATAATTTGTCATAAAATTTGTATTATATCATAAATTTCAATGAAATTTATTTGATATCAGAAAGACATTCTTCGTATTCAGAATGCAATTCGATATGTCTGATGTGCTCTCATGTCCCACAAAAATACTATCGAAACGCTCAAAACGCTCATTCCAGATCCCTTAAAGTCATAATGTACGATCTTATAATATGAATTTGGTTAATTTTTTTCAAACCTGATTTTTTAGCATATTTGTAATGTTTACAACTTGCACCTAAATGGAATCAGCCAAATTGCTTGTGTTTGTAGGTAAATAGAGCAAAGTCCGACATAAAGTCATAATGTCCTCCCATAGAACTGCGTGTTAAACGGCCAAAATAACAAGCAGTGTTTCTTTCACTTTACCTTATTATTTCAGCTCAAAATTAACAGAAACCATTCCCGATAATTATTACTAGTATTATTTCATAATTTTCTTTGTCTTTTTTTTTTTTCTTTTCTTGTTTTATTTATTTTTCTTTGATTTATATTGCCAGGGTAAGGAGAGGAGGAACTAAAGGAATATTCAGTGATTTTTTTTTCATCCCGACGGTCGTAAAAATCATCAAAATTCAGATTTTGGATACTAGACTGCGGAACTCGGTCTTCAATGATAGTCAGTAATTTTTATATTTTGGACATTACTATGACTATCATTTGAGGACTGAGTTCTTATGATCCGAGGAGCAGTTTCAGACAATTGCTTGGGATTATTGGGGCAGAGGTTATCTTTTGAATTCTTTCATGACCACTGAAGCATAGTCAAACCTGTCAAGGACACTCGGCGTGAATTGAAAGACCATGTCACTCGCCACAAAAGAATGTCAAAGGTCATAAAACACCAATTTGGTCATTTGGTGTCTTCTGCTATCTAAAGGCCTTACATGGCTGATTTTGTACCTTTCGTCATTGTCATAGATGTGCTAACAAAGCTTGCTAGTGCAGTGGTTCAGCCGAAAGCCGTGTGTCTAAGGCAAAAAATAATGCATTTACGTGAGTCTGTAATTTATATACCGGTACTGACAGTATATAAATTAGCTACATGTATTTGAATGGGGCTTCAACTTCGTCAATACTGTCGTTTTCCTGTTTTGTTTTTTTTGCCATTTGTTTTTCATTAAAAAATTTATAAACGTAACAATTTGATTTTTTTTTTTCACTTTCGCTGGGATCACTGAATGGGACTTTGTAGCGCGGATTATTCAAAACTTATTTTTACCTACTGCTATATATATAGTATTAATCCGATTATTACATAACTTTGCCAGCTTATTCAAGACATAGGTTATGTAAGGGATAAACTGTACATGAGTATAGAGGCCCTGCATGCTTTTATTGATTGGCTCCAAACAAAGGATTTGAAAAGTGTCCTACACCGTAATCACGGCGCAGTAGCCTACAGTCCATTCAATCAAATGTTGTCAGTGTGCGAGACGAACGATGTATAAATCTGGAGGTCACATCATCACTTATCATGCTTATTGTAAAAAGTTTGTCTAATGCATATACTGTGTGTAGGCCTATTGTTCCCGGGTATTGTCAATGCAATCAAGCAAACAGGTATTATATTTTGAAAAGGCCGCTATAGTATATTCACATGGGTGTCTTGAATGGCCAATCATATGGGACATAATCAAATTGCAGTGACTGCTTCCTTTGTTACCACATGTCAGTCATCTTGTGATTATTGGACCATGTAAACCTGCAAAAACGAGCCAAAGTGCAGGCCCTATGCCTAGTTTCGTACGCTGGTGGGCACAGGTACGTCACTTTCGAGTGCCCCCCCCCCCCCACCCCCTCCCCGGGATTTAAGCCCCAAATGAAGGTGTGTTTTGCTAGCTTATGCATGGCCAGTGCGTGCAATCGCGCAAAATTTTGCAATTTTACCGGTACCCCATTTGAGCCACAAAAAAAGATGCAGATGGCAATTATTGCTTCATTTGCTTCAAGGATGCATTGAAGTGTGGTGTGTAAAGCACAACATTTGTGTTCGTGCATAATACATATATTTTTCTGCGTTCTCTGACATTGTGTCTATTCCCAAGAAAATAAATAAATAAATAAATAAATAAATAAATAAATAAATAAATAAATAAATAAATAAATAAATAAATAAATAAATAAATAAATAAATAAATAAATAAATAAATAAATTAAAAAAAATAAAAAAAATACGACCGACCAACCTTCTTTATTTTAAAGCCGTGTAAGGGCAAACAACCCTCCTTTTTAAACCTATAGAGCTAGAGCCATACTGAATAGTACTTTTTAGGGAGGTTATGGAGTGGAAATGTATTACGTAACGCATCGGTCCTTTGATGCCGAATCGATTACCCCCCCTCCCCTCCTCCATCTATCCTCGCTCTCTGAAACTTTACCCCCTATATAATACCCCACTCGCACTCCAGTTTCCCCTCCCCAGTGTCGTTGTCAGGGTTTTTTCTTTTATAAGGGCATGGGGAGGCAACTTTCAAGGGTGAAACATTATTAATAAAAAAATGGCAAAAAAGGTCTAAACACGTAAATTATCACGGCGGCCAGCATCCAACAGGGGAGGGTCAAGAAGGAGGACAAGATGTTCCATGGAAGAGCTGTCCCTAACCCTTGGCTGCCACTTCCAATGCCCTCTCTCTCTCTCCTCCTCCTCCTCCCTACCCCTCTCTTACCAGGCGCAACCTATGACATGTTATATTTAAAAATATATGCTATACTCTCCAGTAAAAATAGACTGACCATTTATACGGGAACTAATAACCCCTTTCACAGAACACGATTTATGGTCAGTAACTATTTTAAACTGTAGCGATTTGGTAGTTCACAGCATCCTGCGAATGGTAGTGAGCTTTGGCAAAAATTGCATTGATCATTTCATAGCGAGCGTGTAGAAGAATTCAAATATCACAGATATACTTTTGTGGTTCTTGAGTTAAGTTGTAAAGAGGACTGAAACAACAACAATTTTGTAAAACGAACATAATTCATTAACAGCAATAATTTTTTTTTTTTGCTCTTCACTTTTTCAAACCACCGAAAAAAAATGGGTCAACCTTTTCGGGCTGTTGAGGAAGGGGCGGCAAAAATTGAATTTTCTTCAGCCCCCGGGGTAGGAGCGGCCACGGTACGCCACTGATTTTATTACAGCATATTGATTTTTTATTATTATTATTATTATTATTATTATTATTATTATTATTATTATTATTATTTTCGCCTTACAAGGACCCCAAGGCTTTTTGGGCTATCCTTGGTACTCATTGGTATATCTTCCATTATCACATCGTTCAATAGTTTATTCTGGTACTCTGAATTACGTACATATACAGTAGATTTTTATGTATTTTATCCATAATGTGCAATCTATTGTATTTTCTTTTTGTTTGCAATTTTTGATATGTATTGGGTGCTAAATAAATTGAAATGAAATGAATAAAATTCGACCCACAATACCTCGTCTTACTCTACCCTAAACATTGTACTTAAAGGCCCATTCAGTGTCAGTGAAAGTGTAAAAAGGAAACATTTTGTATAATTGCTTATACAGTGGGTAAACGATAAAATCATTAAAATTGTCATCGGGTATTTTTGAAATGAAAAATTTGGCAAAAACGAGGAAAACAAGAGTATTGTCAAATTCAAAATAGAAGCCCCATTCAAATACATGGAACAATGTCAATTTTACGAGAACAAAAACACCTCCTCGATCCCTCCTCACAAGCTTTCACTTTTCCAAAAAGGCGGGGACGTGAAACGAATTTGTATGTGGCCTATTAGGGTTAGTTCGTTCAAGTTCAAACTGACAGTAGGTAATTAACGGGGTAATCCCCATCAAAATTCATACATTCAGTCAAGTGGAAATAACATGTATACACCTGTTTTTAGTTTTGCCTTTTGTGTATTATTACCAATGATTGCAAAGTCATTCCCTTTTAAATATTAGGACTAACGACAGTTTAAATTTACATAAAGACTTTCAATGTATGAGGTTTTTGATTAAAATGAACTATTGTGGTTTTCACAAAAGACCGAAACTAGGAAGAATTAACACCGGAATATGAGAATGAATGAGGGTGTCACGCACGGGAAAGAACAATCCGCGAGACATGCCATAATCAACCTTTGCGAACTTTGTTTTTATATATTAATTTTTACATACAAGTGGTGAAAGTCAGGTATATTAATATTTTCAAGTTCACATTCACATATTTTCCTTTTTTTCTTCTTTTTTTCCCTTTTTTTCAGTTGATGGGGGTAAAGGAAAGAGGGAGAGGAGAACTTGAAGGGAAGCGAGATAGATGGAGGCAAGGGGACCGGACAACGAAGAAGGACGATGATTGAAATTAATTAAATAAAGTGACTAATTATTATTAATCTTTCATAAATTAAGTAGTTCATAAAAGTTTTCGCAATGAAATTTAGAGGGTCAGTGGTGATGCATTTGTGTAAATTGCGTTTTTGCAATATAATTATACACTGCTTTTTTCACATCATTTTGATATTAATCTTAGTAGGCCTAATTACAGTATCAAAATTAGCACAAAACTAGCCCAAAATAAAATTGGAAAACTTGCTCATCTTGATATGAACGCAGCAAATACAAAACGAATTTTGGTTTTGGTCAAAATGTTTTTGCAAAATACCAAATTATTGGGTTTAAATGAAAGTCATGAAAACGGTTTGTATGAAACACAACACAGCTACAACATATTATTGTGCAATATTGGGATTCTGCGCACCCCACCCCCTCACAGACACAAACACCACGCAAATAAATCCTGTCTAAATAGACGGGTTTGCAGCAAAATTTTAAACAAGTGACACGTTTTATACCATTATAACAGAATAAGTTTATGGTACAAATACGAGCGAAGCGCGCGAATTTTTTTTGCCATATTGAAGCTAAAGTGCATGATGAAATATGGTGCAAAGCAGAATAAGTTCGCGCGAAGTGCTCAAAAATTGACACTTTTTAGGTTAAAAAGGCCAAATATGGGGATAATTTTGGTCCCCCTCCATGGGGGATGATTGTATGGATAATCCGCTCTATTAGCAAAATATTAGCGGGAATTTATCCATCCCACCAGGATCTACAAAATGCTAACCACTCCCGTTTACTATCCGCTCCCGTAAGAGCGCGAAGCGCGGGTCTCCGACTGGTTTCTATAGGAGATCACAAGGCTTGAGGGGCGTCATAAAAATTTCAGACCAATGTCCATACTTTTTCTTTCTTTTTTTTTGTCATGGGCACGCACCCTTCAGTCACCCAAGGTCACGCCACGGACACATTGTAACATAAAGGTATAATTTTTTAACATAATGGGTTGAACTTAACCACCCTGTTATTAAAATTCACTCGCGATATCAAAGGTACACTCATAGAAATGACTTGTTCGCCTTGTTGGCGCAATTCAAAAGGAGTAAGTTAAGTTTGGACAACTCAAAAATAGTGTCAAAGTTGCCAAAACAAAATTCATTTTAGTTATCCGAACTTAACAAATGCTGAACAAGCTCAAAAAGTTCCGTCAACTAATCAACTTTGTTGGCATTACTTAAAAAGTTGATGTGAGTCGTTGCATCAACTTTTTAAGTAATGCCAACTTCCGGATTCAAGTTTAGGGAACTTAGAAAAATAAACAAGGTTCAAAGGACCAATTAGTTGAGTTATTGTAACTCAACATGTAAGTTGATGTAACTCGTTCATATTAAGTTACTGGTACTTATTGTTTTGAGTTATTCCAATTTGGTACTTTGTTACTTAATTCACGTAATTGGATCATTTTCTGCACAATTAGCAGTATTTAAATATTTATTTTTGTAATCAGTGCAAAATTTTGTATACTATAGCACACCTCTAGAAAATTATGCTAACCTAGGATAGTTTCATTTTCTGAGTTGTAACAACTCAATAAAGTAAGTGCAAATGAGTGCGACCAACATAATGATATCGAGTCAGCGTTACTCACAATTGTACGCGTTGGCATTACTCGGAAAGTTGTCGCAACGACTTTTACTGAGTAAATATGCCAACGAACAATTTCTATGAGTGTACATATTAATATACGTTGTGGGAAATTACCTTGCCTATTTAATATATCATTGAAACATTATTGAGACGGAACGTTACAGATACTGCTTCTATTCACTTGTTGCGCAATTCTGCAGATACAAAACTTATCGCTACGATGACAACCTGAGACAATATTATGAAATATTGTTGATTTATTTATACATGACATAATAACTAAACATATAAACTTGCCTGTTTAAGATCATGGTTCAAGTTAAATGTTAAATGTACCCAGAAATATTACAAAACAATCAGTGATATTACCCAACTATTGAGCAAAATGAGTAAATTGAACTCAATACTGCAAAAACAGCAAACATGCACTACACCAAATGGCTTCAAATAATTATGTCTTCATTTTTGCAAAACAAATCTACCTTTTCCAATCTTAAACCACCATCAGAGTAATTATTTGACAACTTGATTTGTACTTATTTTATCTCTTTTGCCTCCAAATATAATCGGGAAATTGCTTTTGCAGGGCCCTAATCAATTCTTCAGATGGATTAGTAATAGAAATAATGAATAAACTTGGGCATCAAAAGAGATTTAAAGTTTGCAGTTATTTTAAACTGTTGCGATTTGGTAGTTCACAGCATCTTGCGAATGGAAGTGAGCGGATTGGCGAAAATTGCATTGATTAAGTAGAAGAATTCAAATATCACAGATATATTTTTGTAGGTCCTGTGGTTCTTGAATTATATTGTAAAGAGGGCTGAAACAACAACACTTTGGTAAAACATACATAACTCATTAACAGCAATAAATCAAGCAAGTTTTCAAAGTATATGTTTTTAGAATGAACTTTTGCAAAACATCAAAGTGTTATTTTTCAATAATATATTAATTTCGATAATGAAAATCATTTTTTTTACTGCTTCCACCAACTATACCTAGTCTATCACGGCTGTTTTCGGCAAAGGTATGACAAACGTTTGTTAAACGGTTTAAAAACGGATAAGGAGCCATTCACTAATTTAACGTTTTTAAAAAACGTTTGTCAAATGTTTATGGAGCAAAATGTTTGTCAAACGTTTTATTTTAATCATCTTTTAGTTGTTCTGCAAATGTTTGCCACACGATTTAAAATTTACGTTTAGTTTTAAATGATTTTTGGCCAAAAGTATGATTTTCTTTATATTTCTGATCAAAAATTTGTTTTTTGGTAAATAAAATGTGATTTTTTTTTTTGGTGAAAATGTGATTTTTTTTTTACCAAAAATCACATTTTTGATCAAAAATGACCCAAAATCACAAGCTTAAGCAGGATTCTGCAGGAAATATAAACAATGGGAACAAAATATGTTGAAAAAGAAAAGAAACATCGAAGCTGAAAGGATGTAAGAAAGTGAGAAAGTAAGAAATTTAAAAAAATATTGGGAACGGGGTTCAATAAATAACTAACATGAAAACGGAAAATCACAAGCTAAGCAGCAAATAAAAAATCTAAAAGGGAAATGTAAGAAAGGGCTGATTTAAAGAATAATGGGAACGGGGTTTAAATAAATGAGTCTACCTATTCAGTAATTGCTCCTGTTACAGTGGTGTACCGTGGCCGCTCCTACCCCGGGGGCTAAAGAAAATGTAAATTTTGCCGCCCCTTGCAGTAACAGCCCGAAAAGGTTGATCCAATGGGGGGGGGGGAAGGAGCAAAAAATAAAAGTAAAATTTCACAGGTGTAAAACCCCCCTCCTCATTACCCCACGCCGCTTCAAGCTGTTGCCCTGTTGACGGTCAAAAAGGTATAGTTTCATTAGTTTTCGCCGTCGCAAATAATAAAGGAGAAAAGTATAGTAAAAGTGATCCCGCCTGGGAATCGAACCCAGGACCTCAGGTTTACGAAATTAACCTGGATTTAAAAAAAAAAAGAACTTCCAAAATTTAGAAGTGAATCAATCGGAACTAAGACTTTTATTTTTGACATTTTCTTAAAAAACATAATAGCTTTTGAAACCGATCATGAGTTATGAGCGGCAAAATCTGATCTAAATAAATGTTGCTCAAATTCTTCCAAATTCGAAATATTATATTAGACTACATGCATATAATGTTTAATAAAACTTGAGAATTTCCCCAAAAACAGTATCACCGTTTGATTTGTGTAAGTGGGCAATTACCTCAATAACGTGGGTTCAGAAAAGTTCAGAAAATTATTAATTTTATAATATGTATAAAGTCAAATAAGACACTTTTCATTGAACATGCATGAAACGTCATTTGAACATCTGTCCTAATGTACAATTCTGTACGTCCACCATGTAATACACATTGTTATTATAGAATACTTTGTGGCTGTACATACAATTAAAATTTAAATGTAATAAGGAACCGAAATCTTTATAGCTCGTCGAAAATGTTTATACGTATTACTATTAATCCTATTCCAAACAATAACATTCCTTTATATAATATAGTACTATTATAAGGTAAATGGCAAGGGGCATTGTGACATCGGGGACAACTCCCTCGAAAATGTTTATACCTATTCCAAACATTTCTTATATAGTATTACAAATGTGGCTGTACACTGCAGGTGCACTAGTACTAATAAAATAATGAGCTCTGTCTGTCTGTCTGTCTATCCGGCTATGCGTTTCGCTGCGCTTCAACGCATCGTTCCGATATTTCGGATATAGATAGGTATCGGGCAGTCCACGTTTATGGGTGGTTTGAAAGGTCATCGGAGGTCAAGGTCAAAGGTCCAATTTTAAACTTTGTCCGGGCTCAAATTTGGTGGGTGGAATCCTTAATACGAGGGGAATATATGCCAGAAATAAAATTGAGGTCAAAGGTCATTACGGAAGGGTCAAATACCGTGCATCATCTTACATGCAAGCTTTCATTTTCAATATCGTGCAGGTTTTCAAATTTGAACAAAACCTAATTAAAAAGGATTTCATAGAACAAAATATGAAGCCCATTGACAGTTTAATCACTAGTGCGCATTGTGTTGTATGACATTTCTTTAAAACTTGGAATGAAGTGAATTGACACATGCGTTATGTAATCGATCATTTCTTCGCGATCAGTCAATCGATTCCAGTAAAATTAGCGAATACGATGCAGAATAAGATGGGCTACACGCTGATATTTAGATTGTTGGATCCTGATATCTATTCCGACTTACGTCCAAACTCATTTGCCCGGTAATTTTTTTCTGGGGCACCCTGTATATTATAAAGCAAAATGGCAAGAGGCATTGGGACAACTCCCTCGATAATGTTTATATACGTATTATTTTTATTCCAAACATTTCTATAGTATTATATATTATAACGCAAAATGGCAAGGGGTATTGTGGCAACTCCCTCCAAACATTCCTTTATAAAATATGGTATCATATATTATAAGGAATAATGGCAAAGGGCATTGTGGCATCCAGGGCAAGCTCATCATACCACTAATAAGGAGCTATCGGTCTGTGGCAGAAATATGGCTAAGTGGGTTATAAGGTCAGGGGAGTGAACCTAAAACAATTTATGCAGTCCTGACTTACTTCTGTGTTCAACTGCAGTAGTATTTTGTTTATCCCTATTAGTGGACACCAGACTTGTAGTCGAGTCACTGAAAGTCGAGTCCGAGTCGAGTCGAGTCATTGAGCCCTCGAGTCTCGAGTCGAGACGAGTCATGAAGCCCTTCGAGTCCGAGTCGAGTCGAGTCATTTGAAGTTGTCAGTCGAGTCGAGTCGAGTCGAGTCAGGCCATTCTGTCGAGTCGAGTCGAGTCGAGTCAGATATATGTTGTCGAGTCATTTCGAGTCACTAAAAAGTGTGTGTGTGGGGGGGATTCCTGATTTGCTTAATGTACAAATACAAATTTGCTAAAATAAGAGAATTTGAAAGTTCTGCATTATTTTGATGATAAAATGCTAGAATCAAAGGGGGTCACTGGGTAGCCGACCCTAAAAATAAAAGAGGTCATCGGGTACGACTTAAAAAAGATGTCATCAGGTATATTTGACTATAATGAATGGAACCCACTACAATACCACACTTACTTCTAAAGTTGAGTGCCCCGTCTCCCTTCTGAGTCCATGTCAAAAAATGGACTGAGCTATGGCTTTTATCAAAGATTCTAACAGAATTGTAAGAATTTGGAATCAATCCCATAATATACATGTACACTACCACAATGTAGGACTATGCAGAGTTTCAAGGAAAATAACACCTTTTTGTCTCACAATGCCCCCCCCCCCCCTCAACTCACACCACCCCACACAGTTGACACTTCACAGACTCACCCCAACAGCCATACACGATTATACTCTTCAAAGACTCAACCCAACCACCATTAGGCCCTACAATAATTTAATAAACCTGAATACACCCCAACACAGGTACATTTCTCAAAAACTACATGTATTTACATGGATCAGGCAGCAGACTTATGTGGAGGTGTTGGTGTGTGTGGCACATTAGGGACATGACATGTAACTCAAAGATGCACACAGCATACATGTAGCCTACATGAAGGGCAATGTATTCAATGGGAGGGGGGTATAATAAAAAATATAATAATGATATGAGTAATATGATAATACAAATGATAATAATAATCATAATAATAGAAAATTACCATTCAGGTATTATTAGAAATAATTTATATTTTCGAGTCATTTTTAAAATGTCGATTCAGCCACAGTGACTCGAGTCACAAGCCTCGAGTCATCGAGTCGAGTCATCAAATTTCGAGTCATCGAGTCATCAACCCTCGAGTCGAGTCGAGTCGTCGAGTCGCCTTGGCTCGAGTCGAGTCATCGAGTCACCAAAACTCGAGTCGAGTCGAGTCGAGTCATTTCGAGTCGAGTCACTACAAGTCTGGTGGACACCATACCTATAATAGCAGTCGCTAGAGAATAGTTCAAGTAACACATGCATGCACCGTAATGTCTACCCAGAATTCATTGCTGCAAATTATTTTTGAATTTCAAACTATGTCCGAATGGTCTGCAAATGGTACAGATTTGTCATTTCTGTCTGTTGGTAAGGGTATGGAAGTGGTTGTGTAAGGCTACCCATAATGCAATGTGAAGTGGTTGTTTACCCATAATGCAATTTGTAAAGTTGCTCCAATCGGGTTGTAACTCGGGGATAGACACTCCGGGAGTATAAAACCACAAAGGTCATCTAAGGTCAAAGGTCAGGTCAACTTTAAAGTTGCTCCGATCGGGCTGTAACTCGGGGAAAATAATCCCTACCAAACTGCAAAGGTCATCCGAGGTCAAAGGTCAGGTCAAATTTGAAGCTACTCCAATTGGGCTGTAACTCGGGGAAAATGATCATCCTCAACACTCGGGGAGTCAAAAAACCGCAGAGGTCATCCGAGGTCAAAGGTCGGGTCAAATTTGAAGTTGTTTCGATCTGCCTTTAACTCGGGGAAAATGATCCCTGACACTTGGGGAAACATCAAAGGTCATCCGAGGTCAAAGGTCAGGCCAAATTAAAAGCTATTCCGATTGGGCTGTAACTTGCGGAAAATAATCCCCGACTGCCGCGAAGTATAAACCCGCAAAGGTCATCCCAGGTCAAAGGTCAGGTCAAATTCAAAGTTGCTCCGATCACCAGGGAACAGTTTGGAACATTTTGCAGGAGTCGTGTCAAAGGTCAAGGGTCCACCTCCCCAAACTTAATTTACGGTCTATCAGTAGACTATCACCACGATTTGGCTTTAGTGGAATATGTTTATATACGTATGTAACAGTGAAGATTATTAGGGTGATTTTCGTTTTGTTCAACTTAGGATCCAGGGGCTTACTCGGGCGATAATAAATGTCCAATACCGTTACACAAAATAAAACACATTGAAGACTTGTAAATATACAATGTTAATGCTCTGGCTTTAATATATGATGATATAATAATAATGTAGAAACAATATGAAGATCGATGCGATGATAATATGATGACGATTGAATTGACTACAGGTTGAGCAGTTGGAGGCTCAGATCGAAATGAAGTGAAAATATTCTAAGAAACAAGTTCATATGGAAACCAGCTTTAAGTACCATCTCTGCTACAGCATAAATAATAACCCTAACTAAGCATTTACTTAATACAAATCTTAACAATACACAACCCGTTAAAGAGATAAAACTTCCTCATGAATAATTCATAAGTAGATCACCTACAATCTCAAGCTAAAAGATAAGTGGCAATATAATTTACACCACACTCAAGTTTTTAGGATAACAATACACACTCATATAAAAGGAATCAATTGCTAAAGTGCTCTTAAAACTTCTATGAATGGAAGACAATAACCAATGAAGACATAAACATTTAAAGTACTCATAAACTTGAGAATCAAAGGATGCAGCGTGTTCATTATCAATGCATGAGGTGAATGACCTTTTCAAATTAAAGATAGACCATAATCTATTAAAATAATTTCAAAGACATTGATGATTACGATGGAAAATAACTTAACTTGATGATGATTATGATCGATTGATTACACTACAGATAGAAATATAATTTGATATGAAACCAAAAACCTACATTAATTAAGAATGACACAATCAAAATAAACAAAATAATAAACATGGTAAAGAATCATATACCTTAAGTCCTGACATTTCAAACCCTAAACTTATTATTAAAACCAACCATTCTGATGCCGGTTACACGTAATTATTCTTATTCCAACCATTTCTTTATAATATAGTATTATATATATTATAAGGCAAAATGGCAAGGGGCATTGTGTCATTAGGGGGGAACTCCATCGAAAATCTTTTTATACGTATTATTGCTATTCCAAACATTTCTTTATATAATAGGGGCCTAATGTATAATTATATATTACTAGGCGGTTGCCCATATTTGGCGGTTCTCGGCTGGGCGCGATTACCTGGTTGATGGTGACTTTACCCACCAAGTTTCATGCCCAAGTGACTGTTTTTACTAATTTGACCTCAGATGACTCGTGGGTGAAACTCAGAGTAACGACTACCTATTCTAGAAGGACTATCTGGTTAGACTATCTTTTGAATAAAGTGCTCAATCCCAAAAGGGAGAGCGTATAAAAATTCAAAGAACAGACCTACAGAAATAGGAGTTTCATGCCTAGAAGGCAATCGAAGATTTTATACTATGAGATAAGGCACTTTGTACAAACGGCCTATACCATGCTATACCGCAGTTGAAGACCGCGACCGGCAATTCGCAAGCGTCGTCGCCGGCCAAGTCTTACTGCGATCGTGTAATGAGAAGAGACCATAGAGTCCTACATAGAAGTCTGAGGAAGAGACGGTCCGAATCGTAATTTATTATTTATTACTTTATCGGAAAATCACATTTTTGTACCGCTCACAAAACAAAGAGTATAAGTCCGCCCACCGCTGTCAATCATTCTAATGAAAAATAAAACAAGCTCTGGCAATGACGTAATCTTAACGAAGTCTCTAACGAAGTCCTCGGTTGATTTACTCATTTAATACCATGTTTACGTAATCTCAGAGCATTTTATGACCACTGATAACGGAAAACCCCGGGGGTTCTCAGTACAAATGACCATATGGGGACGTGCCGCAAATATGGGTAGCATTTTCAGCCTCTTGGTATATCAATGACCCCTTTTTCAAAGCCTATTTTGGTATATTAATGGGTCCTTTTTTCAAAATTTTCTCAATTTTTTCAAAAAATAGCCCAATTTTTCGTTAATTTAGCAAAAATTTTCAAAATTTTCCCGAAATTTTGGGAAAATTTGTAAAAACTAGGACAATTTGGGTTAAATTCGGCCGAAAATTTTGACTTTTGGTATATCAATGGGTCCAAATTTCTTGAAAAATTGGTATATTTATGGGTCCACTTTCAAATTCTCAGCGGCACGTCCCTACCAAAACCAAATTCCAATAAAACATTCACGTCTCCCGTTTCTCTCCTCGTCTCAGCCCCAAACATCTCCCGCGCCGTTTACTCACATGTTCAGGACTGAAACACAAGAGAGAGAGAGAGAGAGACCAAGGAGTGTTGGGGCAGGTGTCAGGTCGCATGCAAGTCTAGCAACTCAGATTATACCTCGTATATAGCCTATCTGATATTATCAAGATAATTCACTCATCACTTCCTCATCCAAGGTAGCTATAGACGAATCCAACGAGCTAAGTCATGGTCAGGATTTGGTCGGCCATTATAGGGTCCCCGTATGCACCAAATAGGTGTTGTGAGTGCCCAATTGGGTGGATTAAAGCCATATTATAATATTTGCTGACGAGAACGCCTCAAAAAATTTATAAATTCTGGTTTTTACACGATTGTAATGTACTTTAGCCAATAAAGATACTCTGCAAAAATCAAGACTTTAGGTGCTGTAGTTTTGTCAAAATCCGAGATTTTGAATAAAACGATGGAACCGGCGTTTTATTATTATGATGGAAATATTAGTCGAACACGTATGCACAGTACGCACACGGCGTGCGGGATACGCATACACACACACCCCGAGGATCGTACCGTATTACAACCGCGGGAGTAACATGCATGGGCGCTATTGCGCTAGTAGTAAATTCCAGTTTTCTATGCGTTACCTCACGTGTTCGGCTCAAAATTAAAAGGGGATATATCTGACAGTAAAAGCTATAACATTTTATGGAAAATTAATACTAATTTTTTTTTTACAGAAATGTTATAATATGGCTTTAAACCCGCTTAAAATTCGATGTTAGATTCTTTTGTGTTGTAAACTGTCATCATTCTTTTGTCTACGTGTAACACGGGTGATAGAATGCAGTTTAAAATACCCTTCAATGCCGCATCATTTCACATTTTTAGGTGAGATAGCGGGGTCCCCGTCGCGGCTATGACTGTCATTGCGGTGTAGGAATGCGTAAAATTGGATTCGTCTATAGCCGAATGACTGAGACTCACATGTGACCTGCTCATTCCCGTACACATAAAAAAAGAATGGATCGTAATTAAATAAAAATTCAAATTGTGCTGACATCGCTCAAACCTGTACTACGATTAGTGTCTTTGAAAAGAGCGGTATTGTATTTAATCATTGATTGCACACATACACTAAGCATATCTCGAGATTAAATTGAACAGAACGAACGTCATTTGAGAGCTAAGACTACGCCCTTGGCGTTGTTGTAAGCATCATATCACAACGTTATTTTCTAATTGCCAAAGAGGGCGCTGTTCACTTGCACAATTTTTTGAGACAGGCTGTATATTCGTTTATTGCTATGGTAATTATTAATTAATGCTTTTGAATCACTACCTCTACGGCGAATATAAATCATATTAGTCTAAAAAAGCAGCTGAAGATTTATCGCATGGCCCACTCCACATTATACCCCCAAATTTCATCAGGATTTAGAATTTCACAGCCATAAAAAAAAAATCCGAAAATCAAATCTCGTAAGGAAAATAGGATTCGTATAACAAATTGGGTGAATTCAAAACTGATTCTTCAAAGACGATTCTCCTTAAGTCCTTTCGCAATAAACAAAACTGATTATTGCACTGTGTGACAAAATTCTACCCTGTTCGCCATTTGGAAAGAGTATGCACAATGGGTATTAGGCATGCCAAGTTGATCAAGCTTTTACTTCTGGAAACTCTTCCCATGAAATCATCGCATCGCCTGGAATAAAATAACAAAACAAAAAAACATTTGTCATATTGCGTATTCATTATTTGATTTATTGTGGGATATACTGATTGAACAATGGACTGAACCGATTTGAGCACTGCCATACTGGAAAATGTTGCCAATCAATATTCGTGAAGTCATGTGATTGACACCATTTATAGTTGTACAATATTTAAATAGGCACCTTTAAGGGCTGGGGTATGAACGTTTGGACAGTATTTATTTTGGGAATTTAGAGCACATCAGACATATCGAATTGCATTCTGAATACGAAGAATGTCATTCTGATATCAAATAATTTTGATTTTTGAAATTCGCAATTTAATACACATTTTATGGCAAATCATTAAAATTGATATTTTTGATATTTAACAGTACTTGAAGTAAACTTTATAAATCTGATGATTTATAATTAAAGTGTATGTAGGTGGGATGAAAAGCCGACCGATCAATTGAAAATTTTGACCTTTCGTATTGAAGATATGGATTTTTTTTTCCCAAAACAACAAAAAAAATTAGGTCTTTTTGGGAAAAAATCCATATATCTTCAATATGAAAGGTCAAAATTTTCAATTGATCGTCGGCTTTTCCTCCCTGCTACATACATTTTAAGAATATATCATTAGATTTATATAATTTACTTCGAGGACTGTTATATATCAAAATTTGAAAAATATCAAATTTTTATAATTTGTCATAAAATTTGTATTATATTGTGATTTAAAAAAATGAAAATTATTTGATATCAGAAAGACATGCTTCGTATTCAGAATGCAATTCGATAGGTCTGAGGTGCTCGCATGTCCCACAAAAAATACTGTCGAAACGCAATAAACGCTCATTTTGGATCCCTATTATTAGGTGTTTATATTTGTACATGGGCGTATCGAGAGCTGTCATAACGTGTTTATTCATTTTATTTAAAATAGCCTCACAAACCACTTTGGGCGTCACCTAGGAATTACATAGGCCCTATATAGAAATTGAGTCATCTCAAGCGCAAGATGCTCGCCTGCTGTGTAAAGCGTTAATATGCTGTCGGGTCAGTTACCAATTTAATGGTGGAACCCTTTTGTTCGAAACAATGATAGTATTTTCACAGGGCTGTCAACTCTCACGCATTGGCCGTGAGTTTCACGTATTGGGTCACTTTCTCACGGTCTCACGCCAAGGTAGTATAATATCACGCCTGAAAGTAAATCTCACGCAAAAAGCTGAAAATTGAGTAAAATCTCACGCATCGCCATGAAAAAATTGTTGTTGCTACCCCCCGCTGCTTTCACATTTTTGAGCACCGTGGCTTAAATAATCATGGGTCAAAATGAACATTGAAGGCGGCAATTACCGGTATGCCTCTGTCTGACGACAAGCAATTCCAAAAAGTTGACAGCCCTGATTTTCATGAATTCGCCGTAGAAGAGATGATGTAATTAGGATTAACTACCATAGAGATAGGTTATAACAATTTTTGAATATATCGCACTTATCTATTCCGTTCACACGGTACCATGTACCATTGAACCATAAATGTCAAAAAAAAACAGGGATAAAGATCTGGATCGTAATTCTATAGAATTTTTATATCATAATGATCCCTCGCACCTGTAAGATTAGCGGTATTGTATTTAATCTGTGATTGCGGACGTATACATTGGTGATGAGTGCAAGCTGCTTTTAGTGCAGGGCGATATATTTAAAAATTGTTTAAACTTTTGCTATGGTAGTAAATCTTGTTACATCATCACTTCTCACGGCGAATAGCCTGTCGGCAAATCAAATCGATATCAAAGGAACAATGCGTTACGTAATCTATTGGCTCGCCATGTTTATATACGCTGTCGAAGTGATGATGTAACAGGATAGGATTAACTACCATAGCAATAGATGAATACAATTTTTGAATAGATCGCCCTGCACAACAACGTTCACGCGGTACCTATGCATTGAACCATAGATGTCAAAGAAAGGCTGATCACTCGCACCTGTAAGATTAGTATCTTTGAAGAGAGCGGTATTGTATTCAATTTATGATTGCAGACGTATACACAAGTGATGAGTGCAACCTGTTTGTAGTGCAGGGCAATATATTCAAAAATTGTTTTAACCTATTGCTATGGTAGTAAATCTTGTTACATCATCACTTCTCACGGCGAATAGCCTGTCGGCAAATCAAATCGATATCAAAGGAACAATGCGTTATGTAATCTATCAGCTCGCCATGTTTATAATACGCTGTCGAAGTGATGATGTAACAGGATTAACTACCATAGCAATAGATAAATATAATTTTTGAATAGATCGCCCTTCACTACAACGTTCACGCGGTACCTATGCATTGAACCATAGATGTCAAAGAAATGCTGATCACCTGTAAGATAAGTATCTTTAGTCGTGATCACACAGTCGGATATAAGTGAGTTATTACCGGTAATAAGCGACTTATAACCAGTATCAGTGACTTATTACCGGTATTAAGTGACTTAAATCCGAGTGTGTGAACACAACTTTTGAAAAGAGCGGTATTATATCCAATCTCTGATCTATGATTGCAGACATACACAGGTGATGAGTGCAACCTGCTTGTAGTTCGATCTATTCAAAAATTGTATTGATCTATTGCTATGGTAGTTAATCCGATTATTTCGTAATTTCGACAGCGTATAACCTCGCATATGAAAATCAGGAAAATTTCGGATCTGTTGCCCTTATAGAGGTTGTGCATATGACGTATCATACCGTAAAAATGCATTCAACAAATGCATGATTTCAATCTACCGCGACAGTTCAGTTGTGTTCACACTGTCGGATATAAGTGATTTATTACCGGTAATAAGCGACCTAAATCCGGTAATAGTGACTTATGACCGGTATTAAGTGACTTAAGTCCGACCGTGTGAACACGACTTTCGTCTCACAAACATAACAAAAATGCACTACGATCAAATAGCCTAAGGTTGACAATGGTTGATGACAACATTTGATTGAATGGACTGCACGTGTCGTGATTACGGTGAAGGACACCGGTTCAAATCCTTTGTTTGGAGCTAATCAATAATTTCATAATAATTTCATTATAACATAATCTTATTTGGACCTTACCATTGGCATCGTCATCCTTGAGGAACTCTACAAAGTTGTCAATTGTACCAGCAGAAGCTACCCATTCCTCCAATTGTATCTGCTTATTGCCATTCACGTCCAGAAGAGTAAACACTTCTTTCTTTGTCTTCTTTGAAGCATGCGAATCTTCTGCTGGCGCTTTAGCTTCACGTTTGAATCTGCAAACAAGCGTGTAACCTTTCATCAATAAGTATAAAAAATATGGGGGTCAAAAAAATTACCTCCTATCACAGGGGGATCAAAATATTCAGTGCATTAATAGAGGGTCAAAAACATTAAATCATAAACAAAGAAATGGAATATTTACCTATGCTCCATGCCGACTCCAACAGCTCCTGTATCTGGATCATATGTTGGGTATACATCCGTATTGTCACCAACGGGTACCCTGCAGGACCATCCAGGTTCGGGAATCAGTAGGCCTACTAAGCAAATCAGCATCACTGCAAAAAAGAGTGTCTTGGCCATGATGATCTAAAAAATAAATAAATAAATAAAAGCAAATCATTTATCAATGCGACGAGGAAAAAAACCTGTTCTACGGGCGGACGGACCTTTCAAGTAGGACCGGTCGGGCGGGCATTTTTTTTTTCATCTTTTTTTTTTCTGGAGGCTAAAATTACCTTACAATTTTACCAAAATCTGACAAATCTGAATTAAAAAAAAAAACATATTTTCTAAACATTTTCAGGGCGCGCACCACCAAATCACTCCGCTCGCGATGTAATGTGGATGAGTTACGGTAAAAACGAAATCTTTTTAAAGGTATTTTGGGCCTTTCTGTGGACTTGTAAAGATAAAGAGAAGCATGTTATAGCTTAGATAAAAAAAAATTTGAGACCTATGAACTTTGATCGCCCAAAAAGATGCAAAACACAATTTTTGAATAAAGTAGGCCCGCGGATTGAAAAATGGCCAGAAACGGGTTTTCAGGGTAGAGAAGGGGTCGAAAATGGTGATGGCGTTATAAACACACATATAGGCCTATCTCGAAATGGGACGCTGAATTGGTGGCGTGCGCCCTTCAGCCAACATTTTACATGATTTTAGCAAAATTGAAAAAAAAAATCTCCAAAACACAACTGGGTCGGTCGGTCTCGTAAAACAGGGTTTTTTTCGCCGCCTTTATACTAAAGATCATTGTGCTTTACAGAAAGCCCAAGACACATAAACCATTCAGCATCATTTAGGGAGGCAGCCTATAAGCCCTACTTGCAGATTCATTCACTCATCAAACTTTACATGGCCGGCCATGAGGTGTTGTGGCTCATTTTGTGAAAAAATCTAAAAGAACTGACACATTATACCCGTTAATCATGGTAATGCTCTCCCTCATTAGGGGTTGATACCTCATATGCCTTGATAAGTGAATGAGGGGCTAGAGGGACAAATATAAAACTTTGAAGGTGAAAATCAATGAACCAACCTTCCATCCCACCCCCACCCTCGTGAAATCTGCCAGACATACCTGGTATTCTGGATTATGCAGTTGGTTGGTTGGTTGGTTGGTTGGTTGGTTGGTTGGTTGGTTTGACTTGACTTTGTCCTTGTTACTTAGATCTGAGGTGTGCCAACTGACAATGCTCTATGTGTATCTGGTGTTGCTAATTTATGCCGCTGTTATTTATAGTAAAATAACAGATAACATTTCTACATGGGCCCTTAACGTAGAATCACGTGTCAAAAGATCGAGATTTCATTGGTCTAGTTCACCATGGAGTGCCACCACTTTCTTCATGGCCGGCAGCATTAAAAGATGCTGTCATCCATATTTGCATATTACGAATTAACTTTAAAAATGGGACCTGGAAGGGGAATACCCATTTCTACCCTACCGTAATAAACCGCACCTCCTTAGTATTCACATTGTCTTGTTTGCTTCCTGCACGGGATCGGTATTATTATAAACACAAAATAAAACGTATTGTTTTGGGGTGTTTTTTTTTTAGGGTGTACCAAAAATTTCTTAACCATTTTGAACTTCCATATCTTTCACAAGGACCAGGACAGGAAAAATCAAAGCATTTGGAAAGAAAAAAATGTGCAATTATATACCAAGCTGTATAAAGAGTTTCCTTTTCATTGAAATTAATACTCTCACAAACTTAAAAACCGACAGATAGCCTATGCTTCCCGGCAATATTGCGGACACTGGCTGCAAAATTTATATTCAGTTTGATTCCTTTTGTGGTCATTTTAAGAGGTCTTAATACAAAATCTAAGAGGACATACCACATAGCTTGCACGAAAGTAAGAAAATGTCAGTATGTTATACCAATTTAGTGTACGCCTTATACTTGTAAAACCAAAATATATAGCACAATTGCTATTATTACAAAGTTTTTTGTTGTTGTTTATATTTTTTTTACTAATCTGCGCTATGGTCATTGCTCGGAGATCACTCTTTCCATAGTCACCAGGGCAGGCTTTTACTTAGGATCGCTATACTTTGTAAGCTTCGACGCATTATCTTTTGTATGAAAGCAATTTGTGGCATTTGGTGTATGTTGCAATGTTGAATTGTTGTGTTTTTGCTATCAACTGCAGATAGCTCAATTTAAACGCGTGTTGGTGTCGTTTTTGTATGCTGAACGAGATGAATCGATATTTTATAGAATCGTGTTACTGGTGCTATCTTCTGAAGATCACTTGTGTTGCGACATTTTGATTTGGCTTTATTAATATTTTTAACTCATGTGGTTTTGTTGTTCTTGTTTTCTATCTACAGAAGATAGCTTCAATAAAATGGTTAAGTTTGTAATTTTTTTTTCTCCTGAGCGAGATTTTAGAATCACAATAAGCCTCCCAGATAACATGGCGATACTGGCCCGATGGTGGCCCAATTTATGTTCAATAATGGACCAATGTCATTTGCTCATGGGTCCAAGATTGGGCTTGGGCCAAATATTGGGCCTATGGACCAATTTAGGCTACCACTGTGATGCCAATATGAAGATTACCGATAGTAAGCCAAGATTGGCCCGATATGGGCAGCAAAATAATGCCGATTTGCCGGATCCAAGATTGGCGTTCGAAAACCAACGTTGGGCCAATAATTATGTGCATGTTATCTGGGCTACTGGTACTATATCTACTGAAGATCAAATAAAAAATTCAAGCAGTGAATGTCTCCTGAACGTGAAGGATTGCTTTAATCTTCAGTAGGTGTGAAAAACACATGTATTCGACATAAATATAGGCCTAATACAAAAATATGTGACAACACTAAGAAACTTTTATTTGATCTTTAGTAAATAGCGCCATAATCACAATTCTAAGAACATCAATCTGTTTTGTTCAAGAAGTAAAAATAACAAAATGCATTAAATTCGGGCTATCTTCGGTAGATAGCAAATGCGCACGAAATCAATAAAATAGGAAAGAACTCGCAGCAAACACGTTTCATGAGCAGAAATATTTTGATAAAAATAAACAAAATACCATTTTACACAATTTTAAATGAATAATATTCTGAATATAAAAATTTAGTTGGTTTGTGGGCAAAACTTTTTTAGTATTATTTTGTTTACAAAACTGGCTTTGCTATCTACTGAAGATAGATCGAATGTTCCGAGTGATTGCGTAAAACTCAAACAACGCGCTAATTGGATGACGTACGAGTACTGACTACGTTTTGTTTTTCTCAAAGTAATATTGCAACACTTTGCAGGCCTAACTGCTTGCATATTTAAACTTGATCTCCAGTAGAAAGCACTACTGGAGATCAATTACGCCACCAATTTAATTTAAGCGGTCTTTCTTAGATAGTAAAAATACGATCTATCATATTTTTCCACGAGAAAATGTCGCAAAACGTGCCGTAATTTGCTCGATTTTGGTACTCGATATCTATTAGGCTCCTGCATTGATTTACATGGTGAATATTAAAATTGAAAACGGGATACCGTATGATGCTGGAACAAACTTTGAAATTAACTCACCCGGGTTAACTCAATACATTTCCCTATCTGTTTTAATTTATTTAATGTAAGTTGATTTCGTGTGTTTTTGCTATCAATTGCAGATAGCTCAAATTTAAATTTTTTGTTTGTCGTTTTTGTCTGCCGAAGAAGATGAATCGATATTTTATAGAATCTTGTTACTGGTGCCATTTTCTAATATAAAGATCACTTGTATTGCGGCATACTGTTTTGGTTCAGTGGCGTAGCTAGAGGTTCTGGCGCCCAGGGCTACGGATACATAATAATTGCGAGCGGAAATAGTCGGTTTGTGAGCAAAACTTTTTTTAGTATTATTTTGTTTACAAAACTAGCTTTTTTATCTGCTGAAGATAGATCGAATGTTTCGAGTGATTGCGTAAAACACAATTGGGTGATTGAGTGCAAGCAACAATATTTAATTCGTTCCACACTGCATAGGCTTAGGATCCGGGGGGCTTGAGCCTCAAACTTTTGGTGCGGGGGCTGGAATACCTTTTAGATATCTCAAGATCGCATCCGATGTGTTCAAATGTAACCAATTTTGAACATACCGAACGTGTTCTAGGTTTTTATCGTCTTTGGAAACATCTATAGATATTCAGGAATATTTAGTATTTTCTTACACAAACAGAATCCTTAAAACACAGAGACTTGGACAGAGTCAAATAACGTACTATGATATCTGGGATTAATTATTAAATCGTCGTCAAAAGATTTTCCTCTTGAATCTTTCAGACGAATCCAGAACGCGTCCGATTTGCAGTCTACATGGTCTATCCTTTATAATGACGGAATATTTACAGCACATTGGTACTGATAGTTTTGTTATCTTCGGTCGAAAAACAGCAATTAGATGAAATCGGACATTCCTAAGTGAAGATATTGAGTTCATAAATTATGGTATTATAAAATTGAAAACTGAGATATCGGCCTTTAAAAATATTATTGACAATGTTGAGAGTAGGAATTACCTAAAAAAATACAAGATGCCAGTTATATTCCGGTCTAAAACTATCTGACAATATTTTTAACATTAATAACATCACAAATTTGCAAAAATCCAAATTGTGAAAAAATCACCCACAGGCAGATTTTTGGCTATTTCTCCATTTATGATCCTGCCCAAAAGTGTCTCCTTTTGACATGACACGTCACAATTATTAAACTGATTTGCTTCTCTTGGCTCTTCGGTGTTTACTAACGCAAATATCGTGCAACAATTAAATCAAATCATTAAACTGACTTGCTTCACTTGGCTCTGCGGTGTTTACTAACGCAGATATCGTACAACAATTAGATCAAATCTTTAAACTCATTTGCTTCACTTAGCTCTGCGTGTTTACTAAAGCAGATATTGTACAACAACTAATTTGCTTCACTTGGCTTTAGCTCTGCGGTATTTACTAAAGCAGATATCGTACAACAATTAGATGAAATCATTAAACTGATTTGCTTCACTTGGCTTTGCGGTGTTTACTAAAGCAGATATCGTACAACAATTAGATCAAATCATTAAACTGATTTGCTTCACTTGACTCTGCGGTGTTTACTAATTTAGATATCGTACAGGATGTCCCAAAAAGAAGAGGCCCCTCATTGCGCCCTCTTTTTCTCCTATTTCTGAAAAGTTGATCAAATATATTTTGGTATGTAAAGAAACCTTGAGTTGTTAGCTTAAATAAACCAAAACAATTATATCAATCGGCTCACAACTTTTGAAGATATGCTCTTTCAAAGAAATGTATCCGTTTTTCACTCTGTCCACGGAGAAGGTTTCGCTACTTCAAAGATTGAAAAGGAGTACACATACCATGCATTAATATCAAACATTCCTCAATGATAACTTTATAAAATAACTTTATTTATGGAATGGGCTTTACCGGTGGGTTTATGGGCAATGGATTTTGCAAATAGTGTCACTAATTTGTGGGTAAAATGGATGCCGAATGGGACTTCTTTTGCTTTACTTGCAATTACTTATTTTTTCTTGGTTGTTTATGCCTTTTTGTTTTATCTTTCTTACTTTCTTACTTTGTTGTTTCTTGCTTTTTTCTTTTTTTTTTATTTACAACATAAGTAATTTCTAATTTAGGATAAAAGGTAGCCCTAAAAGGCAGTTTGGTTTGTATTTAGTTCTTCTGAAGTGAGTTTACTGTGCTGCTCTGCCCTCTACCTGGTTGCCTCCTTGGCGAATGCAGGTTTCAGCCCTTGTCCTCATTGCATCAATTGCGTTGCGTACCATCCTTGTGCGCCGGATACTTGCGAATGCATTCAGTAATACGTTTGCGAAGATCTTGGATTTTGCCACAAAGGAAAAAAATCAAGTGGTGTGAGGTCTGGTGATCGTGCAGGCCACTCCACAGCATGAGCCATCCCAACCTTTCTGTTTGCTATCCGTGGACAGAGTGAAAAACGGGTATTTTTATTCAAAAGGGCATATCTTCAAAAGTTGTGAGCCGATTGAAATAATTGTTTTTGTTTATTAAAGCTAACGATTAAAGGTTTCTTTACATATCAAAATATATTATTTTGTAAATTAAATCAAATACTGGAACTAAAATTTGCAACTCACTTTGCTACGTTGCGTCCGAAAACATCGGACTTCGTCAGGCATCTGATTGAAGATGTTGTGATGACGTCAGATGTTGTGACGTCAGACGGCGAGGAATGTCTCGTAACGTCGGGTCCCATGCACGTGACAACTGGAAGCGGAGTCCCCCTTTTTTGTTAATGGCGGGCTCCTCCACTCTCTCCCATATGGATTCTCTGACTCCTCGCTCAAACCACTTCTCCTCCTTATCTAGAATAACCGCTTCCTCAGGGTTGAAGAAATGTTCAGTTTACTTGTTGCAGTGGTTGTAAACCGCGGAGTTTTGGGCTTCGCTGGAGCTAGGGCGCCTGTGTTGGTTCAAACGCGCTCGAAGAGATTGTTTTGTCTCGCCTGCATAGGAGTCACCACAGTCCGGGGCAGCACAGGTAATGCCATACACTAGATTGCACTGTTTATCTCTGGGGGGTTTGTCCTTAACATGCACGAGCTTCCCCCGTAGGATGTTGGTGGGTTTGAAGCACGTAGTGATGCCGAAGGACTTGAAAGAGTTCTTAAGCCTTTCAGATAATCCAGCAATGTATGGGATGGTTACCTGTGTGCGATTGTCAAGGTTTACCTCTCCTGTGGTGGATTTAGTGGAGTCTTTGATTTTGTTCGCTTTGGTAAACGCCCAACCGGGGTATCCACAATTTCCAAGGGCTTTCTGTAAGTGATCTTTTTCCTCCGGAATGTCCTCAGAATTGCTTATGACAGTGTCCGCACGGTATTGGAGGGTTCTGATCACGTGAAATTGTAAATAGTGATCGGTATGCGTGGGCTTTCTATAAACCGTTGAGTTGAGGGTACCGTCACTGTTCAAATGAACCAAGCAGTCCAGAAAAGCTAACTTATTATCCACACATTCCTCCTGAATGAATTTGATGTTCGGGTCAACTTGATTAATGAAATTAAAGAAGGACTCCGACTCGCTTTTGTCTATGATGATGAATGTGTCGTCAACAAAACGAAGCCACAATTTGAGCGGTTTACCGGGGTAACTGCTCAGCACGTGTTGTTCAAATTTCTACATGTAGAGATTAACCACAATTGGGGAAACGGCTGAGCCCATCGCGCACCCATATTGTTGGATGAAATACTTATTGTCGTACGAGAAATAAGTTGTTTTGAGGCAGATGGTGACAAGTTCAACAATTTGTTCAACGGTTAAATCTGTGCGTTCACTCAAAGTGGTATCCTCCGATAAGAAATCCTTTACAACCTTGATGGCGTCGTCCGGTGGAATGGAGGTGAAAAGTGCGCTCACATCGTACGAAGTAATAATCTCGTTATCGTCCACTGAGGTATCGCGGATTTTCTTTACAAAGTCCTGTGTATTGACAAGATGGTGTGGGGATTTTCCGACAAGCGGTCCTATAATCGTCGCTGCGTGTTTGGCTAAGTTGTACGTAACCGAGCCAATGCTACTAATTATTGGTCTCATGGGATCTGGCTTGTGTATCTTAGGCAGGCCATAAAAAGCTGGAACGCTCGGTTCGGTAGGGGGGTCAATCTAAATTTGAGACTGAGGTCAACCGCCCCAGTAGTGTGGATTTTGTTGATAAACTCCGACACTTGCTTTCTATAACCGTTGGTAGGGTTATAACCTATGGGTTTATAAGTTTTCTTGTCCTTGAGTAACAGTTGGCACTTGCTATTGTAGTCAGTTTTGTTCAGAACAACAATACACTTGCCCTTATCGGCAGGTACGATAACAATGTTATTGTCCTTGCTCAGCTCATCAAGAGCTTTCTTTTCCTCTTTGGTGATATTAGGAGGTGGGGGTTTGGTGTTACGAAGTGTGTTACTGACCTTGTGACGAAGATTTTCAGCTTTTGATGGGTCTAATTTGGCCTGCTTAATCGCGGTTTCCGTAGCTGTGATGAAATCTGCTGTGGGGATTTTGTTTGGAACAAACGCGTAATTAAGTCCCTTGGCTAGCACAGATACTTCACTATCCTTCAAATTTCTATCCGACAGGTTCCGGACCCATTTCCGTTGGAAGTCAGGGTTATTAGAACTTGATCTCCAATTCTTATCAAGGTCCGCTTGCGATCTTTGTTGCGATGCAGTTTAGTATTTCGCAAATTTTTCAAGATGGCGTCCCTTGGTTACAGCGTGTTGACTCAGCTGTGCAACCCTGTTGAATTCGGCAACCTTGTCGTATTCCGTACCCGGAAGTAAGTTGGACAAACGATCTTCTAAATCCGACTTTTTCTGGTTTAACACATCTATTGTAAAGTTCGTCTGCCTAATTCTCTCGTTTAACAGCTTCCGTTCCGCATTTCTCAGGATGTTATCCGCTCGATGTCCTTGCAAACTCGATTTCAATTTGACACTCCTCGGGGTGATTTTCTCATGCAAACACCGTAGGTTGAAACGCAAATGGTTCCTGAAGTTAGCGATCTTCCTTGCCGTCTTTTCGTGGTTTCTAACCAGATCAAGGCATTCCTGCCCGAAATTGTTCTTTATATCTTGGTGTAGATTATTCATCCAGTAGTTCAAAACATTATTTTGTAAATTAAATCAAATACTGGATACTTAAATCAAATTCCTCGCCGTCTGACGTCACAACATCTGACGTCATCACAACATCTTCAATCAGATGCCTGACGAAGTCCGATGTTTTCGGACGCAACGTAGCAAAGTGAGTTGCAAATTTTAGTTCCAGTATTTGATTTAATTTACAAAATAATGTTTTGAACTACTGGATGAATAATCTACACCAAGATATATCAAAATATATTTAATCAACTTCTCAGAAATAGGAGAAAAAGAGGGCGCAATGAGGGGCCTCTTTGTTTTTGGGACACCCTGTACAACAATTAGGTCAAATCTTTAAACTGATTTGCTTCACTTGGCTCTGCGTGTTTACTAAAGCAGATATCGTACAAAAATTCGATCAAATTATTAAACTGCTTTGCTTCACTTGGCTCTGCGGTGTTTACTAAAGCAGATATCGTACAACAATTAGATCAAATCATTAAACTGATTTGCTTCACTTGGCTCTGCTGTGTTTAATATTTAGATATCGTACAACAATTAGATAAAATCATTAAACTGATTTGCTTCACTTGGCTCTGCGGTGTTTGCTAAAGCAGATATCGTGCATCAATTAGATCAAATCATTAAACTGATTTGCTTCACTTGACTCTGCATTTACTAACGCAGATATCGTATGGGTAATTCTAATAGTATGTGTTACCATTTCTGAGAGACAAACTCCTCGAGTGTTTGACGGATCACCACTATCCGAAACTTCCATAGGGGCTACTGCCACCGAAGTATCTTCTTCAAATACAGCCGAATGTGATGTCACAAGAAAAACGTTGCCGCGTGAAGTGGGCTCGTCTTCTGGTAATGGCTGCTCCCTTGATGGTATTGTATCTTCAGTATCGTCAGTTGTACGCCTTTGTAAACGCCTCGCGTTATCTGAGTGAGTCTCAGTTGACTGTCGGTTTTGGATCCTCGTAGACCGAGAACAAAGTATCTTCTTAAAAGCCCTTCTGTAAGGTCGATTAAGAAGGCCGTACAAAATAGGGTTTAACATTGAGTTGGACATTGCTAATAAAGTAGTTGTGGTGTACACAAAGTCGGGCAGATCATCATCCATACTGTCAATGATAAAAGAATACATTGTAACACCATGTGGCACCCAGCACGCAACAAATGCACCTATAACGACCAATAACATGAAGGCACTTTTAGCATCCTTTTTAAAGTGACGTTTAGTGCTTCCTCTGAACAGCGATGAGCGCGGATTATTATTTCGTTCCGACGTAGTGTCCCTATGATTATTCTGATGGCACTGAAGGAAAGCTGTCAATGCGGTAATTTGGCGGGAATGTCTTCTTGCTACAATGAAAATCCTAACATATGAGTATACCATGACTATAAATGGAACTAAAAAACAGATGACGCTTAATGTTATAGTGTATGATATCTCATATCCCCAATTGGCAGTACATAGGTATTCATTCCTGATGTAGATATACTCTGACCATCCTAACAGAGGACAAACTGATATGATCATCGACTGGATCCAAATCCAGCACACGAAAAAGTAAATTTTAGACTTTGACATACGATTATGATACTTCAGAGGATGTACTATAGCGTTATATCTATCGTGGGCAATAGCACCTAGAGTTCCCATGCTGACGGTGCAGAGTAAGATGATTAAGAAAGCTAAGAAAGAACACATTGCTTCTGTGAAAGGCCACTTATACGTTATAGTGCATACCAGAACGAGAGGCATTGCTACAAACCCGTTAGTAAAATCTGCAATTGCTAGATTAGCGACAAAAATAGAGGTTTTGTTTTGTAAGTTTTTGTTTCTGTAGATGGCGAGAAGGACTAAGAGATTCCCGGCGCTACTGAGAAGAATGATGATGCAGACGTAGATCGCTTGAATAACGATTGCTGCAGTACTTCTTGTATCCACATCATTTGGGTCTGGACAGTAACCGCGTTTACATAACGATCTGTTCGGTAGGATACCAATACCTTCAATGTCATCTTGATTTATACCAACTTGAATAATAACTTGGATGTTAGAACCAATAATTGGTATCATTGTCAGTGTTCAGTTTTAGTAGCGTCTTACGATGGAAACATTTCAATATAGAATATTCCTTGACTCAAAGGCAATATCGAGCTCAATGGCATATGGTTATCCATGAAGATGACTGTTCCGATTTTAGGTAGTGCTGGAACTGCTTCGCGCGTAGGTTGTCACATCAGATGAAAATGAAAGCACAATATTTTAAATTGCCTACGTGTAATTTGCATTCAACTGGTAATAAAATGTCAAACTGGCTTCGCAATTCAGTTTGAAAAGAATTTTTTACATGTTGCCAAATGTTGCAGGTTAGCCAGAGCTTTTGTCATCGACCACAAGTCACAATTCTCAAATCTCAAAGGCAATATCGAACTCAATGGTATATGGTTATCCAAGAAGATGTTCCGATTTCAGGTGATGTTGGAACTGCTTCGCGCGTAGGTAGTCACATCAGATGAAAATGAATGCACACTATTTTAAATTGCCTACGTGTAATTTGCATTTAACTGGTAATAAAATGTCAAACTGGCTTCGCAATTCAGTTTGAAAAGAAATTTTTACATGTTGCCAAATGTTGCAGGTTAGCCAGAGCCTCTGTCATCGACTACGAGTCCTATCTGACAGTAAATCACAATTCACTTAGAAACAAAAACTCGAGTAAATCGTTCAAATGTTCAAAAGTGCTTTACTGTGAACGACATGAGGGTAGATAAGATAAAATTCAAATCACATGCAACTAGCTCAAACCTTCACATACTGAATGTTAACATCCAAAATGTCTACTTGAACTTTCATTCCAGACATTAATAAACATGTAGTGCCATCTGCCAACCTTAATCACCTTCATATGTGACGTAAATTAAATTTCCGTTGCGTTTTTAATATTTAACATTTTATAATATAACATTCACATAACGATGGGCAAGGACGATACGAAGTAATATAAATACGTATAAGCGCAATAGTCTGGTATATTAGCAGTTTCTAGGAGTGATGTTTACATTTCAATAAGGGTTTGTTTTATTGGTAGGTAACAGTACAATCTTAATGTAATATTCAAGTGGTTAGTAACCAACAATATATGGCAATATATTTCATATCTGCATGAGTCTTCAATGTACAATGATGTATATAACCTAAGAAGCAACCTTCAGGTGACGAGAAAAACCCAACCATGTTCTACGGGCGGACGGAACTTTCAGAAGTAGGGTCGGTCGGTGGGGCCATTTTTATTTTATTTTATTATTTTTATTTTTTGCAAAATGACCCCCCCAAAATATACAAAATTTGTAAAATTCTGCAATTTGGGGGAATAGTTTCGAAATAATGTGTCGACATTCACTTGTACAGGAAAAAAATTGTTTCCCAAATTTGGGAAAATCTGGGTCGGTCGGCCGCCGGCCGGCCCGTAGAACAGGGTTTTCTTTTTTCGCCGCCTTATCAATAATTAAGTATACGGTGATCATTTTGGGAACAGCACATTAATCTGAAGGGACATAAATCCCGAAAGAGGTTTAAGTTATTTTATTAGGATTAGGGTCTAGGGATAAGGTTAACATATTAGGGGTAGTGTTAGGGATCGGATTAGGGAAAGTGTTAGGTTTGGGTTATGTTTAGGGCTTAGGTTATAGGTTATGGTGAATTAGGGTTAACCCAGTTAGGGTTTATAACTGTGTTATAACTGGGTTTATAACTAAGTTATTGGGTTTTCCAACTTTATTTGTTCTTGTGCAAAGATTGGTGAATAAATTATGTTTAAATGCATGCTTGAACCTAGTCTACTGTAGTAGACCAGTTTAATTTATCATTCCCTAAATAAATCTCTCTGAACTGGAAAACTCATCATTCCTGTTCTGATTCAACAGCTCAGATATCCATGAGAATTTCTCTGGGCAGGGCAGTCACTGGAGATGTGATGTGTTTCGTCATAGATTTTAAATGGTTTCATGCATGGAAACGTATGAATTGTTTATCAAAATAAAAAAAATAAAAAAGGAATGCAGCGCAGTCTAGCTTGAACCATATTTTGTATTCTGTTCTCAAAATTACAGAAAAAATTACTCAGGTAAATATCGTATAGCAGGCTGGCATTACAGGGTGATTTAAAATGAACTGTACCCAACTTCAAAAATTAAAATAAAATACTTACCGACATTTAAATAATTTGTGTTTGTAAGCTGTAACTGGATAGTATGTTTCCTGTTATTGGTGAAAAAATCATGTCTTTACCTCTAATGGTTATGAAGAAAATTACATTCTTAGAAAACACACCAAAAACGATGTTGCACACGGATGAGTATTTTATTCAAACTATCTGTTCTACAGCATTTTGCTCACTCAACTGCCCTCAAACAGTTTCAGTTCAACATAAATTGCGAATTTAAAAATGAAAATAAGATGAATTGATAAATAAATGAAATTAAAATTAAATACTTACCGACATTTGAATAATTTTATTATGCTAGCTGTGATATGGTAATAGGCCATGTTTTCTATTATTGGTGAAAAAAATCAGGTCTCTTGTTCGAGTGTATGGATATTGCACCAGCACCATTTTTATTTGAATTTCCCTCTACAATTTCAAGTCAACGGATTCTTTGTTCTACATGTATTATTTAACATGTAATCTTTGCACACCTGATATTGTAATTGAATATCAATATTATTGATTTAATAATGCGAAATAACATCTGTCTTGGTTTTGCTGTACATGTACGTAGTCATGGTAGTTGAAAACATGGATAAACATAGTTCCGTGTGTTGGTCTAAAAATGGGATGATAACTTGAAAATGCGATATCTTCTGACTAAAACCACTTTAAAATCAAAATTCCTACTACAGAGCACTTATCACTGCTTTCTATGATAGTTTTTTGATATGTATAATTTCCGCAAATATATATAAAAAAATTGGTGAAGTTGGGTACAGTTCATTTTAAATCACCCTGTATGTAACATGAAATAGCAAAACTTTCCCTCATGTCAAACAAAAATCCCAATTTAAGGTAAAGCAGGCGAACCTGTATTTATAAACAGTGAACAGAGTTCCTATAGCTCTTTCATTGACTATAATTTTCATAGTGGGTTTTGAGGCTCTTTAGAACTAAAAATCATCAATTTCAGTCACTTATTTTGGGACATAATCACGGGCATACAAGTATAAGATTAACCCTTGTAAGGTTCCTCCTGAATATCATATCATGTCAAAGCAGATGGTGCGAGGGTAATTAAAAAAAATATTTTCCCCATTTTATTTTTGCATGATTTTATCTGTTTTTTCGGAGGATTAGGGGGAACCCCTGGACCTATTTTGAAGTTCTGGGATCTTCGTAGTTCATTTAAAAAAAAATTAAAAATTATGAAAAATTTACAATTTGTTATCTTTAGTGTACAAAAGTATAATTTGTGTTTACCTCATTCCTCTATCATACAGCAAAAATGCACTGGGTTTTCTATGTATTTCTACTATATAATAGGGGAATG
This sequence comes from Amphiura filiformis, assembly GCF_039555335.1. Lineage (NCBI taxonomy): Eukaryota > Metazoa > Echinodermata > Ophiuroidea > Amphilepidida > Amphiuridae > Amphiura > Amphiura filiformis. The sequence continues at coordinate 849,010 of NW_027305501.1, forward strand.
ATGAAAACACAAATTATAGTTTAGCACACTAAAGATAACAAATTGTAAATTTTTTCGTAACTTTTTTTTTCTTCAAATTAACTATGAAGATCCTAGAACATCAAACCTGGTCCACGGAATGCACTGAAAAAATAGAAAAATCACCAAAAAAATTTTAAAACAATTTTTCGCTGGAATTTGTATATATTTGTAATATCTTTAGGTTAGAGCAAGATACTGGGGTAGGGTAAACGTTAAATTAGGGCAAGGTTTGGAGGATTGGTTCAGGTTTTTGTAAGGCTGCGAGTATGACCAAAATGGGCCAAAAGTTTGGGGAAATATTTTTAAAAAATCACGCCTGTAAATATCAGGGCGGCCATCATACTATCAGGTAACCCATTTGAAATTCATACTCCCTGCATGGAAGATTAAGGTCATGTCTTCCATAAGGTGTGTATGAATTTTAACTGGATTAGCCCAATAATTGCCAGCACCTGGTCCTGTAATGTTTATAATTACTAAGTATACTGTGCCAAAAAAGTATCCGTACACTTGTAAACAAAATCCTAATTTTAAAACTAAATTGGGTAAATTTATTTGTTTAATAGATGCACTATTTCATGACACCCCATTGAACTTCAAGAAGCAAAGTTACAAGCAAGATGTGCAAGATTAGATAGTGCATCTATAAAAATATAAATTTACCCAAATATGGTTCAGTTTTAAAATTAGGATTTTCAACTTCCTTTTAAAAAGTCTGTGTCTGATGGTCTGAAACATTCACATTCAAAGTCTTTCTGCAAAATTCATGTTTTTCACATTTTATTTGATTTTCAATTACATGGAAAATAAAAATAATAGAAACACAAGTTTTTTAAATGATTTTACTTTCTCAACAAATGGCTTGTGCTTGATAGTCTAGGACCCTATATCTCTCTATTCAGGGATCAGACCACTAACATGATCTCTTTTTAGACATTGAGAAAGTCATTGCAGTTCATAAAAGACAGTTTTTGATTTCCAGCATTTTATATAAATACAAAAAACAGCTATGCACGCCTTGTTTTTGTATAGCTATTCCCAAATTCAGGGATGCAAGCTGACTTGAAGGAAAAAGCCTGAAAAAGTGTGTGAATCTGGGCCAAAAGCCTCCAATACAGGCTGAAAATAATGAAAAGTGCGGGAATTTGGACTTCATGAAAGCAGGAATTCCTGCAAAAGCAGGAAAACTTGCATCCCTGCAAATTTTAGTACTTTGCGAAGAGCTATATGTTACACCATATCATCAGCAAATCTGCAGCCCAATGTGAACAAGATATTATTTTCCTTTGCATGATTTTTCTGGTAAAAGCTGGGGTAGAACAACAAGGGTTGACATTTACATGCAATTAAATCTAAGTCACAAAGGTCCGATTTCTCGAAGCTTGGCTAGTGCTTAGGCTTCCTAAGCCATCAGGCTAGCCTTACCAAGTGGATCAATTTTATTGATTATCTTTCTAGGTGAGGTACGATGTGAAATTGTAAGCACTGGTATAAAAAAAAAAAGACTGTCTTAGGAGGCCTGACCACTACTAGCCATGCTTCGAGAAACCGGCCCAAAGGATCCACCGAGTGAGATCATTACTTGCACCTAATTCAGACAGTCAACATGACGTCACTTGTGATAGATCACTTCATAGCATTGCCAGGATTTGGTTGTTCCATCTTGTGCCCTTTAATAAAAATAAATCCCTTTTGGTAAAACAATTCCAAAATTTCAATTTCTTTATCAGGGAAATCAACTTCAAATAATTATAAACGAAAATGCAAATTGGTATTTTCTATGCTGAGAAAATTCTGCACAAACCAATAGGGAATTCATGAGGGTGTCCCCTTTGACAAACATGACAAATTGGTAATAGATGGAACAACACCCGGCCACCGAGAGAATGGAGAACCAAGTCCCTCTGTGTGGGTCACAACCAAATGATATGGAAAAGAACAAATTTAGGTATTGAAAACATAAATATATTGAAGTCCATTAGGTATGTTCAGTGCCAGGGGGAGAGGGAGGGTACTCAAATTTGGTCCTGGTAGGGGTATGTTGCTGAGAATTTGAAAGTGGCCCCATCAATATACCAATTTTCAGCCAAATTTAACTCAAGTTGTCTTTAGTTTTTGGAAAATTTTTGTGAAAATTCCAAAACTTTTGGCTAGAGTGAGGCAAAATTGAGAAAGTTTTGAAAAATCGGACCCATCCATACACCACAATTGGCCTAGAAAAGGGATTTATTGACACACCAAAAGGCTGAAAATACTACCAATGTTTATGGCACATCCCGTGTGGTCATTTGTATTGAGTACACACGCCGGGTAAATTGCAAACACATCATTTTGATGGAGGCAGACTATCAACTTCATGGCAAAAAACTTAAAATTTAAAACTCATTTGATGTGTCCTCCACAACAAGAGTTGAAAGAAATGGGCTATTCCACTTGAAATCCATACACCCCCTATGTTAGACCTTAAACTCCTACACAAGGAGTATGAATTTCAAACCGGGTTACCTGAATGGGTGACTCCATTTAAAATCTACACTCCCTGTGTGGAAGATTAAGGTCTTCCATAAAGGGTGTATTTATTTCAACTGGAATAGTCTAGTGTGATGACAACTATAAAAAAAATTTAGCAGAAGTCAATCCTTTGTATAAACCCTGGGGGTCACTCTCACTCATGTCCGACCAGTTCTGAAATACGACCTAAATGGTGTATTGCGGAATTGCACACAATCAATTTTGTATCTCTAAAGAGTACCCTAAGTGAAATAGTATACACAATAATTGACTTTTTAATTTAAATTCTATTTCTTCTGCAGAAGAGGCCAATCCTAAAAATCTTTTGACTGTTCAGATAACCCCAAAGTGCAATGCCTTCTCAAAATCACTCCTTCCTGCAGGTCAGAATTTCGTTGCGGGAGTCACTCTTTATTCTTGCACAATAAATTTGAGGAAATCATTTGATTCTTGCAAATCAACCTCTGAGTAAGCTATAAAAATGAGCAAGAATCAACTTGAATTCATGTAAATCTGTTTACTAAAATATTTGCGAGAATGTACTCTCGAATTCTGGTCGAAATTCTGACCCAGTTCTTGAAAATTATGGCAACATCGCAGTATTTTGATATGGCACCGTTTCGGACGCGGATACATCGCGGTCACTTGGTGAATGACCCTCCTGGGTATAAGCCTTATTCATCTACTGATGCATACATGTTCAAGCAGCGCTACCGACAGAATATATTGCTAGCCACAAAAATAGCTTCTCCGTCTGTGCCGCACACCAGCCGGTCACCGTCCACGTCCAGGGAGTTGACCGGCATGGTGTTTGCAGGCAGTACTTCGTTGGTGTCGATTGGTCTGCTAGGGTCTGTTGATAACCATGGGCTTATGTGATCTGCATTTGAGGGTTTGTTGGGTAGACCGCCAAGACCAAATCCACCTCCCACGCCTACTCCGGTGGCTGTAAAAAAGAGGATTTTAATGGTAGAATTAAATATTGTTATATTGGAAACACACTTTTTACATTAGTGATGGTTGATAATCATAACAAAATAATGGTACAGTTTGTAGTGAAGGCAGGAATCAATTGTAGCAGAGGTACCAAATTTAATTCCCACACACACAGACATTCATCATTTTTAAGAGCATACATATATACCAAATACTAGTAAAACAATGATTCTTCAACACCGTGTTTCATACACAGCAATCCTCAGGTGACTTATTACCAAAGCACACACCACTTCTTTTTTACACGGCTTGATGGTCTGTTGCCATGCCTACATTTGCTAATTGAGCCCACTTCCTCTATTTAACAGGTTCTTTCCTTTGATACGTTTTTCACACAATATTATAAACTTCTCCTCCAAACACAAATTACAAATACCTGATTTACTCTTCAAAATATGTGATTTTCTTACTATGTCCCAATTGATTACATAACCAACTACATTATCCTTCAACTTCCATACATACTTGGATAATTCAGTTTCTTTTCTGTATTTTTCTGATCTGAATGACTTCGAGTGGTTGTTATACCTTTCCTTAAAAGTGTTTACTGTAAGGCCTATATAATCTTTTGTTACAATTGGAGATGTCACAGTAGCCTTGTAAACAAAATCTCCCTTTTAAGGGGTAACTGTACTTTTTCCACCAGTTATACATTTTCTTTGGTGTGTAATGTGTAACTGCAGGAAAAAGGACAGTCGCCTCTTAAAAGGGAAATGCTTAGGTAAATCAGTTGTTTGTAATCAGTCACCTGAGAATTGCTGTGCATGAAACACCGTGTTGTGACACTGGGTGTATAAACCATATTATTTTGTATTACGGCTCTACCCACCTGGGTATCGAGCACACTCAAACTGTTAGTGATACTTTATTTATTGTTTATGATTCTTCAACAGCATTATAGACAGGCAGGCCATCTCATTTCTTCATTACAAATAAGATTACATACAACTACAAAAATATTTGTGGGTGTATGGTGGTAAAAGTAACAAAATACTGACACCGGCAAATTGCCCACAAGTTTTACTTTAGCACAGTTTAAGCTCATATGCCCATGGAAAGCCAACATTTGTGTGGCTGGACAAATGAGCTCCAATGTAGTGCAAATTTCAATCTCAGGAAATTCAGAGATGAAGTTCCCTTTGCCTTTGGTCTCTCACCATCTCACTGACCTTAAGATTAGATGTACAGTTTATTGAATTTAAAAAAATGTGTAATAAATAAATAAATAAATAAATAAATAAATAAATATAAATATTGATAGAAGAAGAAAATGAGTAAATTACACGGTGCCATAAATCAAGTTTTTTAAATAACAAACTTTCTTATACCAAATGCTCATACATGCTGGAAAATTTAAGTTTTTGGTCAAAAAACTAAGTTGAAAAGTAAATAGTACAGTTGTATATCTCAAAGCTTGCAAACAATTTGAAATCCAATGTGGATTGGTTTTTTTTGTTAGACTCAAACTTAGTTTGAGATTCTAACTTTAAAAATTGATGTTCTTCCCACATAATGAAATATTTTCATTTATTGAAAGTCTTAATCACACAATTCTAACAACAAAATGCTTTTAAACATATATTGAAATGTGGAAAAACAATTAAATTTGTAAGTTTTTCCGAGACAAAATGTGCACTACAAAACAAACAAGCGTGGCAGATTTGAGGCATACCAATTTTTTGCCTGTTAAAGGCTGTGACAAGAGTTTTATAGTGTGTTTAGTCTCACGTTGAGAATAACACCATGTTGGATTTTGCAGAGGCAAATACTAATCTGTGCATTTGCGTGGTTGCGTCCCCAGTGTACGGACAAATTCCACGCTTCTATTTGTGTGTATACGCCCTGCGGGATTATGGTTAGTGTGCACAATTCAAATCTGCCACTGTGAAATCCAACATGGGGTTACTCTCCACTTGAGACAAGACAGATGATAGAGACTTACCAGCAGATGCTGCTGTTTGTCCACCTGTCCCATCCCAATGTAATACCATTCCATCTTCCGAACAGGTGAACAGATTATCAGGATTACCAGGGTGAAATTTCACTTCCCATACTGAAACAAGACAAACATGTTATTGAATTAGTCAACAACACAGTTAGTGATCAATTCAAAACATCGATGATGCCTGCACAATAATAATATATCAATCTTAATATGAAGAGCTTGGTTGCAAACCGTGGTAAGTCCATATCAACTGCTCAGTGCCAAAGTGGGTAAATGAATAGCTGCTCTGTGAACTTTTGGCAATTTACACACAGCTATTGGCACTGTATATTGTACTCATCTACACATGGCAGCTATTGTACTTACCCACTTCTGGCAATGAGCAGTCAATATCAAAATTGAGTGTTTTGCATAAACTGAATGTGCACTCTAAAATACACATGTTGGTTGTTTGTTTGACATTCAGAGCTACTTCGGTTCCTGTATACTGTGTTTGCTTCCTAATATTACACAGGAAAATTGTCAATGAACATTGAGCTCCTGTAGACTCACTATGAATTATTATGAAAAGCGGAACAATTGCGACTTTGACCTTATTGTTTAGAACTCGAACACGGTATATAGCAGATAAGTCAAACTATACTTTTCCTAAATCCTTATGACCTGAAGTATACATTGGTGTAGTTTTAACACAGTATGAGCACTTTTGTAATTTGACCTCTGTATGAGGGGCAAAAGAAATGGTCGGATTATTTGTTTCCTTACGTTTTTTGAAATCAGTATACCTTAAAGATCCTTTGTACAAATTCTTATGATTTCTGCCGGTAGAGAACATCTCACTTGACCTGAGTTACATATCCACATCACTAACAACAAAGATAATGACCTAACAATGTTTGTGGGTGTATGGTGGTGAAAGCAAGTGGTAACATACTGACACCGGCAAATTGCCCACAAGTCTTACTTTAGCACCGTTTAAGCTCATATGCCCATGGAAAGCCAACATTAGCATGGCTGGACAAATGTGCTCCAATGTAGTGCAAATTTTAAAATTCCCAATGCCCTTGGTCTCTCATTAAGATGCCATCATGCCAGTCAGTGATTTTGCCTTCATTCTGCTCACTTGAATCACCCTTGCCCTACTCTTATTAACTCTCTACTTACTGTGCCCCTGATGGCCATCAAATAATGTGACAGGGAATTTCTCTTTCCTCAAATCCCATACATTGAGTAAACCACCCTGACTGCCTGCTGCCACCAGGTGAGGTTGGGTCGGATGTCTGTCCACACAGTGTAATGGAACTTTTTCACCAGTTCTGCAAACAATCAAATCAAATAATCAACACATCAAAAGTAACATCTCGAGGGCTCGTCACAACATTGCTTTATCTCCAGTTTTAGTGAAAGAGAGATTCTGGTTCCAAAATTTTAATAAAATAATGGGCTTTCCATTGACAACAAAAATGTTTGTGGGTGTATGGTGGTAAGAGTAACAAAATACTGACACCGGCAAATTGCCCACAAGTCTTACTTTAGCACCGTTTAAGCTCATATGCCCATGGAAAGCCAACATTAGCGTGGCTGGACAAATGTGCTCCAATGTAGTGCAAATTTCAATATCTGGAAATCAAGAGATAAAGTGCCATGTAACTTTTGTCTTTCACCCGTTTCTCACTGGCCAAAGATGTACATGTAGGCATGCGAGAATGCAACTCCTATGTATGAGAATTTTAGTCACTACACATCGCAAATGTCTGATCCCCCAGAGCAAACCACAAACACCAGCAAGCCAGACCCTCCCATGTCTGCCCATATGTAGCATTTGCTGACAAATGATATGGCCACAGTATACATCCTTATTATAACTTCCAGGAAAGCTGCCACCCATGTGTTTTAAATCAATCAGTATATGAAAAGTACCAGGAATAGTCCATCATCTTGGTGACTATTTAATATGTTGACTACTTTTGATAAGCCTGTACATGTACATGACTCTGGTCAGTCACCAAAGCACCATAGAACTTTGATTATTTTATGTAACTGTACTGAAATTCAGCCCTCGAATTAAGGATCTGAAGGGGCACGGCAACTTTTTTAGGGCAAGTTGATAATTGCTGTGGATTTTCACTGAAAAGGCAAGGCAGCACGGCAATTTGTAATATTTCAAAAGGGCATCAAGGCAACTGTTGAAAATTTGAGAAGGGCAGCAAGGCAATTTTTCAAAAGCGAATAGATGCATTACAGTTAGCTGAATTCGACACCAAAGTAAAATTCGACTCTCAACTTAACACTAAAACTAACCTGATTGCTTAAAAAATCAACAGTTTAATTTTGCAATCCCTATAGTTCTGAGCTGCAAAAACTGACTCGAAACAGCTGTAACTTTGGTAATAATATTGATCAAATTCGCCGGGATAAAAACTATTTCGTGCAAAACATATCTAGAGATGGGCTCACATGTACATGATAAGACGATACGGAAGGGTATCGCCATCGGTTTGCAATGGGAAGTCAATGTTTGATAATCGAGAGAACAATTGATTTGCCCAGCGCTCAGATTTTGTTCACGGACGACACAAGGTCGAGGAAGCTTTAGTTACTAACAGCGTTTCTGATTAGTCGATAGTACGTTGAAGGTATTTCTCTGACCAATCGAGAAAATGAAGTCAGATTTCTAGCAACCAGATTTATAAAAGCCGATGTGATTGGCTGAATATGTAAGCTTACGTAGGGGTAATGAATATTAATTCACAACAAACTATTGTGTATACTGTGATTGATAGCTGGGTTACGATGCTCAAAATAGCGATCGTGTTCAAGATTTTCGATTTACTATTTTCCACAATTTTGCGGGGATTTAACCAGTACTTGTTAATGATTTTATAATGAAGCGGCAGGGCTGGCCGGCTAGGGCACCCACGGCAACTTCATTTAGGGGCACGGCAAGTGACTGCCGTCGGTAAAGGACATATTTTGAGGGCATTACGGCAATGGGGGTGGCACCCACGGCAATATGCCGTCGGTGCCGTGGGTTAATTCGAGGGCTGCTGAAATGCTAACAGCTCAAAAATAACTAAAATATTGAGTACCTATATCCTTTATCACAGGATAAAACGATAATATCCCTATTGATTCTCAGGTACAACCCAAAAGATCCATGATGTCCTATTGTCCTATAAATGTTTAACTACAGGTAAATTAGTTATTTCTTGGTCAAGCTCGAACACTCAGAACACTAGTGGCTCCGCAATAAACACACACGCACATAGCTCGGAACTGAAGAAAGCATGCAAGTGCCTTATATCACATACATGCTTAGTACGCTACATGGACGGAACAGGTACGTTCAAGCTTGGACAAGAATTACTTGATTTTCCTGCAGTTTCATTTCATAGCTGGCCCACTCCCTCCCTATCTGCAATGAAATTGGAAGCAGGTCAAAATAACATTTATGTCTTAAGAGCAAGGAGAAGCATAATCAACAATTTGATTTTGAACCACATCTCTCCTTAATGAACTTTCATAATCAAACCAGCTGAAATATTGGTACAGCTGTACTTTAATTTGTGAAAACTTGTTTAAACCATTTATTATTTTCATAAAAATCAAAACATTTCACCACCGGTAGATGCCCCATTTTTCTATCTATTCTTAGATATACTTACAATAAGAACACCCTGCTTGGCTCTGAGCCTGGTTGTCTCAGATCCCATATCTTAAGCTGTCCTGTCGCATTGACTGCCACTACTTCATGAGATTTGAGATGGGTTAAGGCATTTATTGTACAACTATCGGCATTGTCTGTGTAAATAAAATAAACAAGGAACTTGTGACTTCATGAGGAAAACCAAGAATGAAAACACATCAGTGGAATGATATTAAGATTTTTGAGCCACAACACTGATCAATCCCCCCTAAATAGAAAATTATTGGCAATTCCAAAGAAAGAGATTATAGCATTGGTGCTTTTGGGTGAATAAATTCTCCTTATTCGTGCATCTTTTTGCATGCCTTCAGGAAAAACATGGACAATTCATGGACATGTTCAACTGCACATTTTGCTGACCAGACTTTTAAAATATTTTGGTAACATTTGTGCTATCAGGTTGCTTGCTATCTTTATTATTTGGCGATATACAGTAAGCCAAATAATTAAGGTACCAGTTACGTTCACCCCCAGCCAATAGCTGCATCTTTTAGCTCGAATTTAAGACCTCATTCGTTGAAATTGTACAAGAAATAAAGACACAACGATTTAAAAAACCAAAGGAAGATTCAAATTTAACAGTTGCAGTTTGCCACATTGCATGCCCTGTTGATTTGTACACAAAGCGTTCGCGAACAAGAGGACTAGCGCCGTGCTTTCATTAATTAGCAAGAATAACTAGCGTTGTGCTTTCATTAATTAGAACACAAAAGTGCAACTTTTTATTTCATATCTTCATTAGGTTTTGGATCACTGTTTCTTTAATTCTGAGCCAATTTCAACAAATAAGGTCTTAAATCAGAGCTAAAGAGTACAGGCATCGGCTGCTTGTTTTAATTTTGACACATTTGTCTTTATTTAGGATATACAGGGGTGAATACAACTGCTACCTAATTATTTTGCTTACTGTATGTTAGAAAAATAATTTCCAGGCCAGTGTTAGTCCCTTTTGAATTCTGGCTACAGCATTTCACTCTTGTTGTAACTTGTTTAAATTTGTTATATAATATGTATTATAAAATGTTTGTGAGTGTATGGTGGTGGAAGTAACAAAATACTGACACCGGCAAATTGCCCACAAGTTTTACTTTAGCACCGTTTAAGCTCATATGCCCATGGGAAGCCAACATTACTGTGGCTGGACAAATGTGCTCCAATGTAGTGCAAATTTCAATCTCGGGGAAAACCAAAGATGAAGCGCTATAGAATTTTAGTCTTTCACCCATTTCTTTCTCACTGACCAAAGATATATAGATACAGGCTAATTCAAGTTGGTTGGCAGCTTGTTACATAATGCACCGTTTTCCTGTGTACAAGATTTTGAAGTCCCTACATGTACAATGCACATCACAAATGTCTGATCACATAAAGCAAACCACAAACACCAAACTCAACATAAAGGCATCCTATTTTTATTTTTTTACATTTCCTTCGCCTTTAAACCTTTTTTCACATTCTGTGCACACCTAATGAAAATAACATGGGAACTTGTCCTTTTGTCTGTTTCATTGTCTGTACTGTGTTCGTTTTGTTCTATCTTTTCTGGTGTTAAAAATTTTTATATCATAAAATCAGCCATCATTTATATTTTGTAATTTGTTAATAAATCATAGACAGTAACACTATGGCTGTCGAAAGATAAAAAAAACCCATAAAGCCCTGAAATTGGAAGATGTACCCCATCTCGGAAACCACCCCTAGGTATTATGGCCATCCTAAAATTCACAAGGCAACTATCCCTTTCAGATCCATCATCTCTGGCATTAGCTCATCGCGTATGACACTGCAAATTTCTGTGCTAGGATCATCTCTCCGTTAGCACACCATACCATATAAGGAATACCTTGGACTTCATTGACAAGATAAAAGGTGTCTCACTCAGCAATGAATGGTGTCATGTCACCGCACTTACCCAGCATGCCAGTGGAGAAGCTTTAGATATAATACACTCTAAAGCGTGACACTACTCGAATTGCCTCTACTCAAGTTGTTGAACTGCTGCGGTTCATTTAACGCACCTCCTCCCCACCATGTCGCTGCCCCAAAGATGTGTGTATCGCGCTTATTGTTTCTTTAAATTTGGTATATAATATGTATTTATTACAAAATGTTTGTGAGTGTATGGTGGTGAAAGTAACAAAATACTGACACCGGCAAATTGCCCACAAGTTTTACTTTAGCACCGTTTAAGCTCATATGCCCATGGGAAGCCAACAATAGTATGGCTGGACAAATAAGCTCCAATGTAGTGCAAATTTTAATCTCGGGGAAAACCAGAGATGAAGTGCTATGTAACTTTAGTCTTTCACCCATTTCTTTCTCACTGACCAAAGATAAATAGATACAGGCAAATTCAAGTTGGTTGGCAGCTTGTTAGATAATGCACCGTTTTCCTGTGTATAAGATTTTGAAGTCCCTACAATGTACATCACAAATGTCTGATCGCATAGAGCAAACCACAAACACCAAACTCAAAATAGCCCTGAAATTGGAAAACATACCCCATCTTGGACACCACCCCTACGTATTATGGCCGTCCTAAAATTCACAAGGCAACTATCCCTTTCAGATCCATCATCTTTGGCATTAGCTCATCACATATGACACTGCAAATTTCTGTGCTAGGATCATCTCTCTGTTAGCACACCATACCACATATATATAGGAATACCTTGGACTTTATTGACAAGAAAAAAGGCGTCTCACTCAGCAATGAATGGTGTCATATGTCACCGCACTTTTACCCAGAGTGCCAGTGGAGAAGCTTTAGATATAATACACTCTAAAAAGCGTGACACCACTTTACACAAGATAACTAACATTGCCCCTTCTCAAGTTGTTGAACTGCTGTGATTTGTTTTAACACCAACCTATTTTACATTTCAAGATCAAGTGTATCAAGGGGAACAAGACTTCTCACAGGCGGGGGGGCTGCTGCCTCCCTTGCCACCCCCTCCCACTACGCTGCTGCCCCAAAGATTTGTGTATCGCTCTTATTGTTTGTTTAAATTTGTTATTATGTATTTATTACAAAAATAATGTCTGTGAGTGTATGGTGGTGAAAATAACAAAATACTGACACCGGCAAATTGCCCACAAGTCTTACTTTAGCACCGTTTAAGCTCATATGCCCATGGAAAGCCATCATTAGCGTGGCTGGACAAATAAGCTCCAATGTAGTGCAAATTTCAATCTTGGGGAAACCAGAGATGAAGAGCTATGTAACTTTAGTCTTTCACCCATTTCTATCTCACTGACCAAAGGTATATAGATACAGGCTAATTCAAGTTGGTTGGCAGCTTGTTAGATAATGCACCGTTTTCCTGTGTATAAGATTTTGAAGTCCCTACAATGTACATCACAAATGTCTGATCGCATAGAGCAAACCACAAACACCAAACGCAACATAGCCCTGAAATTGGAAAACGTACCCCATCTTGGAAACCACCCCTAGGTATTATGGCCATCCTAAAATTCACAAGGCAACTATCCCTTTCAGATCCATCATCTCTGGCATTAGATCATCGCCTATGACACTGCAAATTTCTGTGCTAGGATCATCTCTCCGTTAGCACACCATACCACATAAGGAATAACTTGGACTTTGTTGACAAGATAAAAGGTGTCTCACTCAGCAATGAATGGTGTCATATGTCACCGCACTTACCCAGCGTGCCAGTGGAGGAAGCTTTAGATATATAATACACTGTAAAGGGTAACACTACTTTACACAAGCCATTTAACATTGCCTCTTCTTAAGTTCTTGAATTGCTGTGATTCGTTTTAACAACAACCTATTTTACATTTTCAAGATCAAGTGTATCAAGGGGGGTAAGACTTCTGACAAGGGGGCAGTTGCCTCCCTTGCCACCCACCCCCCTTGGCTATGCCACCGCCCCCTGAGATTTGTGCATATATAGAGGAACTGATAACGGCGCTCGCTGTATACAGAAATTTTGTTGGGGTACAGTGCAAATTTTGTGTTTGTGTCCAAAGAGTTTCTCCATTAACCATGTTAACTGTTAAGCACAAAAGCTTCAGTGTTTAGGGTAGTAGACATGGCTTAATGAACAAAATATTTAGAATCCTTTCAAGTCATGGAAGTAACACAGAGAGCATTAAACAATAACAGACTCTTCAGGTGTAACTGGTAATGTGACTTCTTACCTATTGTTCTAACTGGGTGTTTGTGTTCTAATCTGAGCACATTTATTTTGCCATCCTCTCCGCACGTAGTTACATCTGTGCCGCTAACTGACATGCAGGTGCATGGACACTCTCTGCTCCGTAGTCTGTGCAGAGACTCCCATGTCTGTGTAGGTTGTAAACTCTTCTGGTTGATGTAAAAAAAAAAAAAGTAAAATCTAAGAACTCTAAGAATATCTTTTTATACATGTTCTATGCACAAGGTTGAGACAAAACTACAAGGATGCATTAAGGTTGGCCTTAACCCTGGAATTATGGAAACTTTTGGGCCTCATAACAGCTAATTGTTGGTGTAAAGATTGATCAAGTGTTTGCCATTCCAAATATGTATTCTTTTATTTTATACTTTTATAGACCAGCAATTTAGCAGTTTTTATATAATTTTATATAATTATTATTTCCATAATTCCAGAGTTAACACCAACCTTAAAGCAATATTGGAACATTTGTTGAGGATGATAGTCTCAATTTTGCTTTCAAAATTCTGATATTTACCAGATTGAAATGCAGTTTAATGAACTAAAATACCCTGCGAAAATCAGGGTCTTAGGTTTGTGACAAAATCTGAGATTTTATAAAATGTACCTTGAGATCCATTTAATTCATTCAATTATTATCTAACTTGGATTTATGGCTAAATGTCTCATTGCAAGCATGAATCTACAGCAAGTTAATTTGTAACACAGTGAGCAGATACACCTCATTAAAGATCAAATGACCTAGGCACTAGAATGAAATAGCAAGTTTCTTTCACTATGGTCATTAGTTCAACTCAAAATTAAAAGGGTACATAGTAGTGAAAACTAGCATTTTGTGGAAAAAATACAAATTTTGCAGAAATGTTATACAATATTGGTTTTTAAATAAAAGAGTAGTGATTTATAGTACGCTACGCAGAGGGACAACGCCAATAAGTTGATTCACAAGCCTCAGCACACTTTACAGGTTGTCGCTGACCACTACGGCCCACATCATTCCATAACCCATTTAACAACAACTCAGGGACTTTGCAGCTTCAAGAGCGCACACCTATACATGGTAGGCCCTACTATTGTTTGTGGGTGTATGGTGGTGATTACAACAAGGTCAATGTAAGCACCGGCAAATGACCCACAAGTCAATTATTCTAGCACCGTGAAAGCATGCATACCTATTGAGTCAAGTATGAATGCTCCAATGTAGTGCATTATAATGCACAAGAAATTGCAATTTCGGGCCTGTCAAAAAAATTTCTCAGCATCCCACACATCTAAAATTCACATTTTTGGGGTATTTTACTGCAATGTTTTGAAGAGCTTTTTGCTTTAAAAATTTAGATTTGAAAAGCCCCAGCCTTTTCCAATTGCTTTTGTAGGTTTTGGCCAAAAATCAATGCAACAAAACCTTGTTTGCATTTCTCGAACTTGGTTTTTAAAGAAAACTATTTACAAACATGTTAATAAGCTTAAAAAGTTACCTTTTCAGAGTCTGAGTTGAGCAAAGACGTAGCTTGCGACGCCATCACGGCGTCTTCATTCAGCGTAGTGATTACACTCCTCCGGTCACCTGACCACCCGCTGGGTGGTCAAGTGGCAGCAGATCGTCATAGATGGCGGGCAGGTCATATCCGGCATCCCTGTTGAGTGTAGGTCTTTGGGTCTTGATCTCTAAGGCTTCTCTGATCTTTCGGTTCCAGAAGTGGTCCTCCCTACCGATAACTTCAACATTGTCCAAACTGATGTCGTGCTGGTGATTAGATTTGTGTTCACCAACCGCTGTCAGAGGAGCTGTGGTTCTAGTGTGTTCTTTAACCCTAGTGGCTAGGGCTCTTGCTGTCTCTCCAACATAGGTGTCTGTGCACTCGGGGCAGCTGATTTTATATATCACTCCACATTTATTGGCGTCCGGGGTTTTGTCCTTGGGATGGACAAGAAAGGATCTTATAGTGTTGACCGGCTTGTGGTAGGCATTGACGTCGTGGTCACGGAAGATGTGGGTCAGCTTTTCCGACAGACCCTTGACATATGGGAGGGGGACATTGATCTTTCTCGTTTGGACGGTAGTGTCTTTGAGATCTTTCTTCTTCTTAGGCTTAGGCGTTTTGAGCATCCAAGTCTCGTATCCATTCGCTTTAAGCGCAGATTTGATATGGTTTCGTTCTTGCTCTTGCTCTTTATCGTCCTCAGAGGTAACAAGTTTATCAACTCTGTCCAGTAGCGTTCTCACGACTGACCGTTTATGCTCAAGATGGTGGTTAGAGTCAAAGTTCAAGTACTGGTCAGTGTGTGTGGGCTTTCTGTAGATTGTGACTTTCGTGCTACCATCATCGTTGACGTGTATACAGGTGTCCAGGAAAGGGAGTTTGCCCTCCTGTTCCGGTTCCGTAGTGAACTTGATGTTTGGATCTAAGCTATTGATGTGAGTGGTGAAAACATCAATGTCGTATTCATGAATGAGCACGAATGTGTCGTCAACATAACGAAACCAAACAGAGGGAGGGTGTGGTGCCATAGCGAGGGCCCTGGTCTCAAAAGTCTCCATATATAGGTTCGCAACAATAGGGGAGACTGGCGAACCCATCGCCGCAACATGGGTTTGTTTGTAAAACTGTCCTTGGTAGACAAAGTATGTGGTGTTGAGACAGAATGTAAGGAGTTCAAGGATGTGATTAATTTTTAACGGCGTGCGGTCTTTGAGAGTGGTATCGCTTTCCAACTTCTCCTTAACGGCTTCAATAGCATCAGGTACCGGGATACTTGTGAAGAGGGCCGAAACATCATATGAAATAAGTTTTTGGCCAGGGGGTACTTCTAAGTTTTTGATCTTATCGACAAACTCACCGCTGTTGTGGATGTGGTGCTCCGTTTTTCCCACCAGAGGACTTAGGATGTCAGCAATGACTTTTGCAGCATTGTAAGTCAGACTGCCCATGCTGGACACAATAGGGCGAAGAGGAGCATCCGGTTTGTGAATCTTTGGAGTACCGTAGATTTTTGGAACTTCTTCAGTAGTTGGATAAACCTTGTGCTTAATATCCAGAGGTATAGGGTCTTTGTTTTGCCATTTGCGAATAATTCCAACAAGCTCGCGTTTGTAAGTTGCTGTGGGATCCTTATCCAGCTTTTGGTACGTGTTGGTGTCATTAAGCAAAGCTTCCATCTTTTTCTCATAGTCATTGGTGTTGAGTACTACGGTGGCACGACCTTTGTCGGCCGGTAAGATGGTGATATCCGCGTCTTTTTTCAGATCAAACAAAGCTTTTTGTTCTCCTTTTTGATGTTACAAGGTGGTAATTTAGATTTTCGTATGCACTTTACCACTTCACCTCGTAAGCTTTGAGCTTTTGCCGGCGGAAGTTGTCGACACGCTACTTCCGTGTTGACAATGTACATAGTCTTTGATTGGGATTTCTCGCGGCGTAACTTGACCACCCAGCGGGTGGTCAGGTGACCGGAGGAGTGTAATCACTACGCTGAATGAAGACGCCGTGATGGCGTCGCAAGCTCAACTCAGACTCTGAAAAGGTAACTTTTTAAGCTTATGTCAATATGACAGAGTCCAATATCAGTCTACATGCTGCTAAACATGTTAATATTTTAATACAGCTGCCATGTGTTTTATATATTAAAATGGCTCACATATTATTGTTAATCCAATAATGTGTTTATCTAAACACTCTTACCTGTGTGCCATTATATCTGTAGGCTTGCACTGTACCTGATGAAGATGATACTAATAATGTGGCCTCATTCACAAACTGGAAACAAGGAAAAAAGTATAACACATGCTGGACATTATTCTTTTGTGTTTTTTCATCATCTGAATGAAATTACTATGCTAATTTGTAATCAATAAGAAACATCAAGTCTACCTTTGACAATTCAGTGTCTGCTGACTTCAAAAAGTTAGTCATAAATGCTTTAAAACAAATATATTGAGGGTTCAAAACCAGAAAGCCGTAACTCGCTATGACCATCTCTCTCACAAAATGAGCATAACGTTGGCTCCTTGCTTCAATGGGTCTTCAAAAATCAATATTTCCTCCACAATGTCTTTTGTCTTCTATTGAATTTGTTCCTGATTAATGGACTGTATCTTCTGTATGCTTATTTTGTGGGAGCAGGTGATTGTGAATTGAGGCTTTCTGGCTCTCAACCCTCGGTATGAAGTTTGACTTGGTTTCATTTACCGGTACATCAATCATTCAGGGGTAGAGTCAGTGAATCAACAAATAATTCACACCAATATACTTGTAGCGAGATTCTCACAATTTTACTTGATGTGTAAGCTTGTTTGTTTAAGTCTTACGAGAATGAATTCACGCTATTATCTAATCTATTTATGAAAATCTAAATGTGAATCGATTCATAGATTCAACCACCTCTTTATGCTGATCTCTCTATTATCTGGCCATGTGATTTTCAACTTACACTTACAGGAAAATATGTTTTTAATGCTTTGATGCCTTAGTTTTATGGGCTAAAAAAACAAACTAAAACAGTACCAACTGACCAGGAGGCGACCAGGAGGTGAACTTCATGTTATGAAACATTTAAAAGGATGTACATTGTACATGTACATGTTGTATACAACATCCAATATAGTGCTATCACCCCATATTTAGTAATCTTTTGTTGTCCCAATTTAAAGCACGTCAGGCATTCAACAGCAATTACACACTTTCTACAGATTTTTCACTTAAATTCATACAATGCTTGGTTCCATCATGGGCATAAAGAATCTGTAGGCCTACTGTATTACTAAATTAAACGCTGACCAGTGATCACTTTCAAAATGTCAGACTGTCTGACTGACAAACCTTTATATCTGTGACATCGCCAATGTGTCTTTCTTCACATATGAGCTGAGGCTCTGCATCCAGTCTATCTAAGATATCACCTGGCCCTGAAGCTCCTGCAGCAACTGATGAGAGGGTGTCATGAAAGGATGCTCCTTTGTCTAGCGGTGAAGGTGGCAATCTCCAAAAAGAAAGTTTGTTCTCCTGTTTAAAAGACAATAACTCACTGTTTTTATAAGCACACTTAAAACTTAACTTTAATGGTTGGTTAACTTCTTTGCCCTTTTACCCTTTTTAGACTTTGCCCTCTAAGCAAATCAGAAACAGCATTAGACGTTGTCATTGGCAGGAATGGCAGACTGTTTGTGTGGAGGGATCAGAACAAAAGTGGCTGCTGAGGAGGCTAATGATCATGATGTAGGTATGCTAGGTGAATTCAAATTTGCCATCAAACTGCATCATTTTATATCAAATTAAAGCCCTTGAGTAAACAAAGCCAAAACTGAAAACCTTTTTTTCATAGCACTTTCCGTAGCAAAGTTACATCTTGTCAAAGACTGACTTTCATCAAAAAGATTCAGCTAGCAAAATTCCCCAAAACGGCATTTCGGGGTGTTTCTAGATCTTAGTCTCATGGCGATAGCAGCTTTTTTAATGGAACTGCTACCAAAATCCCTCTATAATTCCATGTGTGACTTGATTATCACCATAAAAAATCATATATTTGGGTCAAGTGAAGTATAGAAAACATATTTATGTAGGTTTCCTTCACCGACCTATTCTCGAAAAAAATTCAAATTTCTATGTAAATATGCATTGTGTTTGGGCCCCGGTCTCGGCGAATTTCGCTGACTAGCAAATGTGTTAACTAAGGTTTGCCTGGGATACCTACATGATGGGAGATCGCATCAAAAATGTTGATAAAACTGCACTTTTACAACAAAGTTTCAGACTGTACAAAATGAAGTTTCAGACTGTGCTAAATAGGCAACCTTTACTCAAAAGATACAGTTGACACATCAAAATAACTTTCATCCAAATTTCAACATTAACAGAATAAATAACATCCGTTGCAAAAAATGTCAACGCTGACCGATCGAAAACCCGAGCATGTAACTATCATGATACACAAATTCAAACCTAGAGTTATCACTTACATGTATCAAGTAACTTAAACTCAAAGCCTGAGCTCCTGAAACATACCAAAAAGATGTTAGAATCACAAAATACTCCATTAACATTTTTTGAAAGAAAATATTTTGTCAACAAAATATTTTTTATTGTCAACAAAATATTTTTTATTGCAAACACTTTTAGGAGCATTTAAAACTGTTTTTAAAATGCAATTCAGTGGTTAATATCAACATTGCTTTACACTGTGTCATGCTTCAGCCAATCCGACTAGATTTTGAATGCACG
The DNA here is from genome assembly GCF_039555335.1 of Amphiura filiformis. Lineage (NCBI taxonomy): Eukaryota > Metazoa > Echinodermata > Ophiuroidea > Amphilepidida > Amphiuridae > Amphiura > Amphiura filiformis. The sequence continues at coordinate 868,591 of NW_027305501.1, forward strand.
CCACAGGTCTCTAGCCTCGAATGTGAAGCTATCGGTAAGCAAATTTGTGGCTAGACTTCTCAAGCAAATCAGAACCCGACCTCATGTTTACACCATAAACTGCGCCAAAATAAAAACAGAGAAGGAATTTTGCAAAAGATAATAAAATAAAAAATCTGCATTATTTTGTCGACATTAATTCTGCATTTATTCAAGATGGCAAATTTCTCAAAAAACATGATGTATTTTTCTGAGAAAATGCCTATTTTTCTCAAAATTTCTGCAACTTTTCACTCATCTGATCATATTTTTATGTGACGGAAGTGATGCTAATTTGATAAGGCCCTTCGCACTTGATTATTAGTTTCCTGTTTACCGCCCTCGTCAAAAATTGAAAATCTCAAAATAATTAATTATTTTATTTTTATTTCTAATTTTCTCCTTTAAAATAACTTTCAACTACTTCTACTTGCCATTTTCTGACTTAAATACTATCAACAATAATGATGAATGAACAAAGAGTAGGCCTACAACTCCACCTTCACTTATTTATAAAAATAAATATTGAAATATTGAAATAATTAAATCCCGGAATTAAATGCCCGATCTTAGTCAAAACGAGTCAATAGTTGCTTGTAATAGTTCAAACTAAATAAAGAAAATAAAAGATAATTAATATTTAATAAATAAAAGTCACCTCGTCCCTTTTTCAAAATCTTTAACAGGAAACTAATAAGGCCCTTCACAATTAATTCTTAGTTTCCCGCCCGCGTCCAAAGCAGAGAATTGCAAAATATTTGATTATTTTATTATTTTGGATTTTCTCTTTTAAAATAACTTTTAATAACTTCCATTTGCTACTTTCTGACTTTGATCATATCAACTACAATGATAAATAAACAATGAACATAACTGTACTGGTTACTTATGTATAAAATTAGTGATAGGCTGTATAAGGGTGTAGTTGCAAACAGTTAGGGTACCAGCTTATTTGATGCAGCTTGTTGTTCTGAGTAATTTGACACCAATTTTATTGAAATCGGCCAAAAATTGAGACAGTGCCGGCCAAATAACGACACACAAGGGGGGGCAGATTTGACCTTTATTTTCTAGTTTTAAGGGAATTTTATCACATTAAGGATAATGTAATGCATTTTTAGTATCTACTTACATAGTTTTAGGTCCAGGAAGGTCATTTATGCACTTTGTGTCAAATGAAACTTTTTAGTGTCCTTAAAATTAACGTTTTTGGGTAAAATTAGGTGGCGAGGGCGCTTTACCTTTTATCGACCTTTCCGCAAAACATTTTTGATTTTTAAGTTAATCATACTAAAGATAATCATCAATCATCCATATTCTGAAATTTTCAGTCATTTATCACATTTGGTGTGGCCGTGGCGCTAATTTTTAATACAGGGGTAACCTGCCCATAGCAATGTACAGGGGTCAACGAACTTTGTATCACATGTAAGTCAATGGAAGCGTCTCTACACATTTTCAAATGGTTACCACGCACAAGTGAAATAAGGTAGAGAGTTCAAATTTGGACAGATGCTGTTATTTATCAGTAACTTTGATTTGATAACAAAAAATGATAAAATTTCAGTAGGGGGGATACGCAACAGCTATTAGGCTGAACAGCGCCCTCACATCCTAAATTGGCTCTTAAACTTGCATCAAAACATGCGATTTGTGTAAAAATTGCATAAATATATCCAGGGTACCCAAAATCATGTAAATAATCATTAGAATCCAACAAACAGCAAAGAACACGCCCATAATTGTCAAAATAGTGAAAAATAGGGGGGGTCCCAAGAAATCCCCCTTATGCGTCGTTTTTTGGCCGGCACTGTCTCATTTTTCAACCGATTTTTTTTTAAAAGGTGTCAAAATGCTCAGGAGGATTAGCTGCTTCAATTCAGCTGGTACCCTAAGCTTTTTGAAACATCACCCCTTTTTTTGGGCTGTACAGCCTATCACTAATAAAATCAAACATAGTTGTAAAATAATTAAATGTTTGTTCCTACTAGTCAAAACGGGTTGATGTAGGTTGCAACCACTTGTTTTAAAATAAAGAAAATAATAGATAATTAATAATTAAAAGTCACCTCATCAGCCCTCGAATTAAGGATCTGGAGGGGCACGGCAACTTTTTTAGGGCAAGTTGATAATTGCCGTGGATTTTCACTGAAAAGGCAAGGCAGCACGGCAATTTGTAATATTTCAAAAGGGCATCAAGGCAACTGTTGAAAATTTGAGAAGGGCACCAAGGCAATTTTTCAAAACCGAATAGATGCATTACCGTCAGCTGAATTCGACACCAAAGTAAAATTCTTTACACTAAAACTAACCTGATTGCTTAAAAAACCTGCTTTATAATACAGTTTAATTTACTTAAATTTTGCGATCCCTAGTTCTGAGCTGCAAAACTGACTCGAAATGTAGCGATGAAACAGCTGTAACTTTGGTAATAATATTGATCAAATTCGTCGGGATAAAAACTATTTCGTGCAAGACATATCTAGAGATGGGCTCACATGTACAAGATAAGACGATACCGGAAGGGTATCGCCATCGGTTTGCAATGGGAAGTCAATGTTTGATAATCGAGAGAACAATTGATTTGCCCAGCGCTCAGATTTTGTTCACGACACGAGGTCGAGGAAGCTATACAATGTAGTTACTAACAGCGTTTCTGATTGGTCGATAGTATGCGTTGAAGGTATTTCTCTGACCAATCGAGAAAATGAAGTCGGATTTCTAGTAACCAGATAATGTATAAGCCGATGTGATTGGCTGAATATGTAAGCTTACGTATTGTGTATACTGTGATTGATAGCTGGATTACGATGCTCAAAATAGTGATCGTGTTCAAGATTTTCGATTTAATTTTCCACAATTTTGCTGGGATTTAACCAGTACTTGTTAATGATTTTATAATGAAGGGGCAGGGCTGGCGGCTAGGGCACCCACTTCAACTTCATTTAGGGGCACGGCAAGTGACTGCCGTCGGTAAAGGACATATTTTGAGGGCATTGCGGCAATGGGGGTGGGCACCCACGGCAATATGCCGTCGGTGCCGTGGGTTAATTCGAGGGCTGCACCTCATCCCTTGGTTTCAACCATGAAACAGGAAACTAAGAATCAACTGTAAAGGGCCTAATCAAGTGCGAAGGGCCTAAAGGTACGTTTCATGCTATTTCGATTATTTTAAAATTAATTTTCAAGACAAAACTCCAGGCTAGAAAAATGGCCATTTTCACTTGTTTTCAAAAAGTTGTTTTGACCTTGTTTTTTACCCCATAATTTCCCTCATGAATATAAAATCGAAGCCCTGCCGGCTCCTTCCAATACATTAAACCTTCACCTTGACCTTGTCCTTTTCCTTGACTCCAAAGTGTTTGGCACTGATGCAAAAGTAAAAATTTAGTCCTTATATAGCTCGGGTGGTCTAAAAGTCAGGATCGCCCTTAATTTAAATGTCATTTATTATTTTATGTCATGATTATCAAAACAAATGCAATTTAATCTTTCATAAAGCATGTACAGTATGCATGATAACTTAACACGCCAAACAAGATTAAAAGCTTAGAACTGTTTCCTGTTATTTTATAGTCTGCATTTTTGTCATTTTGTTCCAAGAAATTAATACAATACATGTATAAACATGATATAGGTAAGCTTAACAGTAAACATCTAAAACGAGTCTTCCAAATTCGGCAACTTTTACAATTTTCGTTATCGTCGGCACAATTGAAAGCACTTTAAGCAGACTAAACGAAACCTGGAACAGCTGTAGACTGAACAGAAACTTACATCATTGTCCCAACTACCTGTCACGAATATGTTAGACTGTTGCAATCCTTGTTGTTCGCTTGGACGAAACCGAATTTTGCTGATCTTTTGTGACACAAATTTCACGACTGGTTCCGCCATTTTGAATTTTGCACATGTTGCTAAATTGGTGGCGCCCTTCTAAACCGATAAAAGGGCAGGCAAGCGGTGGTGGATGCGATATCGTCATTTTTGACATCGCCATTGGATTAACACATAATCATGAAATCTTCACAAACAATTCTAAATTTGTTATGTGGTGTCAAAACAAAATTATCTTACTCTAGAACCGTTGGGGTACGACAATATACCACACTGTAAGTATGTTGTTTTTCAATTTATAACTGCTAACCGTGTATTTTGAATGGGGCTGTCAGCCTTGTCAGGCCCTATTTTCGCCAGCCTCGAACGTCACGTGTCGCGTGTCCTATGCCGCCTGAAAAGGGCAAGGGGGGCAGAGAGAGGAGGATAAGAATGATTTTTTACAGATTTTTCATTAGTTTCACTAGTGCCGTCACTGGAAGATGGGTAAGGGGTAGGCACCTATGAAGACCAGTGTTTTGGGCTTGGTTGTACTAGAGGAGGAGGTCCGTCCAAAATTACGGTAGGCCTACATCAGGCCTAACTAGGTAGCCTATAGGGTAAATTGGGGTAAATGGAACGCTTAAGCAATAAATCACTTTCTGTGGTCAGGAGGGTATCCATATATGATTTTTGTTTGTTTCAATAAGTAGATAATATGTTTTTACAACTTGTTTTAACAGATAAACTCCCATTTTATGGCTTTGTTTCTTGTATCGGTCCAAATACATGCATGGTCATGGTGTTCCAGTTACCCCAACAAATTGGGGTAAATGGAACAGTGGGTTGGGTAATTGGAACAAGGGGCATTACTTGCAAGGACCCTACATTCATAGCTATATTTACATTGAAAAGACATCAGAATATTTTATTTAACATATATTTTGTGACTAAACAAAAGATTAACAAAAATAATTTTGTTTTCATGTTTTTTTATAAACATGGTAAAATACCACGTAAAAAACACTTTCTCTCGGTACATAACAGAAAAAAATGGTTTTCAGATTTTTAGAAAATCAATAGGAGGCCTAATCTACCATGAATTAATTATTTGTAGTATATAATTTCATAATAATTAAACCAATTAGTAAAAAAATATTAACATGTTATATATATTTGAAGTCAGTCAACCGTGTTCCATTTACCCCAAGTGGATCTGTTGTGGGGTAAATGGAACACCAAACTAATTAATTAGCTAATTAGCATATTAATTTGCATAATTTCATCATTAAAATCTGCTATTTTATTGTTTAAAACATTTATGTTATTGTAGAAAACAAACATATTGCCAATATTGTAAGACAACTCTCAGCACAACATTCAAATATTTAGGAATCAATACCCTTAAATTAGTAATGTTCACTGAACCGTAGCACCACTTCAAGGTCAGTGACAACATTTGAGATTTTCTTCCACTCAAATACCGAGTAAACCCACGCTTGGGGTATGAAACGAAAGCAGAACGTATGGCGTTGGGGTAAATGGAACAGTCGGTATGATGTTGCCAAATTTTTTTCTTGATTGAGGGAATTGTATTCTCAGCGTTCCATTTACCCCACCGTTCCATTTACCCCAATTTACCCTAATCCGCCACTTATGATACGGGTACTGAGGCCTATGCTCCCCAGGAAAGAAGCTGAAAGACTCACCTTTTTGATTTAGCAGCTCCGAAAGAGCTCCGAAAGACCCCAGTGATTTTGATAATTTCAGCTCTATAAAAGACGGTACCGTATTGCTCATGTTCCGATGGTTTTTCAAACCTTGATTTCGCAGCTCATCAGCAGTACAAAGCTACTTCATCAACACCATATCAGCAGTAGATATAGCTACTTCATCAACACCATATCAGCAGTAGATATAGCTACTTCATCAACACCATATCAGCAGTAGGGGAGAGTGGGGTAAGTTGAGCCAGGGGGTAAGTTGAGCCACCCCCTCTAGAAAGAAAATTAAAAACTTATCTTACTTTGCAGTTCCACTTATTTGTATATGACATAACAGAGGCTTCTCAAGTGTAATATGGAATCACTTGCACATAGGGTAAGAAAGCTGCATTAGAAAGTTCATTTTTTGCACTTTTGTCGAACTTTTGGCAAAAACCAATTTTTTTCATGTTTCACCCAGAAAGAAAAAGGCTAAAATGATAGCATTCTGGATATTGAGGATGTGATATATGAACACTATTTTAGAAAACTATTTAAAACTGTAACAAGTTTTAGTCAGGTGGGAGGTTTGGTTGTTGACAAAAAGGGTCACATGGGGTAAGTTGAGCCACAGGCCATGGGGCAAGTTGAGCATAGGAAAAACCTGCAGAAATTTCCCCAATTTTTTTATTCAAAGTAAAATCTTGTCAGAAATTACTTGTACGCAATATTTAGATCAAACTACTTCTATATCAAACTATTTTTCGAAATAAATACCTGAAAACAACAATTAAAAAAAAGGCAAAATTGAATTTCACAGCTATGGCATATACTGTGCATTTCTATGGTGGCTCAACTTTCCCCCGCGACTGGCTCAACTTACCCCACCGTTGGGGTAAGTTGAGCCAATTTGCAAATGATTTTTGGTGTCTCACTGTGCGAAAGTGCAAAATATTGATTACAATTTTGTGGTATCATAACCAACTTAAACCAAGTAAACATATATGTTTCATTTGCAACACTGCATTTGGGTCCTGCTTTATTTATTTGAGCGTAGTGAAAGTAAATGTAAAAAGTGGCTCAACTTACCCCACTCTCCCCTAGATACGGTAGCTACTTCATCAACACCATATCAGCAGTAGATAGCTACTTCATCAACACCATATCTGCAGTAGATAGCTACTTCATCAACACCATGTCAGCAGTAGATAGCTACTTCATCAACACCATATCAGCAGTAGATAGCTACTTCATCAACACCAGCAGTAGATAGCTACTTCATCAACACCATGATATGCAGTAGATAGCTACTTCATCAACACCATGTCAGTAGTAGATAGCTACTTCATCAACACCATATCAGCAGTATATACTACTTCATCAACACCATATCAGCAGTAGATAGCTACTTCATCAACACCATATCAGCAGTAGATAGCTACTTCATCAACACCATATCTGCAGTAGATAGCTACTTCATCAACACCATGTCAGCAGTAGATAGCTACCGTACTTCATCAACACCATATCAGCAGTAGATAGCTACTTCATCAACACCAGCAGTAGATAGCTACTTCATCAACACCATGATCTGCAGTAGATAGCTACTTCATCAACACCATGTCAGCAGTAGATAGCTACTTCATCAACACCATATCAGCAGTAGATAGCTACTTCATCAACACCATATCAGCAGTAGATAGCTACTTCATCAACACCATATCAGCAGTAGATAGTGTGATGTGCCCTGAGTAATTTGATTTAATTTAATTATTTAACTTTGTTTACAAGCTGAAAGTATTTCATGAGATGGGAAACCCCCTTGTACGTGCAAGATAATGGTGTGGAAAGTCATTTTGGAATTCCCCCAAATTATTGTAAACAAAGTCAGATCTATGTTTGGAACTTGGAAATCCCCAGTTCAGTATATTGCACCATAGTCAGAAAAAAAAAACAGGAAGTGATGTAATGTGAAAGGTGAATGTGTATATAATTAATATTGGGAAATCCCAAGATTGCAGCAATGTTGTGAAAATGTGATTGAAGTAATGGTTTATTAATAGATGATGGGTTTTTTGCATGAGTACTGATATAAAAAGCTGGAGGCTTTTGTTGGGACTTTACAGAATGCCATGGGAGATTGAGATACTCCACATGTGTGTGATGGTCTTCGTGCTTCAAAAAAGAAGTACATTTTAACCAGTTTATATAGCCAATAATTGAGCTAATTTTAATACAGCAACGAAGGAGATAGCGAGCAAACAAATGTGCTCTTCCTCATCGAAGGATTAAAGTTCTTCTGTCGAATTGCTGGAATTTGCTGGTATTTTGAAGACAACGCATCTGTCAAAAACAGCGGAGCTGTGTTAAAGAAACCTGTTCCCTGGAGAAAGAGAGAATGGTGAAAGAAACACCATTTTTGGAGAAAGCAGCGCAAGGAGATATATTTGTGGAGAAAGCAGCGCAAGGAGATATATTTGTGGAGAAAGCAGCGCAAGGAGATATATTTGTGGAGATAGCAGCGCAAAGGAGATTGGAGGAAGCATCATCATTTTCGTATGAGGATTTTATACGCAAGGATTTATAAACGCAAGTGTACACTGGACTTCGCTGGTTTTCGCAGGACAAGTGAATAAGGATATATTACATCAGTCGTCCAGAACATTGCAAGAACTCTAGAATCACCAACAAGAAGACCGCTGGTTAAGTAGGCCCTACCGATAGAATAAAAAATGATTGTGTGATTTTAGTGTATATTGTTGTTATATGTGCCAAGCATACTTTGTTTTCAATTAAAAACTTAGATTGTGTTAGCTTAATCAAACAGTGTATTTGTGTTGTGCATTCGTGTGAGTTCGGGTAAAAGGTGATTTTGGCCTTGAGTCAAGTACGACTCGTAACAATAGCTACTTCATCAACACCATATCAGCAGTAGATAGCTACTTCATCAACACCATATCAGCAGTACAAAGCTACTTCATCAGCACCATATCAGCAGTAGATAGCTACTTCATCAACATTTCAGTGCTATCAGTAGCAGAACGGTAAACTGCATATCCGTCTTTACACGCTTTTCAATGGGAAATGAACTTTGCTGCTTGGATGATGTCACGGTACGCATTTATTTAGCATTTATTCCGTATTGAAAAGCGTGTAAAGACGGATGCAGTCGACCGGCCTCGTAGTCACTGCGTCAGATCAGCTAGGCGTACTTCGTCAACACCCGTATATCAGCAGTGTAGTGACATAATGCTCAAGTTCATCAACACCATATCAGCAGTAGATAGCTACCGTACTTCATGATCAACACCATATAGCTATTTCATTAACACCATTATCATGAGTAGACTGGCGGTCTACTTCATCAACACCATATCAGCAGCAGTAGATAGCTACCCGTAAAATGGGTATAACTGGAGCTTTCAGAGTTTTTAAACCACTGCTTCGCAACAAAAACAATTATTTTTCTAAGTAACTGATATTTAGGACATTAGGGTTCTCCTCTACACCTTGAAGTTGGTGCCCTAGGGGTAAAAATACCCTGACCAAAGTTACCCCGCATTTGGGGCAACTTTGGTCAGAGTATTACATTCCTATGCATGAAAGGGAAAAATACTATTGATCTAATTCGCGCTGTAGCCTATGGGCAAGTTGTTTGTGTGTGTGTGTGTGTGTGTGTGTGACACTTGACCCCTTGCAAAATTAACCGAGCACACATCGATTTTTATTTTTTCTCGAAAAAAAAGTAAAAATGCTAATTTTTTGTCAAAAATCCCAATTATTTATTCAATTTCGAGGAAATTCGACCTGAGAGAAATATAATAACTTTGATTATATCTTAACAAATTGACACCAAATATGACTAAAAACAATATTGCTGCTTGGAAATATGACCCAAAAAAGGGATTTTACAGAACAAAGATACCCGGTACCGGGGTACCCTTTCTGATCGTTCGAAGTTACCCCATTTTACGGTACTTCATCAGCACCATATCAGCAATAGATCGGATGCATTACATAGTGACGGATATGTCAAACCCGGGGTTCGTTACACGAGTGACGGATGTTGATCGCAAATTTATCAAAAATTGGCATGACATCAGAAAAACATCAAGTAGGTGAATTGCATTGGGCAATGTTCAGCAATTCATGTGTCTACAGGGTGTCCCAAAAAAATTACCAAGTGAATAAAATTGAACGTAAGTCGACACATAGACATCAGAATCAAACAATTTAAAATGTATCGCATAGCTTATGTTATTGTGCATCACGTACAAAAATTTTATTTGATTCGGTTGACTGGTTGTGAAGAAATTAACGATTACATAATGCGCGCATCAATGCAGTTCATTCCAAGTTTGATCAACAGGCGCTTTTTTCATACTCACTCAGCGCTTCCTAAAGTTTGTGTATCTCATTAAATTAGTCCACATTATCTATTTTATAATGACGGTGTAATGTTATTCATGCTTTCACTGAAGATAAAATAACAGTTTGTCCGAAAAAACTTTGATTTCTGCAATTGGAAGGTTTTCAACTTTAATTCTTAGGTTGTGCAAATATGTTATCTTTCCAAGAACATTTAAGCCAAACATGACAATGATAAAGTCCTTACAGCTTAACATGTGATTTTTGATAGCATGCAACATTAATGTTGAAGTTTGAAACGATTTTAACTTTGCATTACAATTTATTGGAACATTCCAAAAACATTAATGTGTGTAAGAATTTTTTAAGCCAGATGGAATTCTTTATGCAATAATTCTTTATACAACATTTATATCAACATTAACGAAAAAGGATATTTACAAGTACCGAGCATCATCTTACATGCAAGCTTTTATTTGTTCAATATCGTGCAGGTTGTCAAATTTGAACAAAACCTATTTAAATGTTTTGCAAGAACCAGATTGTTTAGAAAGAACGGAAAGGATTTCACCGAACAAAACATGAAGCCCATTGACGGTGCTTACCACTAGTGCGCGTTGTGTTGAATGATCTTTCTTTCAAACTTGGAATGAAGTGAATTGATGCATGCGTTATGTAATCGCTCATTTCTACGCAATCAGTCAACCAATTCTAGTAAAATTAGCGTATAATATGCACAATAAGATGGGTGACACGCTGATATGTAGATTTTTAGATTCTAATGTCTATTTCTCGACTTACGTCCAAAGTTATTCGTCCGGTAATTTTTTCTGGGACACCCTGTATTAAAAATAGATCTTTAGAAGTTATATTCAAAACGTTAAAATGTTGTAAAATCGTACATCTCACATTATGTTCTACCTAGATTGCCAAAATTATCTGTCACTATGGATTTCAAAAAATTTTTGCGAAAGCCAACATCCGTCACTATGGATTTTAAGCTATTATTGTAAAGTGTAGATCCGTCACTGTAATGCACCCGATACTTCATCAACACCTTATCAGCAGGACTCAATCTGATCCACTCAGGCCAAAGTCGAAAATTTTGAAAATTGAGTTACTATCATTACCATATATACTAACTTGCTCAGTACATACAATTACTGATATTGAATACCCGGGTCTCTTGGATAATGGGTGGCAAGCAGAGTTATGAACCTTTATATGTCTTTCTTATGTTTTTTATTGATTTTCTCCTCACTTTTTGGCTATATCTCAGTTTCATTATTAATTGCCGACTTTAGTCTGATTGGAACAGATCTGCATATCAGCAGTAGATAGCTACTTCAGCAACACCATATCTGCAGTAGATAGCACATCTCACCAAACTTATACTAGTTACCACCATTACTAACTTGCTCAGTCCATACAATTACTGATGTTGAATCTCCGGTTTCTTGAATACTTGATAAGTGGCAAAGTTTATTTGAACATTTTATACCTTTCTTATGTTTTTTATTGGTTTTTTTCCTTACGTTTTGGCTATATATCTCAGTTTCATTATATTGCCGATCGACTTAAGCCTGATTGGACCAGATCTGCACCATATATCTGCAGTAGATACGGTAGCTAGCTATTTCATCAACACCATATCAGCAGTAGATGGCTACTTCATCAACACCATATCAGCAGTAGATAGCTACTTCATCAACACCATATCAGCAGTAGATAGCTACTTCATCAACACCATATCAGCAGTAGATAGCTACTTCATCAACACCATATCAGCAGTAGATAGCTACTTCATCAACACCATATCAGCAGTAGATAGCTATTTCATCAACACCATATCAGCAGTAGATGGCTACTTCATCAACACCATATCAGCAGTAGATAGCTACTTCATCAACACCATTATCAGCAGTAGATAGCTACTTCATCAACACCATATCAGCAGTAGATAGCTACTTCATCAACACCATTATCAGCAGTAGATAGCTACTTCATCAACACCATATCAGCAGTAGATAGCTACTTCATCAACACCATATCAGCAGTAGATAGCTACTTCATCAACACCATATCAGCAGTAGATAGCTACTTCATCAACACCATATCAGCAGTAGATAGCTACTTCATCAACACCATTATCAGCAGTAGATAGCTACTTCATCAGCACCATATCAGCAGTAGATAGCTACTTCATCAGCACCATATCAGCAGTAGATAGCTCCTTCATCAACACCATATCTGCAGTAGATAGCTACTGCATCAGCACAATATCAAGTTCAAGTTCAAGTTTATTTCACCATCATATCATAATTATATACAATTATATACAGTAACAAAAGGTCGAGAAAACGATGGTAGGACAATCACAAGAGCAAAGCTCGAAAGACGTGATTGCCCTCAGTGACAAAAACAAAAAGACGCCTACAGGCAACAGACAAGGACGGGGGTGAAAAACGGCAGACTGAGAGGACTAGTGCAGACAGACAAAGACGTTGGCAATGGCAATGACATAATTATAAAAAGTCAATTGAGAAATGTATAAGTAAGTGTCTTAATTTTCAGTACAATGATACAATTTTATGATACATGGCATTTGTGAATACAATAAATTTATGAATACAAAGAAATCAAGTAATCTTTATAACTGCGTTTAAAAGAATTAGGAGACAGGGCAATTTTGATATCATGGCATTTCAGAGCAATGGACCTTGCCTTCTAATGGTATTTCTAGCCAAATCATATTTGAATATTGCAGGACGAAACAAACTCGATGAACGAGTGGAATAATTGTGGATGGCCATATTTTGAACAAAATAATTGGCAAAATTACAAGGCATGTTGTTAATACTGAAATTATACATAAATAAAGCTTTGGTAAGTTTATGAATATCAAAAATATTCAAGGTATTTAGCTGAGAAAATAAAGGTGATGTGTGGGCCAGCCACGTAGAGTTGGTACGTAACCTGACAATTCTCTTTTGTTTAACAAAAATAGAGTTCAAATTACAATTGTTAGGATCTGCCCAAATTATATTACAGTAGTTTAAATGAGGTAGAACTAATGTATTGTACAAGGTAAATAACGTATTACACTATACCTTGAAACAATATTGGCAACATAAGAATTATGATCATACCATGTCAGAGATTCATCGATAATAACACTCAAAACTCAAAAATTTAGTACGAGTTACTTAATAAGTTCATTGCCATCAATAAACATATGTGTATTGTGATATGTGCGATTATTGCTATGACGATTTTTAAACATAATATAATTCGTTTTTTGAACATTAAGGGACAACTTGTTAGCTTTGAACCAGACATAAATATTAATTAATTCATTATTAACAGAACAGATAAGTTCATCAAGGTTCGAATTGGACATAATAGCATTTGTATCATCTGCATAAACAAAAAAAGACAAATCTTTCGAAGAATATACAATATCATTGAGGAAAATAATAAAAAGAAGGGGAACCAATACAGAACCTAACCTTGGGGAACACCGCAATGAACAGTACTTAAATGAGATTTGCAATTATTGAACACAACATATTGTTTTCTGTTTGTAAGGTAACTCATGAACCACTCCAAGGCCTTTCCACGTACTCCATAATGGCGAAGTTTCTCAATGAGAATATCATGATTGATCGTATCGAAAGCCTTGGAGAGGTCCAGGAATATACCCAATGTATGGTGACCTTTATCAAGATGAGGAACGATCAAATTGTATGCCTCTAAGACAGCCATGTAGGATGAATAATTTGTTCTAAAACCAAATTGACTTTGATGAAGTAATGAATGATATGTTAGAAAATTATAAAGTCTCTTATGAATAACACGCTCAAATATCTTTGAAAACACAGGAAGGATTGAAATTGGGCGATAATTGTTACATAAATTGGAGTCGCCCGCTTTAAAAATAGGAACCACTTTAGCGTGCTTAAGCTCATCTGGAAAAATTCCAGTAGAAATAGACAAATTAAATATGTGAACCAACGGAGAAGCAATCAGGTGTTTAACAGATTTAACAATATCAGGTCTAATTTCATCATAGCCAGGACTAGCACCAGATCTAAGAGAAGCACAGATTTTGATAACTTCATTTGTGTCCGTCGGTGTGAGAAATAGTGAATTCTGTGGAGATGGAATTTTATTCAAAAATTGATCAAAAGGAACGTGTGTAGAAGTAATATTTTTGGCTAACTTAGGACCAATGTTGGTGAAGAAATCATTAAAACCATTGGCAATCATTTTAGGATCAGCAGTAGATAGCTACTTCATCAGCACCATATCTGCAGTAGATAGCTACTTCATCAACACCATATCAGCAGTAGATAGCTACTTCATGAACACCATATCAGCAGTAGATAGCTACTTCATCAACACCATGTCAGCAGTAGATAGCTACTTCATCAACACCATATCAGCAGTAGATAGCTATTTCATCAACACCATATCAGCAGTAGATGGCTACTTCCTCAACACCATATCAGCAGTAGATAGCTACTTCATCAACACCATATCTGCAGTAGATAGCTACTTCATCAACACCATATCAGCAGTAGATAGCTACTTCATCAACACCATATCAGTAGTACTGAGATTGCTACTTCAATACCATATCAGCAGTAGATAGCTACTTCATCAACACCATATCAGGAGTACAAAGCTACTTCATCAACAACATATCAGCAGTTGGATAGCTACTTCATCAACACCATATCAGCAGTTTGATAGCTACTTCATCAACACCTTATCAGCAGTAGATAGTTACTTCGTCAACACCATATCTGCAGTAGATAGCTATTCCATTAACAACTTCATATCAGAAGTAGATAGCTACTTCATTAACACCATATCAGCAGTACAAAGCTACAACATAATATCAGCAGTAGATAGCTACTTCATCAATACCATATTGGAAGTAGATTGCTACTCATCAACACCATATCTGCAGTAGATAGCTACTTCATCAACACCATATCTGCAGTAGATAGCGCATTTCACCAGACTAACTAGAGTAACAAGAGCTCTGAAGGTCCCACGATGATCTGTGATTATTGTTTCATTGGAAAATGGTGATTAAAAATATCTGACATCCTCTCTCTTCAAAGAAACTGGCAGAAATGTAAAGAGAACTAGTGAACATGAACACCTAAGCAACACCAATTCTGGCACCACGCAAAAATCAGCAGTTGCTGAACATGAATGGCAAATCCAAAATTACATTCACTGGGACAATACCAAAATTTTGGACATGAACACCAAGTGGTTTGAAAGTTCTTGGAAGCTTGGCATATCAACTCGACTCCAGACAACTTCACACAAAGGAGTGGACATTTTTCCTGAATGGAATAGATTATTTGTAAGGACTCCTGACCAAAATGCATTGCTCTCCACACAAGAAGTTCCCTTAGGCTGCGATCACATAGAAGTATTCGCTATGATTACCCCTCATTCGATAAGGCCGAGTTCACATATGAGTATACTATGTGAACTCGGCCTGATTGAATGAGCGTTAACGAATACCGTATACTTCTATGTGATCGCAGCCTTACTGACAATTTGCTGTAGCAGTGACGTAATAATCCGATTAACTACCATAGCAATAGATGAAAACAATTTTGAATAGATTGCTGTGCACTACAAGCAGGTTGCTCTCATGACCTGTGTATGTTTGCAATCACAGATTGAATACAATACTGTTCTATTCAAAGATACCAATCTTACAGGTGCGAGTGATTAGCATTTCTTTGGTTCAATGCATAGGTACCATGTGAACGTTGTAGTGCAGGGCAATCTATTCAAAAATTGTATTCATAAAATTGCTATGGTAGCCTTATGTCACTTCTACAGTGAAATCCTGTCAATCATAATTTTTGACATCCTCTTGTGACACTTCCTGTTCATCACTTTAATATTGTCCTCTTGAGTTTCCCGAATTCAGCTGATGCCGGTACAGCGTTCAGACCTGGCGACATTGCGCGAAGTTTCTTTTGTGTACACTCATGCTATTTTTGAGTTTTCTCACGCGGTACCTGACTTCGCGTTGATCCCCATGGCAACATGCCATGTTTCCAAGGTATGACTAAATCCTACTCCTCTTGTATCTACAAACCATAACATGCCAACTGTGGGTGCATGCTAACATCTTGTTCAGCATACAAGAGGTTATCCACTTCACTCATGTGTGACTTCTAACAAAAGGTGCTGATTCCCGTAGTATTCCTCATTCAAACCAATTCAATGCACGACCTCAGAGTTACCTGCATGACTTTGGCGGGCTATTTTGAAACAGTCATGGTTGCGAATGCTGGTACTTCTTTTGAAAGTCCTAAACAAGGTATAGCAGTCGTTGATAGGATATGCAGCTTATAGAACATGGATAACCTCTATATGATGGTATACAAATATTAACTGTCTATGAGTGTGATGGTCGAAATATAATCACGAGGTGAAAGATGGATTGTTCCATTCCACGAGCCGGAACGGCGAGTGGAACGGAACAATACATCTTTCAGCGAGTGATTATATTTCGACCATTACACGAATTTAAGACAGTTAATATTTGTTTTATATCACTGATGCATAAATTCTATTACCAAAATACTATTTAAGGTAGGAAATACATTTTTTCATCAACATAACACATGTTTTGCCGTGATATATTTCACATTTTGGGGTCCACCCCATAACTAAATCGGCGAGTCCAAGAGTCAGCGCACGGCTTGGCGCAGGCGCACTACGGCAGAGCACTATGATAGTAAATACTATCACACGGAGAGGGTGATGGTAAAAATGATAAATGGTAATCAACCAATGAACTGTCTAGAATTTATGTATGAGTGATATAATACAGAATAGCACTTCAGGTCTACATACTTTGACACCAAGTTGTTCGTTCAAAGTTGTTCATTCACTGACACCAAGATATGAAATCACACAAGACACAAAAATGTTCACGTTATTAAACTCAATTTTTAATTATTTTTGCTTGCCCTTGCAGAAACGGCCATTCATTTGAAGAGCGATTCATAATAACAACATAAATCTTTGGACATGCAAAAAAAGGGGAAAAAAAAAAATTTAAAAAAAAGAGAAAAAAAAAAAAAAAATTAGAGTTCTTTAGAACCATCATAAATAAATTTCAATGCCACAGTGATTACTTTTGAACTGTCAATTTCAAGCTTGTGAATATTCATCATGCATATAAATAGTGTGTTCTACAGTTCTACTGTACTAGCTCACAGAAGGAACATTTCACAAATGATCTAACTGCTTCTTGTCTATTTTGCATAGCCCCCTATTGATGCAAATATATGTAGCTGTTAAGCAGCTGTGTGATAGGAAAAATAAAACCGTTACTAGTGATATATCCCCCAAACCCCAAGGTTTACATAGTAATGTCATTATATTTGTAAGCTTTCCTCTTTGTTGAAATATACAAAACTGTTCTTTTCTGATTTGGACTATTCCGGTTGAAATCCATACACCCCATCTATGGAAGATACGACTTAAATCTTCCAAACTGAGAGTGCAAATTTCAAATGGGGTTACCTCAATGGGCGGCTCCATTTGAAATAAAAACCCACGTGTGTGAGATTAAAGTCACGTCTTCCATACGGGGTGTATTGATTTCAACTGAAACGGCCCATTATGTGCAATGCAGCTAGAAATTCTTACATAATAAGCCATGCACAAAAATACACAATTTTCAGAACCCCTTACTTGGTAAAATAAAACGTGTACAAATGCCCTTGAGGGAGAGTCCGAACCAAAAAATATACAATACATTTATACAAACAACTAAAAATACTTAAAAGAGTTGTTGATACATAGTAAACAAAACAGACAGGGTTACATACATGTACAATTTTTTTTAAAGTCTTGTGGTATTAACATTTTTTACAAAATGAAAAACATACAATTTACACTTTTTGGATTTTTCTCGGGTTGCTAATGATAGTTAATAATACAGGGTACTGATATAAAGTATATAGCCAAATTTGGAAGATGCTTAAATATACAATGAACACAGTGAGGACTTGTTGCTTACATACTCATCTTCAACTCTCTTTGAGAACAAGCCAAAAAAATTGATGATGCCCTATAAAGGTGTTTTGTTCATAGCTGACCCCTTCCCTCCCCATCTGAAACCTCAAGTGGGTCAAAATGGTATCAATATTTTTAAGAGCATAACAGAAATATAATCGACATCTACAATTGTACAGAATATTAAATGTCACTGGTGTTTATGGATAACCCACAAGGGGAAATCAATATTTTGCTGGCCTGTTTTCCACTGAAATGCTGGGCTTCCAGCATGCTGGAACAAGGCCAAATTCCAATTTGATATGTCAGACTGCAATTTGAGGTAAACTCTAATGAGTGGTTTTACTGCTTGACAAACACCATCAATCATGGGATTAGAACTAATATTGGATGATGGTGCATCTTAATTGTTTAATTCAACAGCTAAGTTAAAAACCATTTATCAGCAGCCTGCCAAACTAGTATTTTGTCTTTTCTTTATTAATTAGCTGTGGGCTAACTACAACCTTTTGTGAATTTGCCAGCGAAACGTTACATATAATCCGATTATCACTGTCAACTGGACCACGCTTTTGAGTCCTGAATCATGATCAAAATGATCGCAACACAAAGTCTATGACATCATGTACTATCAATTCCAAAAGGTGTGTGATCCAGTTACCAGGGAGTTATGTAATCACTTCGCTGGCGAATTAGTAATTAGCAGTTCCATCATCAACAATACACAACAGTCTCAACATTAAGCACTTTTTCTTTATAAATCCATTGATACAAATTATGATTACTTTATATATCCTACAACATCCTCACTGTGTTTATCGTATAACTCACTAAAAAAAACTTTTTTATATAGCTATTCTATATTGTTACTTCATTCATTTAATACAATTCATATCATTATCATTTGCACGTACACCTACTTTGCACGTACAGTATCCTCAAAACAGGACATATCCTCACATGTTCTCACTCTTATTTTATCAATCAAAATATATATTTAATTTGGAATAACACTTGGATTTACATCTCATTGGCTTTACACTTGTACTTTCTTGGATTTACAAATCTTTTAACTTCTTTTATATAGAACGGTCTCATCATATAACAAATTTGATAGACTAAATACAAACCAGTTTTGGGTCATCACATTTCCTTTGTACATACTGTAGGACTCCATTATATACAAAAGAATGGACCTACTCTCATATTTACCACATGGATAAAATCATTTACAGATTTGACATAAAAATACTTTGAAAAAACTTCTCTTCTCAAAAATATTAGAAACTTTCATGAATTAATGCTTGCTTATATTACACCTAAAACAATGAACACTTACTTATATGAAGGATTCCATTTTAAAACTACAATGGGCAACAACTATCAGACAGTATAGGTCTATTCCAGTTGAAATCCATACATACCCTATGGAAGACATGACCTTAATCTCCCACAAAGGGGGTGTAAATTTTAAATGAAGTCACCCATTCAGGTAACCGCATTTGAAATTCATACTCCATGTGTGGAAGATTAAAGTTGTGTCTTCCATAGGGGGTGTATGGATTTCAATTCGAATCTGGAATAACTAGTACGGTACAAAGGTTGATTATGTGCTTGAAATAAAAACATAATGACATATTCAACAGGCTTTTTCAAGGTGCATTTCAAAAATCATACAAAGTCCCTGTACATGATTAAATGATTATTACCCAAAACCAATATTTTTTGGATTTTCTCCATCCCATTTTTGAATACAACATTATGATGACATTAATTATAGACATGTCATGGCATTGAATAGATTAACTGGTAAACTGATCCCATTATGTTACCCTAACATAAGCAGAACCAGTCAAATTAAGAAATCTGCAACGTTTCAACTTTTTGGAGTCTTTCCCACCTAAAATTCACTTTATCCCCATCCCTCCCCCCAAACAAAAAAATCCCTGGTCGATGTGGCCACTGTCCATCACCCAAATCTTGTGGCCACTGTCCCTCGCCCAAATCTGAACCTGAATACATTGTTCACAGCTGACCATAATAAATAAACCGAGTTACAATTGAATATACAAAATAATGATCAATAATTGAATTTTGAAACCAGAATAAGTCAATAATAAATATTTTTTTATAAAAAGCATTTTTACATTATAACTTTTTTTTAAATATTGAATACTAATACCTGCATGCCAACAAGTTCGATTTCAAGCACATACCAATTCCCTCAAGCACATACCAAGTCCCTTGCAGACAAAAGTTGTAACTTTCACTTATGCTTCCTAGTAAATATTTCCTACATTCTAATTTTCTATCATGTTTACTATGCCATTACATTTGATTTTTTTGCACAAAATGTGTTTCTATTTACTCAAATTCTCAAATATGCATTGCTTTG
The DNA here is from genome assembly GCF_039555335.1 of Amphiura filiformis. Taxonomy (NCBI): domain Eukaryota; kingdom Metazoa; phylum Echinodermata; class Ophiuroidea; order Amphilepidida; family Amphiuridae; genus Amphiura; species Amphiura filiformis. Next base: position 888,961 of record NW_027305501.1, read on the forward strand.
CTGCAATTCCTAGGGTGTGTATCGCTAAACTTTTAACACAGCACAGTGTTTTTAAACAATTATTGCATTTTAAACGAGGTGACAGGAAAGTAATTACTAGGAAGCTTATCTTATACATCAACTGACTATAGTCGATGCCCATCGTCCTATCACCTCAAATATTCATACTAGGCTATTCCAGTTAAAATCCATACACCCTTAGGAAGACATGACCTTAATCTCCTACACCACACAGGGGGTGAAAATATCCCACACCACACAGGGGGTGAAAATATCAAATGAAGTCACCAATTCAGGCAACCCCATTTGGAATCCACATTCCCTGTGTAGAAGATGTCAAGTCTTCCCTAGGGGTGTATAGATTTCAACTGCAATAGCCCATTTCATTCTTTGGCAAAGTTCTCCTTTGTATTCAATTTACAGAAACTTCATTGGAACAACAAAAACCTGAAGCTGATAAGGAAGGTAAGACTGAATTTGTTGCTGAACATGTATTCAGGATATCATTTAGTTCTGATCCACTTAAAAATATTGCATGAATCCAACCAACATTATACAGATGTAAAGTGTGCTGAGGCTTGTGGATCAACATCTATGCAATGTGCCTGTCTGCAGCGCACTATAAATCACTGCGCTTTTTTATATCATAATTTCAACATTCGGAAGACATTAAATTACAGTATGAAGAGCAGCCCTTTTGGCAAATTTTCATTAAAAAAAGTTTGAATTCCAATTCTGAAAATAACTTCTTTAAAAATCTCTAAATCAGCTCTTGTTTCAACAGAAAAAGAGAACTTTACCAAAGAAGAATACAAATATTTGAAAGTACAATGAATACAACAATGGCCTATTCTAGTTGAAATCCACAATATGGAAGATGTTACCTTAATCCCCCACACAGGGGATATCATGTAGACTTCAAATGGAGTCACCCAGGCAGGTATCCCCATTTAAAATTCATACTAGTGAATGGAAGATTTAAGGTCACATCTTTCAAAGGGGTGTGTATGGATTTCAACTGGATTAGCCCAATAAATGGGGCATTTGCACACATTGTTCCCCTGTTAACACTCACCCACCAAGTTTTCCCCCAATTCCCCCCCGGAAAATAGTGTTATCATTTATCCCACATTTTTATACATACTTTCTTTGTTTTAATTATGTGCAGCAAAATTTTTATATACATATACATACAAAGCACATGCAAATGCTTTTTGTTTCTTTATAATATTCTTTATACACAAAATTATACTCTACCCACAGTAAATTCACTCGATACAGATGTACATAAATGTAAAAAAAATACATGTGTACACTGTTATATATATTAGAGGAAATAGATATTAACTGTTTATTATTTTGTGGATTTCTAAGCAGCTACTGTCAACAAAATACTACGACAAAAAAATAAAAATAAAAAGTGCTTCATTGGCTTTTAGCTGCAGCAAGGTGCGGGCATGCTTTTTTTAAAAGTCAATCCGGCGACATTTTCACTCGCATGCAGTACATCGGCGACATCAACAACGATGAAATAATAATAAAATTAATAAATAATTAAGATGAAGTTTTGTGTGTGCTGTGAACTAAGCACATAGATCAGTATTTGCGGAATTTCAAATGTGTGAAATGCATGGTATTTAGAGGGTGATGAATAGCTGTTGATGGCTCGTATTAAAATTATGGTCATTCCACCTACTAGAAAAATGGAATTTAAATACCGCTGGAATATGACGAGTATTTCTACCGGCATCAAAATGAACCAGCGAAGTGATTATGTTGTGCAATGTATGTCAGCGCCCATCAAATAATCACATTCTTGTTATAAGCTATGGAACACAGGCTACCAGACCATTTTGACAGGCTGTTAGATTCCAATGAACACATTACTACACCATCAAAATCATGCTGTGTTGAAATTGGTCTGTTTGTCTACCTTAATTAGGGTATTCGCTATGTGCGTAATTTACCATTCAATCACGGTTGGCACTGTAAAAGAATCTATTAAAACTAGCACATATGTTCTTCCTTCGCCAAGACCCTAGATTATTTGAGATATATTGTAATGTTGTAAACAAAGCAGTTACCAGTACGTTTCAAATACAAATGCAGCATTTCACACATGAGATCAAATTCCGTAATACATTGGTTCCAAACAAAGATTCTTTTCAATTTTCCGGGTCATATAATAGTTGTGGAACAGCTGCAGTCACTATGAACCAAAATGATCTCATCTCCAATGGCTGAGTTCAATAACCACCATACAATGAGCATAGCTCAGAAGTTGTGGAGCATGAGATTCTGTACCCATTAGACTCATAGGTCATTCTATGAATGTACAAGCCTATTGGGGTTATGGAACTATGTACTGATGGATGAGCATGTTTGAAATCCAAGTGAGTTTACAATTTACTTTTCACACTTCATTTGAGGTCGTCCTAAAACGTCACATTCCTCTTTCTAAAAAAAACAACAACAAAAATCAGTCCATACCATTTTCCATCTTCATAACTGAATTGTGAGGCAAAATATTGACCTACCAGGTATCTAATAAGGTGGTTTCATTCTCAAATGAAGCATGAATTTCTTAAACATGTAATATTGTTAATTACTCTTCAACCAGTTTCTGTCAACACCTGCCATTTTCACCATCAAATTCTAAACATCCCTTTCATGTACAAGCTGATCAAGGAAATCCAGCTGAGTAGAATACAAAAATCCATTCAGGTCAAAGTTCATCAGATGCAATGTTTGTCAGCAAACCTGACTAGTGAAAACAGCAGGAGATCATCTCATCAAGAATTTGAAGTTTCAGATTTTGAAAATAGAAATGGTTAGATTTAGCATATTTGTTAAGTAATGAATGAATTGAAAAAAAGGAAAAGGTCACAGTTCATTGAAACATGCTACGCTGTTATGTAATTTTTAATAAAATCTAAGAAACAATAAGTCATCGTATGGTTTCAAACTTGCAGTCTCGACCAGAAAATGGAGCAATTATACAAGATGCCGAAACAAATCTGTTTTTGAAAATTGCATAATTCACACAGGCTGTCGATAGCCAAATTATGTGAACACAAAATTGAGGAAGACTATGCAAAATCTACCGATTGTGCAAAATGTTGCAAAAAATGAGAGTGAAATTGAACAATGATTTATCCAAAATAAACCTATCTTCTTTCATTTTATTTATCAATATGCATCAGTATAATACTGCCCAATTTTCTAGGAGCAGCACAGCTAGCAAACCATTTAAGGCAAAAGTGGAAACACAAGTCAAATTTCTACTAATTCTTTGGTTTCATTCAAAGTAAGTGTGTGTCAGGAATCAGCTCAAATCCCTCTATGTGTGAGCTATTTAACTTCCTCACACCAAGGGCATGCAGATGGCAACTTTCGCCTTTGCCACTACCCCTTGGAATGATCATGTGACCGACATATGATGCCAGGACAGTGGTCACATACCCAACTTATTGCTCACATATGTCACAATTTCAATAGCAACAACAACAAAAAAAAGCACATGTACAAAAAAAGTACTGAATTATACACATGATTAGTTCCATGCTGGGCATGTAGTGGTATTCAAGTCAAAATATTTCCATCCATTTGTCATCTCTCAAGTCAAAATTATTTCCATCAATTTTTTCTCCAACTTTTCCTTCACCATCAACTCGAGAAGGCACTTTTGTACATTAATACAAAATCTCGTAAGACACAGTTTCTTTTTATTATTATTAAAGCATTTAAGGCAGCATTCTTGGGAGTAGGAAATCGTACGCATGGACACTGAATTATCTACAAACCGGTTCTTTCATTACGAAATCTGTTGCAACAACCAGCTTCTTAAAAAAGCCTTGCTTCACCTTGCCAATGTGCAACCAGCAAACTGAATCAAATGTTCAGGTCATACATAAAATATCGAGTCCATGCTACCAAAATCCTTCCTCCCATACGACTAGCAGCCGACAAAGTGCTCTATGCTACATGTGGTGATACTCTCCTCCCTTGAGTCACAGTTCAGTGCTCTGTAACTTCCCCAGCATGGTAGCTGGGAACAAAAGCTCATACCCAAAAACATCTGGGTGACTTGCTTGTGCCATATTTGCTTCATCTTTTGTATGACACTGAACTATACATGGAAGTATGAGTTGATCCCACCATGTAGCCTCTACTCTAGTACTGGTCTGATGCTTATTTGCTTCTTTTTGCTTTGTTTAATCCACAGCTTGAACTATGTAAATTTTTACACAATACCTACTGTGCATTTCTATTCACAGGCACTTCTTTTGGTCCCTCACAGTGGAACGTTAGTTTTAAAATGGGCAATTCCAGCTGAAATCCATACACCCTGTATGGAAGACATGACCTTACCTCGTCCACAAACGCAGTGTGAATTTCGAATGGGATTACCTGAATGGGCGACTCTATTTGAAATCTACATACACCCCCAGTTAAGATGATACCTTCCAGAGGGTGAATGGATTTCCACTGGACTAGCCCAATAGTCATGTTAGGCATGGCAGGATTATTATTGATTTTCTGTCAAGTTAGTTAATGCCATTTGCAAGATAATCTAGCACTAGTAATATAACATTATTAGGGCAGCACTTTGGAAAGTTAAGTCAGTTCCTTTTTGAGTAGTTGCAAACTTTGACTTACGTCAAGAATCTTGATCATGGTTGACTTTCCATTCCTGGCTAACTTCAATTTGTGATCATACCATTTGATCTTGATTTGCATTATTATATCATCAATGAGCTAAACTGAGTTAACATTGAGTAATTTGACTATAGCTCTATTATACTTAATGATAGATATTTTACCACTTATACTCAAATGATGTTATTACCACTTTCAGGCATCCCTTATTGTTTATGTAATACTAAGTTTTGACTGGCTCATTGCTGAACGTTATAATAAAACTTTTATAAAGTCAGATGGCTTTATGAGGGAATATTCTGCGTGAAGGTGACAAAACAAAACTAGTAAGTACTGACAGGGGTACTTGTTAAAGCTTTTTGTAAAGTACAGAGTTATTTATATTTTACAACTGGTACACAAATTAAAGAGAATATACACTGAAATTGTTTCACATATGTAATGTTGATAAATAAATAACTAAAACCTGACAAGCAAATTTACTTTACAGGATCGTTCAACCCTTACAGCGTCTTTACTGTTAACATTACATAATATCATGTAATTCATGTATGTACTCCATTCTATGACCAAATGTCACATTACATGTATTTTCTGTGGGATTATACAATGTCTATTACCTTAATACAAGGGCTGGTAATGGTTAAGTTACTCTAGTGCTGAATATCACTATGACATTATTGACTGACAGTATAATTATGTCATTTTAGTTGCCATCAGTTTAATTTTTACTAAACATCAAGGGTTTGGAACCAAACTAGCCGTGTCCAACATCTTCAACTAGTTCTGGATCCAAGACCTCAACATTTGCATCTTGTTTAACCCTATGAGCACTACTTCCATTCTTACAGTACCTGTAATTGGTTAATTACATGATATAATCATCTCAGTATCCAATCAAAATAGAGCTCTTAACCTAATCTCCTTCAGCCCTACTGACTATTCTTATCATATCTCTGATTGGTTCAATACATGATATACCCCTCCTTATAACCAATCAAAATAGTTCTTAGAGGCTGATAATTTTGAGTGCCCACGGGGTTTAGGAAGAATAAGATTTGTGTGTCATAATTTGCAAGTGAATTTGTGATCTGTGCAGATTCACAGAACAAAATACAACTTTTTCATTTTCTTTGGAATTTGATTAGATATTGCTGGCTCATTTGATGATAAAATTGGCTAAATGTAATCAGGCGGAGTGATGATGGTTCTTAACATTCACATGTGATGTATCATAGTTTTATAACTTTGTAGAACAGCTGTTACGTGATTTCATTATACTTTTGCTATCACACTGACATTATATGAACAAAATTCTGAGACCAAATATTTCTAAATCAAGACCAGTACTGTTAATTACCGAAATAAGTGCAATAAAAGGCATTTTCTTCATAAAGATTTCAATTGTATAGATGAGTAAGACAATGATGATCAAGTAGCATACATAAACTTGTCTGTAATGGAAGATGATTTCATTATTTTGGTTTACAGCTTTGGCAAATGACCGTCTTGCATCTCTTTCAATGCACAAAATGGTGAATATTTGAAGAGCCAAATATACTGTTAAGAACCATCATCATGCTCTGATTAGTTAGTCGGATGCACTCAAACTAAGCTGATCAAATTCTTAGCACATTTGAAATTCATGTGGTATAAAAATGATACATGATCAGAAACCACATTGTCGATCTATATAAAAATGTTGCGTGTCCATAAAACCCAACAACTGGCAAAAAAGCCAAATCATGTCATGTCCAGTGTGCTTTAAAACATGATCAACTTAGCAACGAATAGCATCTAAAAGAAGTCATATTGGAAGATTATAATTTGTAAGCATTTCAATCGGAGTATCTTATGGCATTATCTTACAGAACAAAGGTGCATCAATGTTTGCGTTAAGAAATATGGTAACCAAAATCGGTATGTCATTCAATTGAAGAACTCACTTTGTTCTCCCATTGCAAAAGAAAACTTTGTTTGGTTAGGAAAATTCTTTATTTCAAAAATTTCACCATGGTTTATAAGGAGTTTCAGCCGGGTGACTGCAAAATTCACTGACTGCGCCTCTATTCTTAAATATTAATCTGTAGAATTGGTACAGCTTTCACAGCTTAATGATCTGTCAACATCTAGCAACAGATAATTATGCATATAAATCCATGATATGCCATAAGATACAAAGATACATGCGTTAGAGAGACTCAAGTCTTGTTTTTATCAAGAGTTGTTACAATATTACTGGCTTACATTGTACAACCTGCATGGCAATTATGTCAAATCCGGTATGTGCATTTCAAATTCTCCGATACCAGATCAACAATCAAGCCGCTGGTGTCATTCCAGCTATACTGTATCATCCATACGGACGATTCAAAGCGATTTGTCATACATAGACTGGCTCTTGCGAGTCGTGACTACTCTCCCTTTCAATCGGCTCTGAGTTCGATCCTAGATCCATCTCGGGATCTGAAGGTAGATCCACATCGACTGGAACTGGATAAGGGTGGCCACCATCGTCAAAGAACCTGCGAAATGTGAATTCAAAGAAAGCGTGTCCATGCTCCGGGTGCTTGCCGTTTTCGAGCCCGTTCTGCTGCCGGCCACGAGGGCCTCCTTCCCAACTGTCGTTGCTCGAGTTGGAATTGTTCCGCACTTTCTCCGGTATAACCGGATCAAAGTTTGACACATCTTCTGGAAAGTGGATGGTGGGTTTGTATGGCGCTTTCACTTTGCGGATATTCTGTGTGAAGTCAATAGGCTTGAAGTACGGATGGCCTTTGATGTCAGAGGCCCCGCTACGGCCAAGTCTTTGATCAGCTGCGGTGCATAGATTGAGGATGAGATCGTTGGCTTCGTTGGAGAGACCTGCGGCTTTGGGGATGCGTAGTGTGTTAGGCCAGTCAATTACCTAGTGAAGGATATGATCAAACATCAAAGATATGCTTTAAGGAAATTCAAAACACCACAAAATATAAATATAGACAATTATTTTCTAACATGATAATTATGACTTCCGTGACCATCAATGACAGCAAATGATTGACCAAATTGTTAGTGCATAACACCTAATTGGCATGGCCATAATTCCTGGCAAGAATTGTATTATTCCCGACACGGTTTACAAAAGTTGCATTTTATAAGTAAGAACTTCGCTTGGAAAAAAAAAGAAGTTTGATCTTCAAGTTGTATTACATCCATAGGTCGGGCCCACAAAATCGCGACTTAGTCTGAATTTCTAAGGAATCATATATACCTTAGTGTTGATATGAATGCATTACAATATATACATTTTCCTAAGAACAAAACAATTATACGTCACCGTATTTGATTTTCAAATTCAAAGATATCCTAGGATACAACCACTGAACTTTGGTTCATCTCAAGTTCAGTAGTGACGTAGGTACATATTTCACTGGTCGCACTTTCACATCGCACGCTTAAAGTTAACTGCGCAGAGCATGTAAGTACAAGGGTGGTTTGTTGGCACGCTTCAACTGATGATCTGAAGAATATCATAACATTTTCTTCTCACCTTTCTTTGGGTTTCTCCTGGTGTGTCTGCGTGGAAGGGTGGCTGACCAACTAACATTTCATAGAGGATGACTCCTACACTCCACCAATCACACAGTTGTGTATAGCCTACAAAAGAATAATGGTTAAGGTAGTTAGAATTAATGTATCAGTGTAAGCCAGCTATGTTGAAGGTTCGCTGTGTCAAAAATTAGGCTTGATATGTCGAATTTGAATTAAGGCTTGATTTGTCGAATATGGAATAAGATTAGCTAGAGTCGGCTCAAGGTTAGCTCAACTTGGCTTTGGCGACATAGCAACTTGTTTCATATTTGACATAACATTATTTTCAACATACATATTGCTAACCTTTGACATTGCAGGCTGAAACCTACATATCTAGGTCATGACTGGTAGTGCTACACTCGTAAGCATTGTTTACTCAGAGGACATATTGAATTTGCCATGTTGTATAAATTACATTTATCCAATTTGTGCCAATTTTAAACATGAATGCTTGATTTGGCGCACTTTATTTCCATAGAGAGTAACACTGCTCACAAATAACTATATCTTGCTGTGGGGATCCCCCACAATCCTACCATACAAACGGTTTGTTTTACACTCTAAACATAATGCCTGTACACATGTATACACCTGGCTGGAGGTCTTGTAATCACGAGTCAAAACCATTACCTCATGCTCTCAATGTCTCACACATGTTTGAAGTAGACCCGCCCCAAATGGAATTTCACTTGATTATGACCAAGTTGCTATTTTGCAGGTTTGTTTTGTTTTTACCTTTCCTCAATTATTCTTCCACAGATAATCACCATTACGGGCGATGTCCCAAATTCCCACCTGTTCATGAGTCATTCCAATTAATGTCTGGAATTTTAAATTGCGACACACTTGACTGACAAATACCACTTAACCAGCTGTAATTGTGCAACTCCCATCAAATTGTAACATTATAATGGATAATTTACATTGGAAAGTGATGACAGCATAACAGTGAGGTATTTCAGAATTTCATAATCTGTTTTCTATCATACATTGAGGCCTACCCTTAAAACCATTCTGTTTGGAACAAATTACGAGTTACATTGCATCAGCAGTTTTGGTGAGATGCAAAAACGTAACACCCATTGGGATGGTCCATGAATTTAGTTTCTGTTGTCGTAACCACATTTTTGTTTGCACCAAAAATGAAACTGATCTTGTACGTTAAATTTTAGTGGAGTAATGAAAAAGATATGAGCTTTCTTCTGATACCAAAATCTGTTTAGATCAGGCAAAATAGAGGATTGATCGGGTCACACATCGTTAAATCAGCCCAAAACTCAAAATCACCTTTTTCAATGTTTTCTTATTTTAAAAAAATTTATCAACATCAATAGTGGACAGTGGCGTAGGAGCCAGGTGGCAACTGTTCCCCCCGCCCTTCCCCCAGCCTCCTATCCCCAGCCCACCTTGCAGTTATAGAGTTGTTTTTTCTGACTTTTTCATCTAACAACTGGGAATTTTTTTTTTTTGGTTTTGGGAACTAAGGTGCCCCTGCACCCTAAAAAATCCCAGCTATGCCACTGACAGTGGACAATATACTTGCCTTCTCTCATGAGGACTTCCGGCGCAATGTAGTTTGGTGTCCCCACTAATGAGTGTGCTTTGCATCTTTCTTGCTGCTGTTTCCGCCGTCTCTCTAACGTCTTCATTCTTGTTCTACCCACTTTGAAGTCAGACACTGTGTTGTTGATGTGTGCGTGATCTTTGTGGTTGTGAGGGTGGTGGTGGTTTTCTGTGCAGTGACAAGCACCTTCAATGATTCCCCACTCCTCGCTTGGCTCCATGCTATCTTGTCGGTAATGGCCCTCTGTAATGAGTGATAACATTTCAGTCAATTAACGGGATACATGTTTAAAGTTTGTTCGGGTTATATAAGGCGGAAATTATTCGGCTTTTGTTACTGCACGTGGCAATAAAGTCCCAACTCATGTTCGCGTAAATTCACATAAGCGTACGCTAGTCACACATTACGCAATGCACACCTATCATAAGCACTGCGCCCAGCAGCGTGCATGCCATTCTATATCAATATTATTTTTTCCGCCTTATATAAGCCGAACGAACTTTAGTACTGTACAGCAGGTTACTTTTACATAGGATCATTTTTTGTCATTTTAACTGTTCTGAGCAGTTTCTTGTATTTGCATTTTTAAACAGCTACACATAAAAGCCTAAAAGCATTCAACTTCACTGCAATGCACACTGCAAAGAATTAAAGTGACTTTTGACCATAATTCCCTGCAGTGTACAGTGCAGCGATTGAATGTACCTAAAACCCTAATGCCCCAGGCCTATTTTGGCGAGAGGAAAGAAGGAAGGAAGAAACAAAGAAAAAGAGAAAACTTTTTTTCTCGGGTGCAGTTTTGAAACAGGGATCCTTTGGGTGGCAGACATGCGCACTTGCCATTGGGGTCTACCTTGGCCGGCCATATGACCATATGATTGTTCGCATGATGACGCAATCGCAACACATGGAGTACCCGCGCTTGCAGATGCTTTGCGAATTGAGGCTTTTTGATGTTTGATTCGGATAGGGTTAAGGGTTAACAATATTTTTGCAGTCTTTTTAATTTTTCGGTTCCGAAATATTTTGGAAGCTTGTTTCCAGGGTCTCAGCCCAGATCCTCACCTAAACTAAATTGGTGCAAATCCAGCAACAAGCTTAGGTTTAAACAGGTGTCTTGTCGGATTGAAAAGGTTGTCACACATTTAGAAATACCAAGCTTGCGTCAGGTGAGACTCAAGACTGTAGTAGTCGCACCTGATGAAAGCTCGACCACCTTTTCAATCCGACAGCACACCTGTTGAGTGTTGAAATATTGTCACTTGTTGTGGATTCTCGTCTTTGCCAAAAGGCCCTGGTCTCATTATTAAACAGTTAAAACTGTTTGATAATGAGACCAGGGCCTTTGGGCAAAGATTCTACTCTTTACAGCGGTACTTACGCTTCTGGTAGTACTTGGAATCGTGCGTCCACCTAAAACCTGTGCAGAGTCCAAAGTCGGTCAGTTTGATGTGTCCGTCTCTGTCAATCAACACATTATCAGGTTTGATGTCCCTGTGGATGAAGCCCATCTTGTGGACACTCTCCACAGCTAAGATCAGTTCAGCGATATAAAATCTCGCCAGATCTTCCTCAAATATTTCTAGTCTGATCAACAGACTCATCAGGTCTCCACCAGGGATGTAATCCATCACAAAATACAAGTTCTCGTCATCTTGGAACGAGTAGTAGAGTTTCACCACCCACTCGTTGTCCGCTTCTGCCAGAATGTCACGCTCCGCTTTGACGTGCGCAATCTGATTTCTTTGGATCACGTCTGATTTCCGCAATGTCTTGATCGCGTAGAGTTGCTTTGTGTCTCGCTTGCGTGCAAGCACAACCTCCCCAAATGCTCCAACACCTAATAGATGGATCTTCTTGAACATAAACTTCTCCATTTTAGCTCTTTTGAGTCGTATGTAATTGGATTCTTTCTGGTTCAACATTCTTCGCATTTGATCTTGTGCCTCCTCCGACAATCCTACACGGGCCATTTCAGCCTCCAATTGCATGCGTCTCTTTTGCCTCGCTTTCACAGACTTCAGTACATTTTCTATATGCTGTTCCATGTAGAACTTGTAAGCTTGAGGAGAGTATGTTTTTACCCGCGGTTCACGTAAGAAATCATTGCGCGCATTTTTGTTCTTTCTCTCAGGTACAGGGGATTCGATCCTCTTCGGTCTTTCGTTTCCCCCGCCGGTGGGAACATATTTCTCACTACCCGTGTCAGAAGCTGCTGATGAAATTGAAATTTCAGAGATGGGAGAATGTGCTCGTAAAGATATAACGGGGGAATCGGATCTAGTGGATGAACTTCTGGTGCTTTGGTTAGATTGCGTACTCTGATTTGATTGAGTGCTTTGAGTACTTTGGGTTGATTGAGTACTTTGGGTTGATTGAGTACTCTGTGTTGATAAAGTACTGATGGTATCTGGCGATGGACCCCGTGCCACAGGCAACTGATCTGGTCCATGAGCAGTTTGTAAGACAGGTTTCTGCACAGCCTGACTCTTGACTGATTGCAACACAGGGGTGTTATAGCCACCTCTCGGTAGGGCAGTTGTTGTGCTTACTGTGGCCGGTACAGGGGTCATCAAGATCTTTGCATGCGGACTTTGAGATGTTATCGAGATTGGAGATTGAGTTCCTTGAGGTGGTCGATACGGAGGTGGAGGCTTGGACGAATCTACTCTTAAGGTTACTATTGCAATTGGTTGCTGTGCATGTGTATTATTGTGCTGCTGTTGTTGCTGCTGCTGCTGCTGATTATTATTATTAGTATACACATGCTGAGGCACACTAACAGTACCAGTGATAGTTGCATGATGTTGCCGGTGTGCGTTATAGTTCTGATATGGATCGCCCGTGTTTCGTGCCATCTGATGCTTCGTCTCCTCGTAACTGGGAGGAGGGGGAGGAGGTGTGTTGTTCTGGTGTACTTCTTGATGATTGTTGACAGCAACATGATTAGGCTGCTGTTGCTGTAGAGCAGAATACCCACTCCCTGGTTGATTTGGTATACCTGTACTTTTTGGTCGATGCTGTGTACTGACTTCATAAGTGGGTGGAGGAAGCTTTTTGTTCATCAAAGCCTGGAGAGCTTGATAGTCTGCGAGCAATTGTGAATCTGCATCAGGCGGTGCGATATCAATGTGGGCCGAGCTTTTATACTGTGCCTCATTATGTAAGCCTTGCTGTTGAAGAGTTCTTAGAGAGGGCATATTTGATTGAGTATAAGTCACATTGGTTAGAGCTTGTTGCTGCTGTGGTGACAACACGGGACTATTGCTACCTTGCGAATAGTAGCCTTGCGTGTTTAAGCTAGGAGAAGTATTAGCAAGCGTTCTTGATGGCGACCTCTGGTGCCCACTATTAGTTATTGATAAGCTACTTGTGTAAGTTGTGGAGGACGTTGTCGAGATTCCATAATAACTTTGCACACTTTCCGTACTGATGGTCTGTCTCCGGAAGCGCAACTCATCCGGCACACCGCCGGCTGTAATGCGCAGGTGAGCGGCGGTTCCATGATAGTATCCGCCGACTCTATCATTTGGTTCTGCCAAATGATTTGAACCCACACCATTGATGGTGTGGGTTTCTTGTGGAGTCCTATCTCCATAGGGTTGCCTGTTCAACAGGCCAGTAGGCGGTCCAATGACCGGTTGTCTTGAGTTTACAAACCCATTCAAATCACTGCTCTGCGTCTGCGACACAGAGGATGCATTTGGATTAACAGATGTTGTTGGTGATCTCTGCGCTTGTGTGGTGGAACCAACGCTCCCGCCAGACTGTATAAATCTGCTAGCGAGTTGCTGCACATATCCCGTTTTAACGGTACCCTGATTTGAAATATTCAGCCTACTAAAGTTTTCACTGGGTGGTGGGGTGTGACCCCTATTGTCTTGACTGAGCAAATGATTTCCTAGAGGAAGAGGTGGGGTCTGTCCCCTAGGTGGAGGAGTTTGTCTCTCCGTGTGCGTCGTGGGGAAGGGGCGTGTCCCGTATGCCGGTGGTTGTTTAACATCACCGAAGGAGTTGTTTCTTGAGACTTGGGGTACCCTCTGCGAGTCTCCAGCTGCGTACGTAGGTCTTCCCTGTTGGTATGTCGGCAACGGCATCTCATAATCGCTGCTCGTTGGGGTGCCTCTGTCAAAACTGGACCTTCTGATAGGGTAGCCTGTGTTGAAAAATGAACAACAAAAAACAGAGTTAATTCATGCATATAAAGTATCTTTCTACATACTATAGACGGTATCAGATACTGCTTCTCTAATCCTCCTTTATACGTATGCATTTTTGTCCACCAGGGCCTCCACGGGGGAATTTGGATGATAATACAATAAAACAGGTGATATGTATGAATGCTTCTTGAATTGAACAGGAAGGGTGGGGTGTATGTACAATGTGTAGGCCTATAGGTACAGTAAAAGAAATTTTTGTGTGAGTAATTTTTTCACACTTGCCAAGTTTAAACTGTTTCACTTGCTTTTAAATTTGATTCTAAATTTTCTTACATTTACCTATATAAACCAAGTAAAAAAATTGCCTGTTGTTATTTTTATGGAAGCAGTTTGGAATGCCAAAAGCACAAAAAATATACACTTTTACATTATTTCTATCACTTCTTGAATAATCTTTAGGCCAAGGGGTCTTAACAGGGACACTTTGTTATCTTCAGTTACTTTTCAAGTGCCAAAGACGCATTATTTCTCCATTCTAAAAATTTCTTTATAAAACATTCTTGGCACTTTCGGACATGAGAACTTCAAAAGAAGAAAATTCTCTTCCACCAAGCTTATCAGGCTTGAATCATCTTGTTTCATATCCATCAGCTGCTAAAGCATCAACAGCAGACATATGAGCACAAACACTGCTATCAAAAATTTAGTAAAACTTTCATGCGCAGATGAACCTAGCCAGCCAGCCAGACCCTCCATGATACGCTAGCTGGATCCTCAAGTCACAGCAGTGCATGTAAGCATGCTGCATGCATGATTGTAGACCATTCCTGGGATGACAGTCACCCTACATATGCCAAAGACCAACTCATCTTCGTGGGCTATTTCAGTTGAAATCCATACACCCCCTGATGGAAGACACGACCTTTAATAATCTCCCACACAGTAGGTGTAGATTTCACATGGAGTCATTCATTCAGATAACTCCACTTGAAATTTACACTCCCTGTGTGCAAGATTAATGGCATGTCTTCCATAGGGGGTGTATGAATTTCAAACGGAATAGTCCAATGTTCATCTTGTCATGACGCAGCTACTAACAAGTTTAGACTGTACCTAAGTTTGCAAAGATAGATCTAGTTTCTGTCTAACTTTGCTTCTTATTTATTCCAAGCTGAAGCGTAAGACTAAATCCTCACTTTCATCAACTGAGAACTACCCCTTCAGGAAACACTTACCGATTCATGTCGTTTCAATCAAAGAGCTGACTGACCAACACTTTGGAGAGCTCTTTGGTAAAATTCAACATATTTAGTGTCCATGAATCAAGGCTAGTGAACAATCTGTCTTTACTTATACCTCACAGATATGTAAAGTGTTTGAATGATCACAATTTTTCACTCAAACCTATGACATACAAACGGTTATTTTCTACTCGATCACGAGACTCGCTGAATATGAATGTACTTCAATTATCCGTCTTTTTGTCTGTGCAATCACACAACACAGGGTTCGTATCTACAACAAGCTTCCACATGTATGTAAAATTTCATCTTTAGTTCTAATTTAATTGAAACTGAACATATGTGCTCACTCACAAAAAATTGGGAGTTCCGAGAAACATGCAAGGGGATACTCTGCAGGAATGTTAAGGTAGACCTAGATGCAGAAGATGCGGAACCAGATTGCTGATCTCTGGGTATACATAATATTCTACATGAATGCAAATTTGTCCAAGCCCAACCATGACATCTTTTGCATGTAGTTGGTCCTATTTCATACATGTACATGGACATGCTGTTTACTTACATATAAACGACAAGTAGAACAAATTAAATGTTCAAAGTGATTAATATCCATTTTTCTTGATTTGAGAATATCTAGGCAAATATAACTCCTCAGAAATAAAGAACATTTCTCATTTGTACTATTTAGTAACAGTACGTTGTGTAGGGTGCCAATTTAAAATTCTTGTATTACTGGGCAAATGGGGCGGGGGCAGCTGCAACCCCTGTGAGATATTGGTCACCCTTATATTTGAAGTTTTGAAGCCCTTTCTTGTGCTTTATAGCCCATCTTTGACAATTTTTTCCAACCCCCCTTGAAAGTTGTCTTACCCCCTTTGCCACCCCCTCTGAAAAGGTCCTGGCTATGCACACCACTGTGGAAGGGAGGGGTATCATCAAGTATGTTAGCTTTTAAATTCAAGACATTTCTACAATATAAACCATTAGGTTTTTAATTTGCTTGTTTAAATCAGGAGCCATTATGATATTCATCACACACAGAACATCAACATCATAGCACTATATTTCAACTAGGTAGGCCTTATATAATAAAACCTGCAGTATTTATTTACAGTGTGTTTCTAAATATAAGATAAATGCTGTGTAGGGATACAGGCATTTAACTATACATGTGTGTGTTTTGCAATAGTGTAATCCATTGGAAGTTTTTAAAATGGCTTATAATTTGTTAAGTGTTTTTATTAAATCAGAATTATAAAACACAATTAGAAATAACAATCTATTACTATGAATGATAATGATAATCGTTTGAATTTTACATAGGGGCCTACAACAAAAGTTACAAGAAAATTTACGGATAATCACTAGAAAAACTACCTCGCTTTACTTTTAATTTTTGACTATATCATAAATTCCAGTGCGTCTACATAGCAAGCATGCACAGCAGGAGCCATAGGCCACAAGAGTTCACATCCTTTCTCTAATCTCATGTGCAGGACTTGCAACAACACAGAGACCACACAGCTCACATTACGATGTGTTAGAAAATCGCATGTCTGTGTAAGAGGTTAACTCCTGTGCAAAAGCGTATTTCTTGAGCAATTTATAGTGCATGAAATTCTTTCTGAAATATATCAATATTGTTTTAATAATTTTATGCAATACATTCTTTCCAGAGTATTCTGTTACAAAATATCACCTGTATAGGGATTTTTTTGCTTTGAACTTGGCAATGTGTATTGCAAAATATGGTACCATAATTATTCTGATGTTTCTGTCTTGTGCTTGTTAAAATTAACACTTGCATAAATTGTGATCATGTATGCTGGGGGGGGGGGGCACTTAACTTGAATGACCATACAGGTATGCTCCCCCCCAGAGACCCCTGTTTTGGACAGCGCAGTTCCCAAAGACCCCTCACTTTCACCAAAACAGACCGCTGAAAGACCCTTGATTTTGATCATTTTCAGCTGTAAAAGACCCCTATAAAATTGACAATTCCTCACTTTTCCATTTTTTTCCAGGCATATTTCAACCAGAAAGCCACAAAGACAATATATTTTGATTGTTTGCAGCTCCGAAAGATACCCTTTTTCCAGCATGCCGTCAGCTCCCAAGCACCCGTCACCTCACAATCAAAATAAATTTCCCCATTTTTACTGAGACAATTTCAACAAGCCACATCAAGGTATAAATTATTTTGAGATCTCATACATTTATAATCAATATTAAATTTCACTTTGCACATCGATTCCTTTTCTGTTTTCCTAAACACAGTTCTTCAATGCTCATTTAATGAACCACACTCCTTCAACTGTGACCTATAAGAAAAATTGATTTTTTTTGTTTCCAATTGTGAATGTTAAGAATTTTATTTAATTAATTTTACTGGTGTGTGTGTATATTATACATGTAGAGCTGTTATGTACCATATTTTTCATCAATTTTTTATATTTGTACAATGTTCATGAAACCATATTGTCAAATCAGTAAGGGAAGTATACGGTGCACAAAAAGTATCTGCACACTTAAGGGCTGGGGTGATGCCTTCTATCACACTCTGAATGAGGGTATTGACTCGTCTTTTCCAACAAAGACTGTCCGACTGCACTCCACTGATAAGCCCTGGATGACGGACAGAGTCAAGAATCTTATTCAGAGAAGGCAGAAAGCATTTGCCTCGGGGACAAATGTATATTTAATAAACTGCGGAATCAAGTCATATATGAAATCAAGAAAGCTAAACATAGTCATAATATAAATAAAGTCAAGTATCTGCAAAAGACTGAACCTGGTAAATGGCACAAAGAAATAAGATCATTTGCCAACATGAATAAATCGAACCCCACTATCCATGTGCCGGTGTAGACCCTGTTGATCATGTTGCTGTTTCTAATGCTATCAACAAACAGCTGGCAAGCTTTTCCCAAGTTCAACAACCCCTCAATTGTGATGAATTGCCTGCCTACCTCCCGAGTAAAGATCCTCCCCCTCAATTCCAGCCATGGGAGATCTATGGTGACTTGAAGAAGGTGTCGGTTTCGAAAGCGGGTGGCCCTGATAACATCCCTCAGAAGGTTTTAAAAGAATTTGCTTACTTAGCTTAGCTCACCTGTCACAGACATCATAAATACTTCTCTTCAAGAAGGTGTAGTGCCATCACAGTGGAAACAAGCAAATGTCATCCCGCTTCCAAAGACGACACCCCCTTCAATTGACAAATTAAGACCAGTGTCACTTACATCAAACTTGGCCAAAATAGCTGAAGGCAAGGTTTCCAAATTTGTTGTTGATTCTATTCAATCCCAGGTCGATGAGAGGCAATATGGCAACCAGAAAGGTATGTCGACTACCCACTGCTTGATAGATGTTTACCACCAGTTGGTCTCGGAGGCTGAGAAATCTGGTACAATCAGTACGTGGGTACTAACAGATTTCTCAAAAGCCTTCGATGTCATCGACCACAGCATTGCTGTTTCAAATCTCCTGAGCATGGGTGTGTCACCATCTATTGTGCAGTGGGTGGCCGACTTCATTTCTGGTAGGCAACAAAGAGTTAAGTATAAAAATAGTCTGTCTGAATGGGAAACGTTATTGGGAGGGGTTCCACAAGGTACAATCTTGGCCCCAATAATATTTTTAAGAGCCAGTCTCCCTTATTATGTACATGAATAAGGGGGGTTGTGAAAAAAAAAAAATAGAATTGTCTCTAAAAAATAATTTTGGTACATATTAGCACCAACAACTCACATGTAAAATATGAGCGTGCACAGCGCCTCGCTCAGCTTTAAAAATTCTTGAAATTTCAGCCTCTCTGAGCCTTACTTGCAAATGGTAAACTTTGGAGGTGCATAACATCGCATACCCATCATCATCCCAACCTGCATTTTGCATTTTTTAAAGTACCAAATGGTTACATTACAAAAACCAAGAAAAAATTGGGATCTTGATGGCGCACAAAATCAGCAAATCCAATGATTTGATGAAAAGCGCCTCGCAAACTTCAAAGCATCATAACGGGCTGCGCCATCAAGATCCCAAGTCCGAACAAGTTTGAAATTAAAGACCTCCATGGCAAGTTTCATTTTTCAGCCAAAAATTTTTGGGATTTCGTTGGCGCACCGAGTTAACAGAGGTCAAAGGTCAAAATTTCCTATTTTCGCACATATTTGCACGCCTGTATTATTAAGCGCCAACGCACCTGACTCTCCGAATAGCATTTCATCAAAGAAGAGGTAATTCTCTGCAAGAACTGAAAAAATTAGCTTGGGATCTCTTGATCTTCATATTTTTCTGATTTTTTATATTTCAGTATGTACATTGTACAATGTTCATGAAACCATATTGTCAAATCAGTAAGGGAAGTATACGGTGCACAAAAAGTATCTGCACACTTAAGGGCTGGGGTGATGCCTTCTATCACACTCTGAATGAGGGTATTGACTCGTCTTTTCCAACAAAGACTGTCCGACTGCACTCCACTGATAAGCCCTGGATGACGGACAGAGTCAAGAATCCTATTCAGAGAAGGCAGAAAGCATTTGCCTCGGGGGACAAATGTATATTTAATAAACTGCGGAATCAAGTCATATATGAAATCAAGAAAGCTAAACATAGTCATAATATAAATAAAGTCAAGTATCTGCAAAAGACTGAACCTGGTAAATGGCACAAAGAAATAAGATCATTTGCCAACATGAATAAATCGAACCCCACTATCCATGTGCCGGTGTAGACCCTGTTGATCATGTTGCTGTTTCTAATGCTATCAACAAACAGCTGGCAAGCTTTTCCCAAGTTCAACAACCCCTCAATTGTGATGAATTGCCTGCCTACCTCCCGAGTAAAGATCCTCCCCCTCAATTCCAGCCATGGGAGATCTATGGTGACTTGAAGAAGGTGTCGGTTTCGAACTCTGGACGACCTGGTCGCAGGCGTTCGGAGGAGCGACGAGAAGGTGCAGAGGGTAGATGTCGGCGGGCGCCGGACCATAAAAATACTTCTCTTCAAGAAGGTGTAGTGCCATCACAGTGAAACAAGCAAATGTCATCCCGCTTCCGAAGACGACACCCCTTCAATTGACAAATTAAGACCAGTGTCACTTACATCAAACTTGGCCAAAATAGCTGAAGGCAAGGTTTCCAAATTTGTTGTTGATTCTATTCAATCCCAGGTCGATGAGAGGCAATATGGCAACCAGAAAGGTATGTCGACTACCCACTGCTTGATAGATGTTTACCACCAGTTGGTCTCGGAGGCTGAGAAATCTGGTACAATCAGTACGTTGGTACTAACAGATTTCTCAAAAGCCTTCGATGTCATCGACCACAGCATTGCTGTTTCAAATCTCCTGAGCATGGGTGTGTCACCATCTATTGTGCAGTGGGTGGCCGACTTCATTTCTGGTAGGCAACAAAGAGTTAAGTATAAAAATAGTCTGTCTGAATGGGAAACGTTATTGGGAGGGGTTCCACAAGGTGCAATCTTGGCCCCAATAATATTTTTAAGAGCCAGTCTCCCTTATTATGTACATGAATAAGGGGGGTTGTGATACAAAAAAAATAGAATTGTCTCTAAAAAATAATTTTGGTACATATTAGCACCAACAACTCACATGTAAAATATGGCGTGCACAGCGCCCTCGTTCAGCTTTAAAAAATTCTTGAAATTTCAGCCTCTCTGAGCCTTACTTGCAAATGGTAAACTTTGGAGGTGCATAACATCGTGCGCCATCATCATCCCAACCTGCATTTTGCATTTTTTTAAAGTACCAAATGGTTACATTACAAAAACCAAGAAAAAAAATTGGGATCTTGATGGCGCACAAAATCAGCAAATCAATGATTTGATGAAAAGCGCCCTCGTGCAAACTTCAAAGCATCATAACGGGCTGCGCCATCAAGATCCCAAGTCCGAACAAGTTTGAAATTAAAGACCTCCATGGCAAGTTTCATTTTTCAGCAAAAAATTTTTGGGATTTCGTTGGCGCAGTTAACAGAGGTCAAAGGTCAAAATTTCCTATTTTCGCACATTGTTGAACTACTGTATAAGTGCGCGCCGACGGCACCGGGCTCTGCGAATAGGGGTTGATGAAAGAAGAGGTAATTCTCTGCAAGAACTGAAAAAAATTAGCTTGGGATCTCTTGATCTTCATATTTTTCTGATTTTTTGAAAATGGACTTAGCCTCATTTTGGAGGTCAATTTGACCTCTTTTTCCCACTCGCTGCACAATGTGGGCTTTTTACTGCATCACAAAAGATCGCCAACAAGATCCCAATTTTATTAGTCATCGTCTAGCTTCTTTGGCGACCAGTAGATAAAACACAAGCAACAGCTAATTGGGATCATGTGGGCGCACTAATATAAAAGAGGTCAAAGGTCAAGCTTTGTGCCAAAGTGATGCATATTTGCCTATGTGCAGCACGAAAGTGGAACTTTGACCCGCATAATAAAAATGTGCGCCAACAAGATCCCATCTTACTTTTTGGATGATTGGATAAAGGGGCTTATGTATAACTGATAACAAGTAAAAAAAGTGGGATCATGTGGGCGCACTAATTCAATAGAGGTCAAAGTTCATACTTTGTGCCGAATTGGCATTATTTTGCCTATGTGCAGCACAAAAGTGGAACTTTGACCTAATAATAAAATGTGCGCCAACAAGATCCCATCTTACTTTTTCGATGATTGGATAAAGGGGCTTATGTATAACTAATAACAAGTAAAAAAAAGTGGGATCATGTGGGCGCACTAATTCAATAGAGGTCAAAGTTCATACTTTGTGCCAATTTTTTTTCAATGGGGATCACCAGACATGTCTCATAGAAACTTGTGTGAGTGCATTTCAGATGATGCCGATTCCATCATGGTAGTTGGTGAGAGTAAAAAAAATTTTTGTCAAAATATTTAGGCTAAAAATTGGTTAATTTTGTATGAAGTATGAACTTTGACCTCTATTGAATTAGTGCGCCCACATGATCCCACTTTTTTTTTTACTTGTTATCAGCTATACATAAGCCCTTTTATCCAATCATCCAAAAAAGTAAGATGGGATCTTGTTGGATGACATTTTTATTATGGTCAAAGTTCTACTTTTGTGCTGCACATAGGCAAAGTAATGCCAATTCAGCACAAAGTATGAACTTGGACCTCTATTGAATTAGTGCTACCACATGATCCCACTTTTTTTTACTTGTTATCAGTTATACATAAGCCCCTTTATCCAATCATCCAAAAAGTAAGATGGGATCTTGTTGGCGCACAATTTTATTGTGGGTCAAAGTTCCACTTTCGTGCTGCACATAGGCAAATATGCATCACTTTGGCACAAAGCGTGACCTTCGACCTCTTTTATATTAGTGCGCCACATGATCCCAATTAGCTGTTGCTTGTTCTTTGTCTACTGGTCGCCAAAGAAGCTAGACGATGAAAAATAAAATTGGGATCTTGTTGGCGCATCTTTTTGTGATGCAGTAAAAAGCCCACATTGTGCAGCGAGTGGGAAAAAGAGGTCAAATTGACCTCCAAAATGAGGCTAAGTCCATTTTCAAAAAATCAGAAAAATATGAAGATCAAGAGATCCCAAGCTAATTTTTTCAGTTCTTGCAGAGAATTACCTCTTCTTTGATGAAATCCTATTCGAGAGTCAGGTGACGCTATGCCAATAAATACAGGCGCAAAAATGTGCGAAAATAGGAAATTTTGACCTTTGACCTCTGTTAACTCTGTGCGCCAACGAAATCCCAAAAAATTTTTGCTGAAAAATGAAACTTGCCATGGAGGTCTTTAATTTCAAACTTGTTCGGACTTGGGATCTTGATGGCGCCGCCCGTTATGATGCTTTGAAGTTTGCACGAGGCGCTTTCATCAAATCATTGATTTGTTGATTTTGTGCGCCATCAAGATCCCAATTTTTTTTTCTTGATTTTTGTAATGTAACCATTTGGTACTTTAAAAAAATGCAAAATGCAGGTTGGGATGATGATGGCGCACGATGTTATGCACCTCCAAAGTTTACCATTTGAAAGTAAGGCTCAGAGAGGCTGAAATTTCAAGAATTTTTTCAAGTTGAACGAGGGCGCTGTGCACGCCATATTTTACATGTGAGTTGTTGGTGCTAATATGTACCAAAATTATTTTTTAGAGACAATTCTATTTTTTTTTTGTATCGCAAACCGCATATAATGGGAGATTGGTTTTAAGTATTATCAACAGTGCCCAAGAGAATGACAAGAAATCGGACATCCACGTATGGAAATATGTCGACTACCTGACCGTAGGTGCAAGGAGGGCCATGGCAAACCTAGTAAGATCCAGAAAAGCCTGGACTCGTTGCGCCAATGGACTGTTGATAATCAGATGATGCTCAATCCTACAAAATGTCAGGTCATGCAAGTCCATTTTGGTAGAAAACCTGCTCCCAACGTGGAAGTCCGTATTTCTAGTCAGAATCTTGTGGTTGTTGATAAGGTCAAACTACTTGGAGTTATCATTGATAAGGATTTGAAGTGGGAGGGTCAGGTAAATACAATGTACACTAAGGCCAACAGAAAGCTGTTCATGCTCAGAAAACTGAAAGGAGCCGGGCTTGACAAAGAAGATCTCCTTACCGTTTACAAAGGTTATGTCCGCCCATGTCTAGAGTATGCTGCACCACTCTGGAGTGCTGGCCTCACTCAGCAGCAGGTGAACCACCTTGAGAAGATTCAGAAGCGTGTATGCCGTTGCATCCTTTCATCAGATTATACAACCTACTCTGATGCATTGGAAGTCCTCAACCTTCAATCTCTTGTGGACCGCAGAATTCATATCTGCAAGGAATTTGCTATCAAAGCTAGCAGCTCTGAAAGATTCTCAAGGTGGTTCCCCTGCTCTAAGTTCAGATCAAGTATGCAACTCCGAAACAAGCAAAATTCAAACCATACCGATTCAAAACTGACCGATTCAAGAACAGCCCACTGCCCTATCTTACCAGTCTTTTAAATGAACTACCCTCCTATACTTCCTAAATTACTAATTTTTGTTGTGCTAGCTGCATTATTTTCATCCGTGTCCTTTAACTTTTATTAAAGTGCAGTTTAATAGCTTGTATATTCTCAGTAAAAACCTTTCACCAAAACAGTGTGCAATATTCATGTATCATTATAAAATTCAATCAATATGAAAGTTTTTTTGTGTGCAATAATTGAGCTCCCTACCAGTGCACTACTCTTACCTCTTTGACTTTTTATGAATTTGATTTAAATTGTGTTTTTATAATTCCTTTTTTTTTTATATATGTTTTTTTGATGTAGTAATATATTACTTTGAAATTGTACATAGATATATATTTTTATGTTGTATTAATTAATGTGTAAATTTTGATGTTTATAAATTGTAAATTGTGTCGCAATTCAGTGTTTTAATACTGCTATGACATTTAATAAAATATACCTGAATATACCTGAAATATTAGTATGAACGTTTGGACAGTATTTATTGTGGGACATTAGAGCACATCAGACATCGAATTGCATTCTGAATACGAAGAATGTCCTTCTGATATATCAAATAATTTTGATTTTTGAAATTAATGTAATACACATTTTATGGCAAATCATTAAAAATTCATATTTTTGATATTTAACAGTACTCGAAGTAAACTTTATAAATCTGATGATTTATACTTAACGTGTATGTAGGTGGAATGAAAAGATGACGATCAATTGAAAATTTTGACCTTTCGTATTGAAGATATGGATTTTTTTTCCCAAAACACCAACAAAAATTAGGTCTTTTTGAGAAAAAATCCATATCTTCAATATGAAAGGTCAAAATTTTCAATTGATCGTCAGCTTTTCCTCCCAGCTACATACACTTTAAGAATATATCATTAGATTTATAAAATTTACTTCAAGGACTGTTATATATCAAAAATTTGAAAAATATCAAATTTTGATAATTTGTCATAAAACTTGTATTATATCGTGATTTTCAAAAAATGAAAATTATTTGATATCAGAAAGACATGCTTCGTATTCAGAATGCAATTCGATATGTCTGAGGTGCTCTCATGTTCCATAAAAAATACTGTCGAAACGCTCATTCCAGATCCCTTAAACAATGGCAATACCTTTAATTTATGTTAAACTAAAATTACCAAAAGGCAATTTTATTTTTGATTGGCGTAACCTGACCGACCCTAAAAGTAGGCCCGACCCTGACTTTTTTGCTTATTTAAAAAAGAAATTTAAATTAAATTAAAAAAAAAGAAAAAAAGTAAAAAAAAATCCCTAACTACCTACCCTAATTTTTATGTTACGCCAATCGAATTTTTTTTTAGGCCTAATCAATAAATGGAGAAATTTGTTCTGTGTATTTTGATACCTCCATTGGCATGATGCAACTCCATTTTCTCAAATTTTATACCAATTTGAATGAAAAAAGAGAGCATTTCAAAAGTGACAAAATTTAAAGACTTCTTTCTCGAAACGAGCTTTATTTTGTTTATGAGCACGGCCAGTGTTGATCTGTCACGCTGTAATGAGGCAGTTAAAATAGCCCATCAGAATCTTCAATGAGGAAATACCGCAATTTGTCACTTTGAAATGCTGTCTTTTTCCATTCAAATTGGTATTTTAGTAATCGCATTGTGCCGAATGAAGTATCAAAATATGCAGAATCTATCTATCTTTTGATTATTTTATTTGGTAATTTACGTTGAGTGTCTGTAAGATAATGCTTTTATTCAAAGTGTATGGATACTTTCCGCGTTCGGTACATAAGATCTAACTAGGCCCCGGCAAAAAACGCAATTTTTAAAGGCAAAAAACGAGATATAAAAAAATAAAAAGCGAGATTTACCCCAAATTTGCTTTAAAAACCGAGATTTTCCCGGAAAATCGCCGCCAAAAATAGAAAAATACCTGAATATTAAAAACAAAATACTGCCCTCTGGAAGTCCAAGCCGTCCAATGTATGTAAACATGTGCCGATTCACCGATCGAAGGATGAAAAACGTAAACAGAAGTTCAAGTATTTCCACCTCAATATGTTGTTTACATAATAAATCCTTTCTCAGTTTAATAAATTTAACTATAAACTACTACAATTTAGTATTCAATTACCTTGACATGACATTTTAGAGACCAATTAAGAACTGAAACTACACACCGGTGAGTGCATTTTAAGCTTACTTGATGACATGAATTGTCAACACGGCATGGAACTCAATGATTTTCGGAAGTTTTTACAGCCTTAAACACCTTGTTTTATTGTTTGTAATTTAGCGAGATAATTACTCAATAGCGAGAATTGCGGCGAGAAAACCGAGATTGCGTTTTTTGCCGGGGCTTAGATCTAACCCAATGCTAATTAAGTACAGCTATCAAATTTCATTGAATCAAGTAAGCTACCCTTTCTCCCGTCCTTTCTGCATTATAGACGGTCAATACAAACACTTCCAACTGCAATAGGAGGTCCCTGGGTCAACCATGTCTAAATTCCACTGGTTTGCCTTCATGGGTTTAAACATCGATTACTATAGGGTAGCGAAAGCGGCCCTCGAATTAACCCACGGCACACATGGCATTTTGCCGTGGGTGCCCAACACCACTGCCGTAATGCCCTCAATATATGTCCTTTACCCAAGGCAGTCACTTGCCGTGCCCTCTAATGAAGTTGCCGTCGGTGCCCCAGCCCTGCCCCTTCATTATAAAATAATCTATCTATGTTTGTGTGTGTTTTCTTCACTTTTGAGAAATTACCTTGGTGCCCTTCTCAAATTTTCAAAAGTTGCCCACTTGAAATATTACAAATTGCTGTGCTGCCTTGCCTTTTCAGTTAAAATCCAAGGCAATTATCAACATGCCCTAAAAAAAGTTGCCGTGCCCCTTCAGATCCTTAATTCGAGGGCTGAGCGAAAGCGAGGTCAAAATGGTATTATAATGATTTTATAATCATGTCATACCCTTCTTGACCTCGCTTTCATTATCTTAATATTTTATATCACCTCTATTCGTGAACCTACCAGAATTTGGAAGCCCTCCATTGAGCATGGGCTTTGCACTGGGTTCGCCGCCATGTTGCTCATGACTGTATGTCGATGAGACGGGGTACACTGGACTGCCGTTGATGTGCGGCTGCAGGTATTTGCTGATGGTACTTCTGGCGACCGCCTGTTGCAAGTTACGGTGCCGGTCCTGTAAAGAAAAAAAATCAACACCGTATTAATTTTAGTAGGCCTATTAGAGAAATATAACAGCAGAAATGGGCTACACGATTCATGGATGGACTTTAACTGAACTAGGGAAAAATGATTATTCCAGGCACATCAAATAAAAGCTTGTTCCTTGGGTACCATAAGATTTTTAACCCTATCTCATAGTAACAGAATATAAATCTTCTTGATATTTCAGCATCCAAATAGGGAACAAATGCATTCCAAACACATTCAGAATTTCACCCTACAATATGTTAAATTATAGAAGTTGTCAATATGAAGTCATTTTTGGCTATCTTGAGGGGGAAATCAATACAATTTACCTTTCAAGCAAAAACAATTATGACAATAAAGGGAAAATTTGTGCAACCATATCAAAGCTCTTTCAAAGCAGGGGTTCAAATTCACAATCAATCAACCTGTTTAAGTTCTCGCGAAGGGCTTTTGCAAGAACCAAAATATTGAGAAAAACAGACAAAATCTTAAGGCTGTCACCACTTTTCCCTCATGTACCTGGCCATAATTATTTTTGCAGTTTTTCTGACAAGACAATGCATGTCGCTTTCACTACCCTTTCATGACAATGCTCTACCTTTAAAAAACTAGTTCTAAGCCCATGGGTTTCCATTCGTGATATGTATACCTTTTTTCCCAACATTTCAGAATTATATTTAAATCATATTTCTGTTGCAAGTAAAAGAGGTAAAATGTAACACAACATACGATCTGAGACCTGGAAGCTTAGGAGGACCAATTTTGGTTCTCGTAGTTGTAATCCAGTGAGAACCTTAAGGAGAACCGGTTCTCAGGTTCTTGTCTAATTCAAATCCCTGAAAAGGCTGACATGTGACGGCCTCTTTAGCTTCTAGAATGCTCAGTTTTTCTGTGTGCACAGTGAGCTGTGAAGCAGTCTAGTCATACTATGCATGGCTGGCTGGTTAGGCCATCTTAATTAAATCCTGTGTCTCAAAGCTTGTGAGAACAAGTATTTTGTGCAAAAAAGTATCAATATTGCAAATGTTGGAATAGTAGACAAATAAAAGTCACTGCAGCTGCTACAAACTATTATTTTTCTCTTTTATTATTTTTGTGTCTAAAATTTGCGATAAAATCAGAAACTTATGATCAAATACAAATTTTGAGTTGGCCTCATACAGGGCTTAAAATAAAGATTTCAGATCCAGGGGCAATTTTGGGTGCTTTTGTGAAAATATTGCCCCTGGACTATACAAATATACACAGTTCTGTTTCAGAACCAGGGGCATTTTGCCTTTTAGCAGGGGGTAAATCTGTCCCTTGCTCCTGCTTATTTCAAGCCCTGGCCTCATCTTCTACGCTCAACAAGAACCACCCCAACTTGTTACAGACAACACACAACCAAGAAAAGCTAGACATATTATGTATAGACAACACACAAACAAGAACACCCGACTTGTCTCAGACAACACACAAACAAGAACAGAGACAGTAGGCCATTCTAAATTGCAAAATCATTATAAATTGTCTGAATTTGTCTGTAAATAAAATGACTCTAAATTATGTCAACAATTACTTCAGCCTTTGCCGACTCTAAGGCCCACATGTATACAGTAGCTGAAATAATGATTACATAATCTAGACCAAAAGGTACAGTAAATATTTGTGTTTATTTTCCTCAGGTAAACACAATTAGCATCTATTTCAATGACTTTATGCATTGTATCTTGATTCGTGATGCAGAGCAAGAAAGCCCAGTAAAGGCAACCCTGACAGTCATCATCAGTCCTTTCATCCTTTCCACCTTCCATCACAATCCATACCCGAAACAAAAGGCCACATAATACTGCCATTCCTCCCAATGAAATTCCACAGCTCAGGCCCAGACATGTTGCAACTATTTATCTGAATAGATTTGCATCAATAATCTAACTACTTCTGTCAATACCAATCCATATGATAAGCAGTTTAAATGGACACTGAACAAAAGCGGGCTTTGATCTCTCTCATAACACTAACTGACCAGTGGGGCCATAATTGACCGAGTGATATCTGGTCAGGAATGTCAGGACTGTTTACTTCCATAAATAGCTTGTTTACACCTGAAATTAATGTAGGCAATGCAATCACTTACATAAATATGGCATGCTTTTATTTTATAGCACCGGTACCTCCCGGATTTCCAAGTACTTACCGCTACAAATATAGGCCTTCATGCTTACACAAGCGCTGTGCTTTGAGGGCTTCAAAGCACTTTATACTATTCTGTGCTACATTTTTGTAGGCATACATTTTGTACTTGTGGCCTACATTAGAGAGATAGGACAGCCTGACTCTAGCGATACATGGTCAATGCAGCTGCTGAATCATTGATGATAAATTAGTAGGCCTACAGTGTACTGTACATTGATTTTCAAATAACCATGGGTATTGGGTAGAATAAAATAAATTCCTATCTTCACCTTTGGACTACATGTTGCCACAAATAACAACTTACTTTTGCATCAGTGACCAACCTGTTCCTAAAAATATGCAACCCCATCATTGATTAGTTTTAAAGAGCAAGCATGCATAAACTTAAACCGCTTATAATTATTGTGACCACCAATTTAGTGCACACAGCTGAGCATGAAGAATGTTACGGTATCCCAGATAGCAGCGATTCATTGCCCTGTATCGATATACACTATACCTACAGTGTTCAGTTCCGAATTCCAGATGGTGACTGCACATTCAACATGCGGAAGATATTCACCTGTACGATTTCCACCTAGCCCTTGAAGTTCCATATTAGACCTAATTAGCACTCTCCCTTTAATAAGAGCCCCCCCCCTACCCCTGAGTGTAAGTTTGGCATTCTCGGGTACCAGTACCCTACCGTGGTTTCACAACCCGAATGGTTAAAGAGTCAGCATTGGGTTACGAGGATTTTTTGCCAAGTTAAATATTTCATTTTTGGTTTCGAGTGTCCATCTAGAGCCTTTTTTTTATTACACTGTACTCAATTTCGGTACCCGATCACCCGCCTCAAAAATGTGTCGGACACCGGTACAAAATAACCCGAGAATGCCAGGCTTACTTGAGTGACATCTATCTAGGCACCTCTTTTCAATGTACCTGTACTTAATTCCACCCAGGGTTCGCAGGTGGAAAAAAACATGGTAGTTGTTTTTTTCTGCTTGGCAAAAGAACTTTTTGCCAGTTTAGCTATCCCACACTTGAAATTTTTGGTGTACAAATTGGCACAATATTTACTGTCCTTTTTGTTTACATGCTTTCAGTACCTTGAACTTACATGTCAAATAACAAGGTTTGTGTAGCCTTTCAGCTCAACTTCAAGGTCCTACAGGTAAACATGTACATGCACAATGTATGCAAAACCATGAACATGATGAACAATCATAATAAGCCAGGGCCAGGCGGGTAAAGGTATTTTGCGAGTTGCGAGTTGCGAGTTCGAGTTGCGAGTTGCGAGATGCGAGTTGAAAATCTGCGAGTTGCGAGTTGAAATTTGCGAGTTGCCAAGGGCAGTTGCGAGTTGATTTGCGAGTTGGTATTTGCGAGTTGCCAGTTGGGAGTTGATTTGCGAGTTGCGAGTTGCCATTTGCGAGTTGAAATTTGCGAGTTCCAAGTTGAAATTTGCAAGTTGCGAGTTGAAATTTGCGAGTTGTGAGTTTACATTTGCGAGTTCTTCCAAGTTGCTAATTTGTCAAATTTTTACAGAAATAGTTTTACCCCTATTGGAACTAGACCTTCATTGCCTGTGCTCTAGTTGCATGCACAACGTTGGACATACGTTGAGAGTTAAAAATACGACCATCATCTATGATTCCCTGTTCAAAGCATACCTCAAGCTCAACCACATTATAGTGTTTGATTATTTTCAATTATATAATGAGATGTAGTGGGGTATCAAAATTTCCAGGCAAAGGGATAGAAAAGTTCAAGCATGTGCTAAGTACTGTAAACATTGCTTAAATTGAACTGACTAATGTGATGTCAATTCCAAACAGTTTTTCTTCTCAAAATTAGACAAAATATAAATGTTCACCAGTTTTGTTACAAAAGAGAGCAGTCCTGAGAGAGTAGTGAGCTTTTTAAACAGAAGAGAAACACACATTGTAGCTGTATACACTAAAAAAAGTAAAAATTAAAAAAAAAAAAAAAATTAAAATAAATAAATGTTGGTGATTTAATGTGTGCTTCAGCTAGGCATGACCTGATGATCAGCACACTTCAACAATTCCGCTAACATAGAATATATCAGAATATTTACGCTTCACCAAGTGCGCAACTGATGCGCAGGTACTGCCAGTGACTTATATTGTGATTACCCCCAGCAGCTCCCCATTTTACACCTGGGTGGAGTAAAGCAATTGGGAATTAAGCTATCTTGTTAAACGAGTCTGGCTTGAACCTGCAATCTTTCGATTATGATGCTCTCACCCGAACCATGGGGTCACTGTGCTTCCCATACACTATACATAAATAGGATTGGTTCAAATTCATCTCTATTTGGAGTCTTTGATATAATGTTCATAACTTTAATTTTGAACATGGGCTCAAACTTGGCTCAGACTTTGGAGTCCGGACTCTGATACAAAAGGACTCAGACTTGGCTCGGACTCAAATTCGAATCGACTCGGCTCGACTCAGACGAGGTAGACTCGGGCACAAGTCTAGGTAATTTATAACCTGTTTGTGCAGATGTGAGAGAATCAATGATGCATGACACCACTAGAGTTCTTTCCTGTTATAGGCCTATATGTAGCACAGGCTCTGTGATGTACTCTGATAGCTATGATGATCCAAGATATATTCTACCAATAGCAGCCCTCGCTAAGCTCGGTGCTCGCTTCACTCACAACCAAGATGAACGCAACCCATCTTGATAGTATACTACTAAAACAACAGAGCCCGAAAGTAGTGCTACACAATGTGTACTTGTAAAACATCACCCCAAAGTCACCTGCAACTTTAACTTCAAAGATATCGGCCTATCATACATGTATCATAAGGAGAAATATTTTCAAAGCAACTGTCAATACACTCATGTGCATGTAGTCTTTAATTAAATGCCCATATAAGTAATCTAATTAAGGTGATGTGATTTCATTTCAGAATGTGAAGAATATTATGTTGACATGTGTTGAATTTGTGAACAACACTGCAAATCATCTCGAAACTCTTCTTAGCAACTCGCAAAATTTCAACTCACAACTCGCAAATTTCAACTCGAACTCGCAAATTTCAACTCGCAAATGTCAACTCGCAACTCGCAAAACCAACTCGCAACTTCCTTTGACAACTCGCAAAATTCCAACTTGCAACTCGCAAATTTCAACTTGCATCACGCAACTCACAAATCCAACTCGCACCCCGCATCTCGCAACTCGCACTCGCAACTCACAACTCGCAACTCGCAACTCGCACATTATCCAAACCCGGGCCAGGCTGGGCCAAACAAGTCAGCATGCTTCACATACCAGAACATTATTTCATAGTCATTTTCCTGTTGACTAGATGCTTTCTACTGGAAAATTATCATGCTGCCTTTCTGCAGGTATTGGTAGGCCTATTCTATGTAATTTCAGGAAATTTCAGGAAATACTTGCAAGTTTGCAGTAAAACTTAAAATTGCTAAATCCATATTAGAAAGAAACATCTTGATGCTAAATATGCAGCTTCCCTATGTGCTATTTCACATCAAAATCAAGTTTGTTTGCAATTGTGCTAACTGTGTTCATGGCCAACATCATGTGTGTACTGGTTAACTGGTACACATATTTATGTTTCAACAGAAACACAAAATAATTCATCCATGTATTTCTACAGAGTTGGATTCATAAATTATGAAAAATTTAAAATCACAATCCATTTTAAGAATATGTGAAGTACTTTAATTTATTATTTGTTTGGTAATTTTTCCCCAATATTTTTGTTGGGTCTGAATCAGTGGTCAAATGCAGGTCAGCCCAGTGATGGCCCCATCAGCAGTGAGTTTGTGATCAACACCATAGGAAAGTGCCCAAAGAATGCAAGCAAGGTGTGATAATCCCTAAAATCCATTTTACAGACACTTCAGGACAATACTTTTTTGTAAGGATTTTCTCCAACTCAATTCTTCCATGGATTTGTAACAGTCAATAGACTTTGTCTCAAGTGGAACTAGCATAAATTCCTTTGAATTTTAGAACCATGAAATATAGAATCCCGCTGAAGATTGACAGGCCCTCCATCTGAAAAATGTAAATAAAAGTTTTCACATCCTACCTTGAATTTATGACAAATATACCTTGGTGACTTGATCTTTAAATTCTTTTTTAAAATGTCAAATTATTATACCTTTGTGAAGGTTGTCATTCATCTAGGTATAATATAATATTAAATTGGAATTATGAAACTGATCAACTAGACTCATGTTTTTGAGAGGCAACACTATCTCGCCAGTGGTCAGTGACCATTTGCCGATAGATCATCAGACAACCTGAAGATGCACCTAGGATAAGGTGCGATACTGTAGCCTCTCAAAAATGTGAGTCCAGTTGATCAGTTTCATAATTCCAAAATAATGTCAAATTATTATAAAATTCATCATTATTTCACCTACCATGCTTTATTTTAATACATGTAGTACTTGGAAAGCCAAAGGCATGCTTGTATCACAAATACCTCACCATACTCACAGTGTATGTGAAAGACTAGCTGCCAACAAGCTTGGAATCTAGGCCAAGAATCCCTGAAGGAACCAAAGGAATTTGACATCCCCCAAATTCCCACTAGGTTTATAAAGAAACATGGGCCACTTAATAATGGACCAAAAGCATCTTATCCAACAATTTGAGTATTTCGAGGGTTTTAACTTCACTGCACTAGAGGTTACATAGGTCACCTATTTTTACACAATGAATACCAACTGCATGTAGCCATAGAATCTATGATATGTAGCTGTAGACTTGGTATGGCAGTAGCCTACTGGTAGTAGGGGAATGCATTGCTGACACCAAGGTTTCTTACCCCAAAGAATGTTTGCTGATCTAAAAAAATGAAGTCCAGGGGAAATTCCTCTGATATTATTAATTAGCTACATGTAGGTCCTATCAGTCAAAGGGTTCAAGCACAGATCCTGCAGGATCTGTGGTTCAAGTCATGGTATGAATTTCAAGTTTTCAACCCCATTGGAAAACATAAAGGTCCGGTCTTCCTCTATTAAAAGGACAAATCTTATATATGATCACCCAAGAACATTGTACAATTTTGAAAGCAACATAACTACTCGCCACATTGCATTTCAAAGTTCCCATCATAAATCTGCTACATTACTATGTTGGTGGAGGCTAGGGGCCATTTTTTATTTATAAAAGTGGTAAACAAAATGTGACTAAGAATGTAATTCATGACCAGTAAGGTTTACTGGTGCTGAGAGCTAGCTACCACAATTTGGTGAACCAGCAAGTTCAATGTTCAGTCACATGTGAGGAACGATCTTGATGACTAATATGGTACCATCTTTCGTTGAAGTTTGATTTATTGTTTAAAAGTCCACTTTCTTGGGCCCCTTGACAGACTCTGAGCCATTGTTTCCGATGTTTTCCCGGTTACAATTACTTGTGGCAAAATATGCTTGAGTTAGCTTTGTTAGCTTTGTCCGACCTTCTCCCTAGTATTAAACTTCTAATTTGACAGTTCTGCCACAAGTCTCGACAGCAGAAAAATGCCTAACACAGGTGGTGAAATGAAGGACTACATGTAGGCCTACCGTCATACATGCACATGTATGCCTACATGTACCAGTTTAGAAATTAGTTAAGGGTATACGAGGTATTGTTGGTCGAAGCAGCAAAAAAAAAAATCATGAAAATATACTTTGAAAACTTGCTTAATTTATTGTTGTTGAGTTATGTACGTTTTACAAAAGTGTTGTTGTTTCAGCCCTCTTTACAACATAACTCAAGAGTCAAGAACCACAGGACCTACAAAAGTATATCTGTGATATTTGCTATGAATTGGGTCGATCCTTCATGTAATTATTTCGTGTAATCTAATCCTAACTCTAACCCTAATCCTAACCCTAATCCTAACCCTAATCCTAACCCTAATCCTAACCCTAACTCTAACCCTAACCCTAATTTTGTGTAAAATTACATGAAGGAATAACCATGAATTGAGCAATGCAATTTTTGCTAAAGCTCACTACCATTCGCAAGATGCTGTGAACTACTTTTTTTCTGCTGCTTCGACCAACAATACTTGTTACAATGCTTGTTACAATGTATTATTCTACCAAATGCAGAGCCTAAGCTACATGAATATTTATGTAGCTATGCATATGTACAAATCTTAGTTCAATACATTCAGCAAAAGTTGTTTGTTTTGAATATAAATTTCTTTTGTGACCACAATAATTCTGATAAAAATGTGATAAGGTGGCGAACTGGCGAGTCTACATATGAAACAAAATGTTAATCAGTAATCAATTTCGACTGGGAATTCTATTAGGTTTTTTACCGTTTTTATGAATATGATTGTACAGTTCACTTCAATATAAATACTGTACAATAGGCCCCACACATTATGTATGCTTCGGTAATAATTACTATATTGACCCGCCGCTTGATTGTACATAGTGTATCAATTTTAAAATCAATTTCTCCGAACTGCTCAATTGAACTCATCACATGATACATTCTGCATTCAACACATTTTGTTTTAATTAAGAACTCATCATCGTTGATTCGTTGTCCTGTCAAGTGTTTACACATCAGTCTGATTACCATGGTACCGCAATATACATGTACAATATTTGCCGCAGGATGACCGGTAAAACAGAAATTTCATCTACATCATCACAGCAATATAACTCGCTAATGGATCACTACCGTGAAAATGGCGATGACTAAACAAATATCATTTATATGTGCAGGCAGGTGCAGTTAAATGAACACAATAATGGCACAGCCGCACAAATCACTTGTCCTTTTTCAATAGTACCGGTACCATTATCACTTGTAGACGTCAGTTACAAATGTACATTGTTCCATTGCATAACATGTGTAGTGATAAGGAAACAAAGATTAAAGAAAATATTTATCAATTTGTTTTTAATTGTTGTCAAATTGTCAAGTTTATATTTTTAATTATAAAATTGTGGTTTATTGGAGGTAAAATATAGACAAGTACAATGTACATACATGTACACCGTAGTAGAACTTTGTCCATGTTCCAATATCTGTGGTTGGACAGCACAAGCACAAGCTTGGTTGGACAGCACAATCTGTGGTTGGACAGCACAAGCCCATGTACATGAGTTTTTAAAAAGCCGACAAAAATGTCAAACACTGCATGATACAGAAAATGACAAGCAGTCAATGACAGTGTAATTTAGTCCACCCACCAATCGAGTGAACAAGGAAATGAAATTGTGTTGTAATTTGAAAGCTATTGCTATAAATGTAACATTTTTTATCATTGCCATACTAAATTATCTCTGGAATGCCAATGAGGCAAACAGATAATGATCACCTGAGATAACGATTGTGACAATGAATAACACTGTTGCGTTTAAACTTGGCCGCTATTCAAAAGCATTGTCTATTGATAAAGGTTTATTTGCACTGCCCCTGTCACTTTTTGCACAGGCCTGGTCTATAATTATTCTATCAATTATCATGTCTGTATATCACTTAGTAAATTTCAAAGGGCATGGTTTTAAAGGGCTTCCTCATGAGCATGTGGTTGTTCTCTTACAACATGTACAGGGGTGAGCTGGTTAGCACAGTGGTTCTGTCCACCCCTTGCACCACTGACTGAGGTCCCGGGTTCTAACCTTGCCCGTTCCTACACAACTTAACAAGCATTTGGTTTCCAGTCCATACTCTTGCAGTGTGTTCTTCGGTTTATGGCTTTCAATATATATTTTTCTGTCTTGTCTCCAGGATAATCAAATAGGTACTGGTACCCATACTGCATGGTGTTTATGGTCTGAATATGTTACCATCACCAAGCGCCAATACATTGTAAATAAATTATCAAAACACCCAACCCGAAATCACAACAGGTTGGGTACATAGTGAATTACTTCAGGCATGGCTGAATTCTGAAAGTGCATCACATGATTCACAATTCCCTACAAGTTTTGAAAACAATTAATAGGCCCTACATCATGTAAATAATGTTTTATTGGGGTGGGGACAAATCCCAATGTCCCCCCTCCCACTTTCTGGGAAAATTACCCTTTTTTTCTTTTCAGCCACTTTTTGACAATTCAGGCCATTAATGTCCCCCAATTTTCAAGATGGATTGATACCGCTGGTTTAAAAACAGACTATTGTGCAACTCACACTGTGCAACATTTGTCATCTTTTTCAGCCATGAACATGATGAATGCCCTACATTGTACTTGTAGTTAGGCAGCTGGGTAGCACTAGGTTTTAAAACCAGGGGTACTGAAAACCTCTGAACCTATAGAAAATCCAAAATATGGGGGCGCAAACCAAAAACCAGGGGCTTTTCATTTTCAATCCTGTTTATCATTTTCATCATGTTTATTTACGCAGAACACAAACCCTTACCAAAACGTAGTCCTGACCTACATTTGTAACCCTAACTCCAGCCTTCACTTCCTACACCCCTACGATAATGTTAATGCCAACCAAACCCTAACCCTGACCCCAAAACTAAAATAATTCAAATCCTTAAAAACATGCAAAGTTCTGAAAAATTACGATCACACCATGAGACTGTGTAAAGTCAATCATTAAATGGTGCAGAATTCAGCAGCCGAAATGTCGGCACTAAGTCGCCCTGTAGTTAGGTTGTGGTAAATTGTTAACTCAACTTAATTACTTCAATGTAAGGGTGTCTCCCCAGTATGAGTCACTCAATTTGACCTTCTAATGTGCCTTTAATCATAATGCCACATACCTGACATACCTTATCGTACTCCACCAGTGTTTGCAATGTCATTCACGACTATGTGTCAAGAAACACTCTAATCAATTTCAACATATTTAAAGGCACACAGAGTATTTATATTGATTGTAGGCTACATTGTACACTTGTAGAGGTACTAATCCCAGAGCTGAACTGATTCAAGGCAAATTATGGATCATCAGGCTGGGAAATACATTTTGTAAGAATCGCGGGACCAGGCCCTGGTTCACGGGGTTTTACAGGGAACCACAGGCTATTTTCAATGAACCAGGGGCTATTCAATGGATGGGAAAATTTGTTAAATTTTGATACCTCACTCAATCAGACTTGTAAAAAAATAGCCCCTGGTTCACAGGGTTGGAACCAGGAGCTATTTTCAATGAACCAGGGGCTAAACGGCCAATGGTGCCCACTTATTTCCCAGCCTGTGGATCATTGTGATTTCACTTCATTTATCCCAGACTGCCTATTATTCAAAATCGTGCTCTCCGATTTGTTTTTCAAAAAAACACATCACGCAAAAGCCCTTTATTCGGCAATAATGGGTTAAGGATTGTACCACATTTTAAAGATAAGCGCTGTCACTTTTGCAAATGATATACCGTACGCGTACTCGCTTTACCTCGATATATAAACAATTAAATATTTTGGGGGAAAAGTGAAATTTTTTCTTTAAATCGCACTATTTTTGCGGTAAAAGAATATACATGTAAAGGTTGCTGCCTTTACACCCAAATGTGTCCTCGGCACAGGCAAGCCAAGGCAGTTCCGAGTCACGGGTGGAATCAAAACGGTGGCAGTGGAGACTATACGAAAGAGACTTCCAGACCTATAGATATACTTACATGGACCTGTGGATCGTTGACAAAGCTGCCATCTCCCACTCCATTCTGCAACTCTTTGTGCGGCGCAAGGCTCTTGCTTATCTCATCCAACTGTTTCTGATGGTTCAAAAAGCGAGCGGCTCCATTTCGCCTACTCAACGCCGGCTGACTTGGGGGTAAAATGGACGGTGCCGCCACGGGGGTACTGTCCACCAAACTATTGAGGGTGTTTGTCGGTTTGTCCGAATTTACATGCAGGTGCTTCAAACTTTCTTTTATATCCAACAACATCTGTTGCTTGTTTCCAACATAGTTCAATGACCCCGTACGTGACTTTTGCATCTCCGGGCGTCACTGCACGGTTGTCGTTGACTTGTGACAGTTTCTCTTGGTCCGATTGCTGGGCCAAGTGTCCCTGACAATATATTCCAAGACATTACATTCAATTACTTTTGTTCAAATTGTCTTGTTTCACCAAGCACTTATTATTCACATCTTCAGTTCCGTAAAAATTCACGTTGGAAAACTTTCTTCCGTTATTATGATCCCAACTTGTTTTGGTAGCACTTGGTTCAGTTATGGTATCACTAGAATTATAAAATACTCTGGTTTATCGTTTCCTGCAGTGCTTAGTTCTATCCATATTATAACGATTACACTTCCAATCACCAATCCCTATAAACCCGTCCCCGTCCTCACCAGACCATCAAGATCCTGCAAAATAAAAGGAAACAAAAGAGAAAATTATGTGACCATTTGGGAATGTGGCAGAATGCGCAGTCGCGCACTGTGAGCACAAAATTTTGCAGCATGTACATTTTGTACGCGGTTGTTTATTATATATCGGAAGCTGAAAATATTTCATTTACAGACAATAATACAGACTCTTATTAGGCGTATAAACTACATTTGTATCTATCACCATGATTACCCAGATCAATCACTAGTGAGACAACTCCTTGTTCACAAGTTTTAAAACTTAAGAACTAAAAAATTTGACAGACAACCAACAACTGCTCCAACCACATTGTTTCTTAAATTGAACATTGCAAGCTGCAGGCATTAATCTGATATAAAGAGCTCAACCCCAACACGCCTAGAGACATTAAAAAAAACAACGAGGATAACCACTGATGTGCATGCATAAAACCCATGTGATGCCATGATGTAACCACTTTTTAAGTGCTCACGGAAATCGCTGGCTGCCACAGCAAAACAACTGTTGCTACCGGTACCGATCGGTGATCCACGGATCGTGTGCTTGGCATGCGAGGGGTCCAAGATTCGAATCCTGAGTGTGCAAAGTGACTCCTCTGTTCATCTTCTCTCCTTTTTCGTTTCTTCTTTAACTTCCGGTAGCAAAAAGCAGTGTCCAGGGTTAATGTAGGACAGAGGGATAGGGAGCGATAAAGGCAGAGGCATGACCCCTCCCTCCACCTTAGTCAGTCAGTTCCATGGCGTCAAGAAAATATTCAGGATGAGTTGGGCAAATTGAACCTGTAATGCGGCGACCTAGCCACTGTGTTGCTGTCTGCCGGCTACATGTTGAATTGAAGGTTCACTACGGTACATTTGTTTTTAAAACTTTATGTTCACTAAAATGCTGATTTGCCAATACTAAGCACCGGAGGTAAACACGATCGCGGTATTGCATTGCGTTTTTTGGGTAAAATTGCGTTTTCATTCTGTTTAATGTTTTGACATTTTTAATACAGTTCTCGAATTAATTTGACTATACCGTACGTACTAATAACAAGGACTAATTTAGGGTCTACATGTATAAGGCCACATAAAATCTAAAATTAGTTTCATGTCCGCAAGATTTTTCGGAATTTGTGAGGGAGGGAGGCGTTTTATTTTGTTGGCAAAATTGACATTGACAGTGCTCAGTTCACGTAAAATTGGGGGAACGGGTCAAATTTGCTTCAAGATTACGATTCTTACTTTTTTAAATGCGAAGTACCGACTGTACCGTACACTCGGTTTCAGAGAAGAATGCCAGTCCCTTGCTCAGATTGATGTGAGTTGTGAGCGCACCAGTGTTAATGAGCGACATACGGAGAGCGCCGACCAACGTTTTGACGCGTAATCGGCCCATCATCGGTAGGCCTATGTTGTTATGATTGTCAGAGATGATTGAATCAGCCAATCAGAACCCCACTTCCGTGTATATACGCTCTGCACACTCTCAAAATGTAAACAACTGCC
This sequence comes from Amphiura filiformis, assembly GCF_039555335.1. Classification (NCBI taxonomy): domain Eukaryota; kingdom Metazoa; phylum Echinodermata; class Ophiuroidea; order Amphilepidida; family Amphiuridae; genus Amphiura; species Amphiura filiformis. The sequence continues at coordinate 930,304 of NW_027305501.1, forward strand.
GTTCTTCTCCGACAGAAACTACATAGTGCCAGGCCCTTTGCACAGATTTCAACATACATGTACATGTATTCATGTAAAAAATGAATCGAAGTGTGTGAAAATATATTGGATAATGGATCCAAAACATTTGAAGATGATAAAATTGGATGCTTTTAATATCACCCAATATTTATTGGTCTCGCTACGAGAAATATATTGGACTAGACTACATCTCATCCAATATTTTAAAACTCACAGCGAGACCAATAAATATATGGGCTCAATCGATCCAATTTTATATCAAACTTGGGCACAAGAAGCACTGACGTAAGCTATTATGGGGGTACTACACCCTCGATAAATTTGTGTCTATTTTTGCATTTTTCTCAAAAACTAATAACACAGTGGTAACAAAGTTATGTATATTATAGGGGCAAGGAATCCAATTACTACACTGGAATTTCAGTGATCCAAGACAAGCGGTTCGTTATTTATGATAAGAAATAAGGTACCGCTAGGATGTACCTCATTTCCGATCATATATACTGAACCGCTTGTCTTGAGTCACTGAAATTTCAGTATCGTAATTAGATTCCTTGCCCCAATAATATACATAACTTTTGTTACCAGTGTATTTTTATTTTTTGAGAAAATGTAAAAATAGTCACAAATTTACCACAGGGCTGTAGTACCCCCTTAAGTTGTACGGCGTACATGTATGATACAGGCAAAGGTCATGTGGTGGTTATTGATAATGCCCTGCGGGGGCAGCGGGGCACCCCAAAATTCCAAAATACCCCCCAGATCAGGGAAAAGCTCCAACGAATCAGGATGAGGTTAATTTTTGGGACGCGTCGGGTTGGTATTTGATTCATTTGAGGAATGCCAGGATCGGGGTGGAAAAAATGTTACCAGTGTGTTATTATTTTTTGAGAAAAATGCAAAAATAGTCACAAATTTATCAAGGAATGTAGTACCTCAAGCTTAGCCAATTTAGCACAGCCTGTGCTAAATTGATGATGATTTGAGAGATTTTCCAACAATAATTATTTCATTTTTTTTGTGTTTTTTTTTTGGAGGATCATCCTTTCTTGCATTTTTTTTTTCCAATTTTTTTTGTTTGCATTTTCCTCCTGTGCTTAGTCAAGGCAATTCTCAAGATTGTGATTGAGAACCTTCCATCATCATTCATCAAACTGCTAAGTCCATGTCCACTCCTCGACCTTCTTTATTACTCAGTGAGCAAAATTATAATTTGGTTGCATTGTTTTGACATGATCAAAACAACATTTGAAGTTCAGGGACTCCAGAGATACCACTCACTTTCACTCAAAAACTTGAAACTGGTGAGAAAGGGCTGAAAATAAATAAAAACACAGGAATTTGGATGCAGAAAAACATGAATTCTGGCCAAAACCTGAAAAGTGGCATCTCTGCAAGTATATGGGAGGGCGAGTTAGCGCAGCGGTAATTCCCTCGCTTTGCACCACTGAGGTCCCGGTTCAAGCCCGGCGCGCCCAAGGACTCATGTGCATTTGGTTTATCCCGATCCATGCTCGCTCTTGCAGGTTTTCTCCGGGATCTCCGGTTTCCTCCTGCTTTCAAAATCGGTAATTAGTTGTTTCGTTATCAAAAACTTCCTTCACCCAATGGAATTTGGGGAGTGGGAGCTGCAGAAAATGGGTGGATGTTACAATCTAAGTGTGGATAGGTTTGCGCCGGGTTCGGCTGCAACTAGCCTAGTTGATGCGATCTGATTGTGATGATTCACCACGCATGAAATTACAGCGCTTTGAATCCTCTGGAAAAAGCGCTATATAAATTCCGAAATTTATTTATAATTTTATTTATTTATATGTATTTTGGTTAAAACTTAGTGATGTCAACAACATCATACACATGCCTGGAAAAAGTGGGGAACTTGGGAACCATGTTCCAGGCCTTGTCTTTTGAGGCGAGTGAGAGTGATTACTCGCCATCACTCGCCTAAAATGAAACTGAGGAGAGCTTTTTATCACCCGCCTACATTTGGTGTAATACCGGGTACTAATAAGGGAATCACTCGCCTGCAGCTCACCTGACAAGTTTTGAGGAGAGTGATTTGTCACTCGCCAGCAATTTTCAAAAGACAAGGCCTGATGTTCCCAGGAAATTTTGCTATTTGGAGGGAAATTTTTGTCTTCTAAACAAAGAAATACCGGTACCGTAAACCGGGGCTACTTTGCCACATTTTTTTGACGTTGTGGTGCGCCCTCTTTTTAAGTTTCCATGCATTGTTCCATAGGTGTTATTAGGAAAGCTGTAGCCCCATGGGTCGGGCTACTTTGCCAGGCCTATTTTGAAGCGAGTTCAACCAATGATTAGGGCTTCTTTGCCACCCTTTGGGTTATTAAAATATGGTACTGATCTGATCTGACCTTTAAAATAATAAGAACTATTAGTATGGATAACTCTGAAACACCCTTTGAACCATCTAACTTATAGATTTCATTCTGGTTTGAAGGTATTCCAGAATTAATCTATAAATCTATTCGAAACAGTCGGCCTAACATATGAATTAGGGTGGCAAAATTGCATTTTTCCCAGCCCTGATCATACATTTATAAATGAATCAGACTTTTTAAAATTCTTTCCTGGTGTGTCTCATATGCGAGCATAGTCATAGACCATGTTGGCTGATCAACAGTAACAACAGGACGGTTGGCCCGTCATCAACAAGACGATCGGCATTGATCATTGGCGCAAGGAATTGGCGTCAATCGCTCATTAGGCACTTGAAACTTGATTCTGAGTTTAGCGTCCCCCGCCCGCGTTATGAATTTTGTGCCGCGTTTGAGATGTAAAATCTGAAAATAATTCATTATTGTGCAAATTGCTACTAAACCAGCAAGAAAATTTGTTCTGAAAATTTTTAAAACCCCTTTCTTTTGTATTTTAAGCCTTCAAAAACTATTAGAAGAATTCATCTAAATATTTGAGCATTGAAAATATACCAATGTTTGACCCTTGCTCTATCCAATTATTTCAATTATGGCCATGCGTTTTGAACTCAACACCCAAAAAGGGTGGTGGCGTCACACTTTTCACTGTGATCATTTTGGTTTTTGAGTGTATCTTTGGAAGAAATATAGGTATGACAGTAAATTTGGTATCAAATGAAGGCTAAGATATTGATTAGTAACTATGGACAGTTTCATTAAGATATCTTGAACATTGGCAGAATGGCACCCAATCCAATTGACCAAGTCAGGGGTGGTGGTGGCAGCGGTGCATGTGGCAGCGGTGCACTCATGTACAAACTCTATGGGTAGTTTGTATCTTAAGTGCACACAATTGTAAAATTGTTCATTATGCACTTCAAATGTGTCCTTATTACTATAAATTTGGTATCAAAAGATAGCTTAGTTGTCCATGTAAACATTTAAATACCTTAACTTTCTTAAAAGAATATAAGAGGACTGGTAGTCACAGGTAAGTCACATGACATACAAATTAGTCCCTATTCTCTACACAGTAAACCCAAATTTTCAACCGCAATATACTGCTAGAGATTACCATCGCTGTATTTTTAAAAGTATACCCCCTAGAATAGCCAAAGTATACATTTTTGGAAAGCTCTTGGCTCAAGGAATCCAAAAATGCACTTGAAAGTAGTGTAGGGTGTTACCCTAAGAAAATATTTTTCAAAATGTACTAGACTGATGAGTTGAATCGGTATAAAATTCCACCAACCATTTTCTGAAATACACATTGGTTTACTATCATAAAGCCCTATATCATCAGAAAGGTAATGGTCTGAACTTTTCAAAACTGCATTAAAAATTGATGGAGGGGTACACATGAATGAAAACCAGTACCCCAAGTAAAATTTATCAAAAATATAAAATGGGCTTGCATCTTTTACATTATTTCTTTTCACATATACCCTACACTAATTCTGATTCCATTTTTAGATTCCTTGGACCAATAGCTTTCCAAAAATGTATACTTTTACTATCATAGGGTGTATAGATTTCAAGATATGACAATTTATACCAAAAAAGGTGCATCGTTACAGAAAAATCAAGGTGTGACGCAAAGTCGGCGAGTTCACGACGCATGGCCTTATACCTTTGGGATACCAGGGTAGACTAAATTTGAACCGAACCTGACCAAATGTTTTCACCAGCAGTGGCATAGATTTCTTTTTGACATGGGGGGGTGGTGGGAAATTTCCCCTAAATAATTTAACTAGAAGATACTATTGAAAGACATGGATATTTTTAACAAATTGGTGACGCTAATAATTATTTCATAATGTTCTGCATGATTTTGTTATTATTATGGCCATGTGTTTTAACCTCGCCGACTTTTCGTCACACACTGATTTTTGAAATTCGCGACACTCTTTCCCCTTCAAATGCCCATATTTTTCAAACCATACCCCCCAGTATAATGAAAGTATACATTTTCTGAAACAAAATTGAACAAGGAATCCAACAAGAGACTCAGAAACACTGTCAGATGTAAGGTTCTAATGCTACATTGATGTGAATGAGACAAAACATCAAATGACAGTGGTACAGGGGTATAATGTCACTAACATTTCTGTGTTACCCCTGCATCTTATTTTATGTCATTTTCTAATAGATCAGAGTATGGGCTTTCCTGCAATATATAAATGTATGGGGCTTATCACTTTCGTAAAATGATACAACCCTTCAAAAAGTGACCAAAATATAATTATTTTTCCTTATCGTCTTGGAGAACATTGGCCTATCATATACACTAAAGCAGCTAACTATTTAAACTTATTTCAAAATAAAAGTATAGATAATAATGTCAGCTTTCTTTTGATACCAAATTTATTGATGAACACTCATTTTTAAGGAAAATAACAACACATTTGCACACCAACTACAAGGCTCCCAAAATGAAAACTTGGCTTACAGTTTTGTGCAGAGTGCCCCGCTACCTCCACCACCCCTGCCTTGGCCAATTGGATTGAGTCCCATTCTATAGATGTTCAAGATATCTTTTTGACACCTTTCCATAATTAATAATTGGTGTTTTAGCTGTCATTTGATACCAAATTTACTATCAAATCTTTTTTTATTCCAATGATACATTAAAAAAACTAAATGACCATAGTGAAAAATGTGACGCCACTCACCCATTTTAGATGTCAAGTTCAAAGCACATGCCCTATCATTAGCTCAAGGGAGTTTATTGTTTCAACTATTTTACAGAATAAAAGTTCAGATAACAATGTCAGCTTTCTTTTGATACCAAATTTATTGACATACACTAGTTTTTAAAGAAAATGCCAACATTTTTGCACTGCGAGGCACCAAAAATTAAATTTCCCATTGAGATTGTACATGGTGAGCCGCTGCCTCATGAGCCGCTGCCTCCACCACCCCTGACTTGGGTCATTGGATTGAATGCCATTCTGCTTCTGTTCAAGATACATTCATGTAACTTTGCATAGTTCATCATTAATATATTAGCTTTTATTTGGTACCAAATTTATTGTCATAGCTCCTTTACTTTCAAAGATATGCTCAAAAAACAAAACGATCATGGTGAAAAGTGTGACACCACCACCCTTTTCGGGTGTTCAGTTCAAAACGCATGGCCTTATATAAATGAGTCACCCCCCCCCCCATTTTCCCCCATCCTCAAATGTATACGGAGAGGTCAGTGGAAATCGGAGACTTGATTTAAAGTTTGGAAAAACAAAAAGCAAGATATATTTTTATGAATGTTATGTGTGTTACTGACATTATATTGGGACCCAAGATACCCAAATAGAATGAACAGAAGCGCATAATAAGCATTGCATTGAGAAAAAGGCCGCCGTTTATTATGAATATAATGAAATCTGGAAAATAATGAATAATGAATAATGAAATAGTTGCCTCATTACGAGCTGAAAAAAATGGGACGCTAAACTCAACATCAAGTTTCATTAGCCTTAGCAATACATGTAGCATGATGCTAGGGCAAGTGGTCAAGTCACTCTACTGTGGAATGACTGGAATCACTCTTTCAGTCATTCGTACCAATTGATATGAAACATGCACTCTCTCTTTCGATTTTCAGGGATTGAGGCTAATCTATTATTATTACAAATTTATTTACGATACATGTAATCTAATACATTGAAAGTGCTGAAACTTGAATGTTGGCCTAAATTGGATTCAATTTTGGGTGATTCACAGCAAGCGATATTTAGTGTCTATCAAGTAGAAACTTGCTCTAAAGTTTGGGACAGTGGTGGCGAGCAAGAGCTATCGCTCGCCTCAAACAGCAAGGCTTTCTCCTTGTTCTCTAATTTAAAGCCCTTTCGCAATTGCAGAATCATGATGCATTAGGCTTATGAAAGTCAATTCCCAGTTTCCCGTTACATTATTTTTCATGACTGTGTAGGTGACCATTGCATTATTCATTATTTTATACCATTTCATTATTGCATCTGTTACAGGTGTAAACCAATAACTACCCATGTATGTGATAAATCACAGTTTGTAGTTTACAGATCGTAGTTTACAACCACATGAAGGTGATTGTACAACTATTATCAAAAGTTCCACCATATTTTTTACGGGATGAGATCAGAGCAGATCAAAAAGTGCGGGACAGAGAATTGAGTAGGTATTCATTAATAATTCATTATTTAATAACCATATTATCATGCTCCTACTGCAAAGAAAATCCCTGAAAATCAACAGAAAGAGATTTATGATATATTTTAAAACCACAATTATTTATTTGTATGTTAAAGTTTGTTAGAAATCAATATTTTATTCAAAATAATGAAATATTTGGCCAGCAAATTGTTTTGAGCGGAGTAGGGTAACGGGAAACTGGGAATCAACTTTCATTAGCCTTATGGGTAATATTTGCAGATTTTTTTTTTTTGAGATGAACACGAGGATGCAGTGCGTTTGCAATGGCGGCGAACTTTGCACATTTCCTTCAAAAACATATTTTTGTAAAACATTTTTTATTCATTCCTACATTAATGTCAATATTTCCTGTGAAATACAATATAAGGAATGAAGACCAAACTGTCACTTTTTTATGCAAACGTCAAAGTTCACCCCATTAAAAATGTAAAAATGTACAGTAGCCTCATTGACATTGTGTTTATAAATTTCCAATACAATCGGCAAATATTACCCATAATGCACCATGATCTGGAATTGCGAACAGGCTTATAAAAACTCATATTCCTAAAATTTTCCTAAATCATTCCAAAGAAATTCTAAAAAATTGAAAAATCTAAAAAATAAATAAATAAAATTGACAAATCCCAGAAATTGAGGGAGGGGACAAGAACCAAAACATTATACAGCCTGTTGCGGATAATAATGCAACCAGTAGTGCAGCGCAGTACATGTACCCTCATTTAGTCGAGATCAGGTGGTTGTAGTACGCACTTGGTGGATGTCATCCGCAGTTTAGTCATAAAATTAAAATAATCTTGAAATTTATACCAGGATTGGCAGGTAACTTTTTAAGTTACAATTTTTTTTTTCAAATTTAAACGAGTGCCCTTTTGTCTTTAGTACCCATTGTCATCAAATCATGTTCATTGTTTACTGACCTGACTCAACTCAAGTCAAGTTCACATTACAAATTACAATGCAAATTATTTGTTGACATGAGTTCAGTTTGACAGACGATTGACAGATGAGATAAAAAAAAAGATTTATGAAATCAGGAGTACGCTTGCAATTATTATACATTTTTATCATCCATGGTTTTATTATTTCCAGAAGATTATAATCCGTTTTCGTGGTGAGACTTGAAGATGATGACTGTCAGCTAGGCATGCAACGCAGCCATGCATTGAGTGTACTTCCTGAATCATGTCAGCCCAGACGATGCAAACAATGCACAAAAGCAACAAAAGCGATGACAAACCAGTAATAAATTATACACGTTCCGCCCACAAATCTTCAATTCGTGGGATACTCCAAAGCAACGATATATTTCCTGGTTCCTTTTACTATCCATGTGAACACAAATTTGTGTCAGGAATTGAATAGAAAATAACAAAATAGAGGAAATTCCATAGATATTTCATCAGGAGATTTGCCGATTCTCGAATCAAAACATAGCCGACTTTACATCATCACACGTGTGTGTGGTTGTTGCCGGCGACGCAACATCATTAACATAAACTTCATCCAAATGATATTCAAAAGACATCATCAATGCAAGGGATGCATGATCAACTTACTGTCCTTTTCTTCCTCTTTCTCCCCCAACTTTGTTCTTTTATGTGCTGAGAACACATAAAATTCATGATTTTCCAGTATCACCACACTGCGTTGTTTGTGTTGAGAAACTTGCGGAAGCCATGATTTTTCGTTGTTGAACAATCAACACTACACAGTAGCAGCAAAGATATAGCAGATGAAAACAAAATATTCCCAGCACTTTGAACACGAAAATCCAGCAGATCTTGATGGTATATATCCTTAAGTATTGTTAACAGTCATGAGGGGTATTTACAAGGCATTGGAGGCCATATTATTGGCCTAAGTTTATACAGTCTACATTGGTAATGTATACCAGCCTCACTACAATACTTTTACACGGTGTTACGCAGAGAACCATGGGAAATTCTATCACTTTGGGAGAATTGATGAAACTGATCATATCAACATCGTCAAATTGGAAGATTAGGGCCACTACCAAAGAATGCATTGTATACGCTGTTGAAGATTTTATTTTTTTTACTTTTTTTGTGACGACAGCAAGCAGTTAGGCCTACACCTTTTTACTTTAAGCTACTTTTAGGTCATAATATTGACTTGAGTATACCGAATGAATGAATGAATGAATGAATGAATGAATGAATGAATGAATGAATGAAGGAAGGAATGAATGAAGGAATGAATTGTCGAATTGTTGAATGAATGAATGAATGAAAGAAAAAAAAACTTTATAAAGCGCAAAATACAATTGTGTAATTCCTAATGTGTTAAACTAAAAACCGATCTCTTCACCGGACCCCCCCAGCAAGAACAATCAATTTGGCAGGGCAAAAAAGGGGACAATTTTGGAGGAAGAGATTTGGATCACAAAGCATGGAATTTCCACAAAATTGCAGCGAAACTGTATATGTTGGAATGTCAGTTACCCCCCGTGACATTGCCGCTATTTCGGCAGTTCACAGACCATCATATTGTTCTAATGCCAAATTATTCCAGTAGGTTGCTTCAAAAGCTCCAAAATTCAGCAGAAAAGAGACAAGCTTGACATCCCCCAGGACAAGAATCCTAATTGTTTTATTATTTTCTAATTGTTTTATTATCCCAATTGTTTGATTATTTTCCCTTTTTTAAATTTTTTTTTTTTTTTTTTTTACTCCGATAGTGTCCAAGGGATACGCCGTCAGATACCAAATGAGTCTTATAAATGCATCAACAAATTTTAAAGAGCTTTTTTGCCTTTAAATATCAGGCAAATTGGAAAACACCTGAAAAGTAGTGGCGGGACGGGGGCCACATATTTTTCTCCCCCTTTCTTTTAACTTTTTCATCATTTTGTTGATCCCCCAAAAAAAAAATCCGGCGCCGCTACTGGTGAAAAGAACCGAATACAAATAAATGAATAAATAAACAAATACATAAATAAATTATTATTAACAAATGAATCAATCGATCAATCAACAATTAATTCAACCCTCATCAATATTTGGCCAAAATAAATAAAACTTCAAGGTCGATGCGAATGCGTTTGATCAGTAACGTTCACAGACCTGGACAAACTAAACTTTTTATTTAAGTGACTGGAACGGTAACCTTTTCCAAGTCTCACTTTGGCTTTACATCCGCATGACGTGAAAAGACAACGTAAAACATGAAAGTAGGCGCAGGCCCCGGGGGGACTTGTATTTCAAGGTGGACACCATGCATGCTCATGTAAAAAAAAACCAAGTAAAAAGGGTTGTTTTTCAGCATTGGGCAAGTACAGCGCTGTAACTGTTTAGGGTGAAAAAAAAAAAAAAAATCAGGAAAAAGGGTACACTGAAAAAAAAAAAAAGGTGTCATTTGACACCACAAGGGGTGTTCAGATTTGGGTCCTCAGGCGAACATCCAAAGGTGTCACAGTGACACCTTTGGAGTGTGGCATGACACCTTAAGGGTGTCTATTTGCTCTTGACACCTTTGGATGATCACCTGAGGACCCATTTTTAAGGGTGTCAAATGACACCTCTAGAGGTGTAATGATTAACCTTTTAGGGTGTCCATTTGCTCTTGACACCTTTAGATGTTCGCCTCAGGACCCATTTGCAAGGGTGTCAAATGACACCTCAAGAGGTGTTATGGATAACCCTTTAGGGCATCAATTAACTATTGACACCTTTGGATGTTCACGGAGGACTCACAGGGGTTTTGGATGTTGGCTCGAGGACCCATTTTGGAGGTTTCAAAATAGACGACTTGAAGGTGCACAAAAGGTGGATGTTTGCATCCATTTTGTGATTTGCAGCCTATCTATATACCTATAATGAAGGGTATAAGGCATGTTTCACATGAATGTTACCAAAAGGCATTGTTTTATTGTAGAGAAAAACTATAAATTGATTGATTTGATACTTGTAATCAAGAAATAAAAAAAAAACTGTGTTGTTTTGAATTCTATCTTTAAAAAGTGTTTCTAGGTTCAAATGTGTTGGTAATGTTACTATTTTTGGACAGAGTATGGGAAAGTTCTGTCCAAAAAATATTACCCTTAGCAATATATTCTACATGTACTAGGGATTTAATTTTATCTGACAGAAGGACAGTGTGTTGAACACCACTTTCTGTGATACATTGACATGTAGTTTAATATCCAATTACTGACTTTGTACATTAATTTCTGATAAAAACAATAATTTATGATGAAGATGACTGCTAATGTTACTTCTTGGACAGAAGTTCCCAAAAGTGGGTAAAATACTGTGAAACATGCCATAACTATTTCCACACGACACTGAAAATAATCAGACACACAGTTAATTTATATTGCTGATGAGTACAATGTGTATTTCATTGCCAATTAAACTCTTCAGAAGTAATGTCCTTAGGTCAGAGAATAAATGTAGCTGCTGCCATGCATTCGTCTCAGTATAACACAGGCGCTACATTTCTTTTGAGCGGAACCCAAGAGCGTCACATGAAATTGTATTTAGGGGTGAGACAGCCTGAAAAGTGGACCTAACCCTCTTGACCCCAAAAAAGCTGACTATAGAAGTGAACCTTATGGCTGATTTGGGAAGGTGCTGTTGTGTACCCGTTAAAACCACTAAGTGAAAGCCGAGTGACTCAATGACAAAGATAATGGTATTGCGTGTTGCATATGAAACAATGCATGGCAGAGGCTGAAAACAATTCTTATTGTTAAATTTAAATTCATAGTCCATAGTAAGCTGTAACAGTGTTATTTGTCTAATACCTCACTGCTGGAAAACCATTGCAATAAGATTTCAGTAACTTTCTCAAGTACTTAAGAATAGTCAATGTACTTCTATTCAAAAACCCTCCTCCACTGAGTCATAACAGCAAATTACTTAAAATGATTACAACTGAAGTATTTTTACTTTTATTATAATTAAAAGTTTTAGAATGATTAGGTAAAAACAACAACAAAACAGTTTGTTACAGCTTCCCGCACGCATAGCTTTAGAAATCAGATTTTGAGCGCATCGCTCTTATTTTCCAGGATTTTGTGTTTTTATTTTTATTTGCCTTTTTACTAAAAAAAATTCATAGCGCTTAGGGTTTTTGACTAAAGGCTCAGTCACAACCGGCGCACGTCCTCTCGTCTTTCATTGGAACGCCTTTTGCAAGTCTTTCTGATGACTTCTCTACGACCTCCATGACCACCTTCCACCCAAAAGACGTAGAGGACGTCCGCCCAGTTGTCACCAAGCCATAAGGAAAGCTGAGACAAACTTTTTTGTTTTACTTGGCCTTCATCAAGCACAATTGCGGAATGGTGATAATCTCCACAAAAGATGTGTACAGGTGCAATAATTCTGACCGAAAGGCTCATAAAAAGAGAAATCCTAATTTAAAATATGAATAATATTGTGACTTATGTTCAACTGTCAACTTCTAATCCCATCAATAATTGTAATGGGTGATTGGAATGTCCATAGGTGCATTTAGACAAATAATCCATAAATATTGAACAAGCACGATCATAACTTCTGTTCAATACTTATAGTAGAAAATGCTATGCATGACTTCAAGAAATATTTTTTTACCAGATAGTAAGTTGAGACTGATCAGAACAAGGGCAATTAATACAAAGCAACTTTGGATACAATTTAACAGTTAATATACATTATAAACTAAAGTGGGCCATACACGATCAATTTTATTGAGGCAATACTCCCAACGGGGGCCATCTCATAATTAATGTGTCGTCACTTTTGGGCATTGAGAAATCCAGCGGAAAGGGTATCTGTTTTACACATTCTGAGTGGCCATCTCGGAGTATTGCCTCAATAACATTGATCATGGGCCTCTTAAGTAGTAAGTACTTCCAAGTTTCAACAAATTAGTGATACAAATTACAATTTTACTTCAGCTTATTTTTATCCTTGTTAATAAACATTCTTCAACAGGCAAGACAATGGACTATTCCATTTGAAATCCCCCCCTCTTGATGTTATTTGTACCTCAATTCTAGTTGAGATACACAGAGTCTAGATGGAAATATCCTCATGTGTCATCTCAATCTGAACTTCCAGTTGAACACTGTGCAATTTTCACATTTACCTGCATTCCGGACGATGCCCTATGAATAAAGTATCTTTGAATTAAAAAAAAAGTTGGGAACATTTGAATTCCACCGGAAAGTATGGATTTCAAATTGATAAAGTTTGGATTTTGTTGGATCTGTAATGACTTAAACTGACAATTTGGATGGAATTCCACAATCTTATACAGGGAGGTGTGGATTTCAAATGGAATAGCCCAATTTGAACAAATAACTATAAGGTCAAACTTTTGTACACTTGCCCCTCCGATTTTGCACTTTTTCTCAATTGCTAATTGCAAATGATTATGTTAATAAAGCCAGCTATTTATATTGCAATAAGAACTTTCAAGTTTCATTCAAATTGAAGTGACATTCAAATTTCAATTTTATTTCAGCTAAATTTATCAGAGTTAATACACACACTCTTGAGGTCTACAGCCAATCCATTTGAAGAAATGAAGTTGCTTGACATGATTCACAACATCATCCCCACACTTCTTGTTGTTGGTTTGTTTTCTGTTTGTTTTTTGTTTTTGGGTTTTTTAAACATATTGTGATTTTGGTAACAAAATGTTGAGTTTTATTAAAATTCTGTGGTGAAATGGGTGCAAAAATCTCATGTATGTTAGGAGAAATCATCCAAAACACCCCAGCAAAAACACTGCTTGAAAATGAGAAAGTGTGGCCACCACACTTTAAACAAAATGATAACTCAGTCTGCCGCCTGGACAACCAATTCTTTAGAAATGCTTAGTCGCGCTAAAAGTCGATCGATACATGTAAAAATCAGCACAGTTCAGAGATACACCTTTTTGCTATGAAATTAATTTTCTCGGTCAAATATAAAGCAATATTTTTTCTTTTCTTCAGTAATGTCAGTTAAAAACTTGGTGCTTGGATATACATTTTTTTTAAATCCTGGTGTTAAAATTAAGCATCAAATTGTGTCTTTTAGTGTGATATTTTGATTTTTATAGGCCTTGAATTAAGCCTCGACAGCTTTTTACGGAATTCATGTTTTAGCGTCTCAAACTAACATAGTTTGCTAAAGAAAGATATTTCCCACCTCTGTAAAGCACATCGTGTGGGTCTATATGTTATAGTTTTGTCAGAATTTCCGTTTTTGTTTTACCCTTTTTCCATTCAGTCTCCGAAAATGTCAAACTAAGTAAAAGTAGGCAATGGTGAGTACTTTTATCTCGAGAGCAACCATCAGAAATAGTCGATATTTCCTTTGTTGTTATCCAGGTCAATTTTTCATTGAAAGCAAATTGCCCGACCAGCGATTAAATCCCCAATTGGGTGTTCTGGTTAAACATGATCAGTAGGAGCGCTATAGGTCTGGGAATTTCTTTGCTAAATTGAAGTTCTGGCAACACTATAGCCATGCCGGTATTCATATTAAACCCAGGGATATCGATCCACAATGCTAGTACTAGCCTTTAGATTTCACGTGTTGATTTAGACATTTTTTTTCAGCCGACAGTGAAAGATGGTGAAATCAAAAGCGGAAATTCTGACAAAACTATGATATATAGCTCACGGTGATGTGCTTTAGAAAGTTGGGGAAAATCCTTCATTAGCGAACTATATTACTTTGAAAAGCTAAAAGGTTGATCCAAGAAAAAGCTCATGGGCGAGCTGAAGCCTATAAAAATCGAATATCTTACACTAAATGACTGAATTTCAGGCCTAAGTTTAACACCAGGATTTAAAAAAAAAATCAGTATCAAGCATTATAGTTTTTCCAGCCATTTACTGAAAAAATGAAAATTATTGCTTTTCATTTGGCTGAGAAAACAATTTTACACTGAAAAGGTGTAACTCAAAATTTTCTCATTTCAATACCAATTTCGATCGTTTGTATTGCTTCATTAAATGACTGAGTGAGCCTTGCAGAACAAAAGAATCGGTTGTGCAGGTAGCTGACTGAACTGTCCGCATCAAAACGATGCAGTTGTTGGCTGGCACATATAACTGCTTTTTATAGTAACAGCCATGAAAATCATCTATCCACATTATCCTTTTTATTGTTGAAGGGAATATTGAGAACATATTGCCATTATCAATAGAAAGGTTATACAAGTATGGGCTTTGCTTACCATCTCAAGTGGGGACTAACTAACTGGTAACAATGAGCTTCACACCTCATTGACGTCAATGCCTCGGAGTCGCCACTCATATGATGGGTTTGCATTTTAACAGTCAAAATGGGGAACATTTGCCAGTAGACAACTGTATCTTTTTGATATGGAAAATAACATAAGCATAATGTTCTGTTATTACTTCAAAGCAAGTTACAAGTTTGCAATTTTTTTTTTCACTTTGAATGAGACATTTATAATTAGATGAAAACTGACTTTATCTGAAAGTTTTAACAAAATTCATTTTCCAAAAGTTTCATGTCACCTGTAAGTTCAACTTTTGTACACTCAATACAAAATGTCACATTATGTTCATAAAAGACATTCAACAGTGCCAAAGGGCACAGTCAGTGGAATGAAATATTAGTTCACAGTTCGCACAAATATATCTGTCCAGTGTCCATGCATATGTTACAGGTATAGCTTTGTTATTATGCAGTGCAGTCACTGGTTTGGCATCTGAACAACCTTAAATTCTAAAAATTCTCTCATAGTATACCAAACAGATGCAAGCTCCATCATGCTAGAAAGCAGCAACAATAATGTGTAAACACCACAAAATAAGAAAATTCTGTACATTTTGCTTCACACATTAACACAACTGTTTAAATTTTAGACTCCTTTGATATTTGCAATAGTGGATGTTACATGTATCTCCTACTTGAAAAAAAAACCCTTGTAAAGGTGCATGTTCTGATTTTTGCACATGGTGTTTCCTACTTTACATTGAGGCCCATCGCCAAAACAGTCATTCCAAATTTTGAGTGAAATCGCCCCAGTGGTATTCATACTATCCGCAAAAATGTGTACTTTGCTGTCCCATAGTAGAAGACTGTGGGAATCGAAAGTGTGGTAACCACATTTTTGTGGTAATTAGCCACTTTTTTGTTCATAACATCCAAATTAAACAGAATTTGGGCCTAAAATTTCACCACGGTAATGAGAAAAATACAAGCTTTCTACTGATACCCAAATCTCAATTTTCATGGGAGAAAGTTGAAGATGATTTTAGTGATCTGGTCAAGCACCTTTAACTATTGCTTAAGCAATACATCTACACTTAACTGCAATATTCTGGAAAATGGTAATTCCAAAATTTCAAACTATTAAAATTCTTAAGAACTTTGTTGCATAATAAAAGATGTGTACAGGCAAGCAAAGCCATAAATTGAATTCTATTTGATATTATTTTTCCATAAAGATGCAGCACATTCAAAGGGCCCACTATTATAGTGAACACAACTTGTCTCTGCAGATTTACTCAAAACAGAATTTTCCAGGCTTAAAAAAATGAACCTTGTTTTCAAAAATTGATCAAGGCATTCATTTCTTTTTTATATACTTTGATCTCTTTTAAAATTTTTAAAGGCTCACTGACTAACATTGAAAATCGTAACATTGAAACATCGTTAATTAATACGATCAACTTTTATTACCTGACGCGAGGGATCAAAACCTCTTAGCTATACAGCAAGACTTTTTAATTTTCATCCATAAGTAAACCCTAATCCTGCTAAATTACTGTGCTTTGGTCCACAAATTCAGAACACTATCAGGTGTCCTGGTGCGGTCAACCAATTTGGCAATAAACTTCTGCATAAAGATTAATGTCTTAGAGTACTGTGGAGGGTAGCTAAGATGAAAGACATAGTGTACCCCAAGAGCCCCATGTATGCTTTATCAAGGGAATACCACTCCCCTATTTTGACCTTCTCCACAAATATCTGGTATGTTGATTTGGACATATCCTTATCCCGTCCTTATCATTTACCAGAATAACAGCCGATGCACTTGCTGGTGATGTGGAGAACTGCATAAAGCTGCTGATATCTTCATTCAAATGGCCTGGTAAGGCTAGCAATGCAGTGTCTGTAAATTGTAAAATTATAGAAGATAAAAACTTAATAATAAAGCAAATGTTAGGTTTCCCACAAATACATGCTGAAATGGCCACAAAGCAACAAGAACAGTATTGGTTTTACTACCACTGTGCCGCTATCGTATACAATTCAATCCTGTCTTAAATTTCCACATTCTAGCCTGTAATTTTTGCCTTATGAACTAGAATTGAAACTACGGGTATTCAGGCACATGTCAGAGGGACTTCAAAAGTAGTGTTCAGCATCACATCCACTTAGCATCTGAAGCCATGTTATATCATCTCATATAACACGGCTAGGAACCAATGAAATTTTAAGAACTGTCTAAAGTGTTTAAAAATTCTGCATATACATGTACTAAGGTTGGAATCTGAATTTCAACCACGGTATAGAGGCCCTGCATGAAATTATCGATTGGCTCCAAACAAAGGATTTGAGCCGGTGTCCTTCACCGTAGTTATGGCGGAGTGCAGTCCATTCAATCAAATGTTGTCATCAACCTATTTGATCATAGTGCAGGGTTATGTGTGTGAGACGAACTGTCACGGTAGATTGCAATCATGCTTTTGTTGAATGCATTCGAGTAGTCCGCCATATTTACGGGATGATACGTCACATGCAAGGCCTGGATATCAAAAAATTGAATTTGATTGATTTAAATTATGAAAATGTTCTGTCAATTAGGTCTTTTGCACTCCCATTTGTGTATAAGTTTTATTTAACAGAATGTTCAGCCTTACCCTGTTTACTGTCCTGTTTCATCCATCCTGGAGATTTTGTTGGCTGCCGCATCTGTGATATGCTGTGAAGAACTTCTTTAATGTCCGGTTCCTCTATGGTTTCATATAGGTTCACTTCAGTAAGCCTGTGAAATTCTGCCATGATCTGCAAACAAAATTATTATAGAATTCTATCTTATCTTCTATGACTGGGGACGATCCGTTAGGGGGTGGTAACCCCTCTGGTTTTACAAGGGTTACATAAACTCTTCATCCTTAACATTTACATTCTTACTTATTGTGACAATCCCTTATGGGGACTAAGGCTGTTGTCGACATGCCGTTTGTCGACATGGCCTGACATGTCAATATAATTTCCTTCAATTCAACAAAAGCAAACATGTCATAATGGGCTTGACAAGCTGAAGGAAAACAGCGGCAACTAGGACTCCAAAAAGAAGTAATTTACAGTTTGATTACAGTATATAAGGTCCCATTGTCAAAAAGTTTAAAACCACATGTTTTACTTTGTGTATTTGTAAACAGGTAAGCTTAACCTAAAACATACATATGAACTATTTAAATCGAAGTTTATAATTTTTAGAGCATGTTTTTTACAAACCAAAATTTGAAATATGTCGACAACTCCACATACATGTAGACATTATGCATCGAGATAAATTGATACCGACATGTTGACATGAAAAACATTTGCCGACAACAGCCTTAATATATGAGACCCATTGTACATACCTCATCTGCACAAAACAGCAATGGATACTTCTCTTTCACGTCTTTAATCGACATAGCTCCATCCACTACATCAACCCTACGCTACCGGAAAGTTTTCTCCATGCTGGTTCGAGTCAAGATGGGATCTTGCTGCTTCTTCTTCTTTGCATGACTAGCTTGCATTTGCTTGGTGAGAATGTTGATGCTAGTAGCATCTTCCCCTGCCCCCAATTCGGTTTAAAATTCTTAACGCACCATCGCTCATTTCTTTTTCCTTTGCCGCCTTGCCATCTTCTGTTGGCTTCTTCCTCTTGTTAGGAATGTCCTCTTCTTTGTCACTTTCGTGCCTTCTTATATTGTTATTGAACTTCTCACGAAGTTTGGTTTTGTAGAAACCCTGCAAGTAAAGAAAGTGCACGAGAAATAGTCAGGACACCTTAATTAATATAAATTGGGATAAACACTTATTACATTAATGCTAAACTCAGTTTCGAAATAGAGGGGTTTAATTTACATGCACAAATGCATGTAAAGTTTGCTATGTGCATGCACATTTGGAGTGTGCACTGATATACATTTTGTGGGGTTTAGCCACTTTTTGATGGAAAAGGTTCAGTTGTGCATGTAACTTTTATTTTCTATTATTGATCACTGAAATCATTAAATCTAAATCATGTAATTATCAACATTGTGACCTCTCAAGTTAGTCCCCTGCTCCTAATAACATGGAGAGTGAAACTTCATAGATGGGGATGGGGTATTATACCCCTGCCCAGCAAAAAATTTGAATGCAAAACAAGTGGAACACATATTTTCGCAATGCGTAAAATATCTGCATGGCAGTAATCCCCACATGTACACCTGCTGTCCTTCCATTAAAATCCATCAAAGCTAGTACAGGTATGTTGATGTAGCAACCAATATCCTAATTGCATACTTGACTATATTTCACTATTGTGTCCAAGTTCCATGAAAATCCATCAACGTATGTTGATGCAGCAACCAATTCGCCGGTGAAGTGGTTACGTGAACTCCCTGGTAACTGGATCACGCTTTCTTCATAACAACAATAAAGGCCATATATACTTTGCACAGCAATCACATTGATCGTGGTTCAGAATTCGGAAAGCGTGATCCAGTTGACACGCAGATAAGACGCTTGCACGTAACACTTCAATGGTGAATTATGAAACAGAGGGTTAATATTTTTGTCACATACAAACAAACATATGTGTCATACGGTGCACGATTTATAGTCCCCTTTCCGAATTACTTCAGCATGGATGACAAGACCTGGTGATTTTGTACAAAAGGAAGAAAACCATGACTTCAAAAAATTGTCTCACTTACACTTGCATCCTGTCCCGCCATACCTCTCCCAAGATATGGGAATGTTGAGAGGAGTGCAGAAACCATTTGATCATACTGACTTGAATTTGGATATCTGAAAAAGAGGTTTACAAATATCTGTGACTATTTCTTGATTTTCAATTTGGAAAAATAATAAACAACATGATAAAATGCAAAATTATGGTTATTATGGTTAAATTATTATTTAAACCTCTGCTCAACAATATGTGACATGATCAAGGGGAATGAGTCACATGTCGACCCTGGTCAAAAATGAGTTTTACACATGTTTCCAAAAAGGACATTTAGAGCTCTCAGAAACTGAAAACCCCATGTTGATCCAACTTTTCTTTGCAAAGTTATGTCAATTTATCAATCGCTGAAAACAATATAAAATAAAAGAATTTTAACACTTTCTTTGCTAATATCTCAAAATCAATAATAGCGACATCCGACTCATTCCCCTTGTCACATATATTCTTTTCCCGCTTTCTCTCTCTTCTTGGAATGTTTAGGTAGTTTCAGATTCCAAATTTAGATTCTATCGCACTAAGGGCAAAATTAAATTCTAGTGCACAAACCGAAAGATTGAAGACCTTTCAAAAAATAAATAATATTAGCTTGGTAGAGTTAAAAACAAAACATGCAGTACATTAAAAACCTCAGTCCTGTAAATGTTGGACAGAAACATATGTGTTGAATGCAGAGGATGATTCAACACCGGTCCCTGTCATGCGATCGATGTCCCAACCCAGAGTGGGTCAGCGCTGTACTTAGCACCCGCCCGAGCGCTCGCGGGGGGCCGATTTTGCGGCGGGCGCCCTAATTTCAAGAAGGACCCGTCCGACTGGCCAGTAAGAATTTTGAGTGCTGTTAATTTTAGTATTTCGGGCTAGTACATTGTACGCATCGAATCGGGCTGGTAAGTTTTGCATGTTACCGGCCCGACTGGCTATAATTGTGGGTAAAAGAATAAGTACAGTGCTGACCACGGTCAATGTGTACCCTACACGTAACTCTATGCACAAAATGTGAATGTATACAATTTTGGAAACCGTATTTTCACCATAAAAAAGTGAGGCGATTCCAGATTCATCTTGACAGACGAGTACTTATGACTGTGAAGCTTATTCCCATGTAGTCAAAAGTGTATTCGCCTCTCAAAATTGACAAGTTTATTTCAGTTTCAAAACTCTTCCCACGGTTTTCAATGGCTGTTGCTCGCTGCTACATTTGTACAACGGTTGAAATTTATACCACTAGTTTACGCAATGCATGACGGACAGGTCTTGATACATCCTGTGTGTTTAATGTGTCTCTGCTAAAACAATTTACAGCCACATATTCAGAAGTGGTCAAAGTTGAAAGGCCCTACCCAATGTAATCTGAATATATTTTACTTACAAAGTGTACTTAGTTGCTTCTTCATATAAGCTTTCTAGTACTTTTGATCGGTCATGTCTGGTCAGTTTTTCTTGCTCCTTTAGTTTACTGAAGATAGCAGTTGAAAACATAGTTGATTTGCACCTGAAAGGGTATGGCCACTCACACACTCTGCAATGATCAAACAGAAATGTAACTTATTTTAAAAACTTGATATATTCCAGCTTCAAGTAAAGCCCTCCCTGTACTGTATGGCGCATAGGGCGGTGCCTATCGCCAATTCCATAATCCCGGCTAGGCAACAGGTCTGCTGAAAGCAGTTGAAGACTCAAAGAGAGGGGTGCACTTTTATGTGTCATGTGCCTGTCAAACTACCCCTTATTTTTGGCAAATCCTACACCCATCGAGTCATTGACCTTGTTTTTTCACCATTTTTATGTTCAAAGTGCATTCTTTAATAATAATAGCATTAATTTGTAAAAAAAAAAGTCTTAAAATGTTTAAACAGCCAAGGTTCCGCCTCTCCATCAATATGCAAATTTTGAACATTATCAGAAAGTTGCGGATCTTACTCTAGAAACTATCAATTGCTAACTTACACAGGCAATTTGAATCAAGGACTTTCATATGTTACACTTGATTGAAGTGCACATTTTGAATTTCCTGACTGCAGCCAGTACTGTATTAATCCCATAGAGAAACTGGCCACACTAAAATTGCTTGGGTGTGACTACCCCTACTTAAAATGAGGCTGTTGGGAATGCAAATTCCAGATCATATTGCATTCTGGTGGATATACATTCTTATTAAAATCCTCCTCTGTATATAAATAACCTTTATTCCACCTAATCACCACACTCTTTAAAAAACTTGATAATTTGTTATCATCTCTGTTGATACAGTTACTGTAAAATCAAGTCAAACAACCAAGTAGAAGAATCCAAAAGATCAATATAGTCCTTAAATGAAATGTGGTTCTGGTTTGTTTGAGATAGAGGTTTAATTTATTAAGTTTATGGGGAACATTTAAGAATTGCATTACTGGCAGGTCAGATGAGAAATAACCAGTTCATGTATTAAGGACTTGATTGATTTTTGCATTGTTTCTTTGCTGCAAATTACAAGAACCATGCACTTACTTTTCTTTTGCTGGGATGGTTGATTTAGCATCACCCTCACCACTGGTCTTCAGGTCTTCAAACTCATCATCACTCACTGTGACAGGCTCGAGTGCTAGCTCACCATTTTCCATCTCTACACCTGCGTCTGTAACTTCAGACAGGTCTTGTTCACACACTGGCTCTCCATTTTTCATCTCTTCACTTGCATTTCCAACTTCAGACTTCTCCAATTTCAGTTCTTCATCCCGGTAACTATGACAACTGGCACAGTTGTAACCATTCTCAATTTCAGCGCGAGGTGGAACCACTCCATCGATTTCGACATCAAGAAAGTCATTTATCCAGCCAGATTCAAATATTTGGAATATTACATCATGTACTATTCCAAAATGTTCCTTTGCTTTCTTAAAGACGCCCATCCAGCACACATCATCACCTTCCACGCCTATCAACTTGTTTGAATTGCCAAATGTGACATAAAACAGGTACTTTGCCATAACTGGTAAAGAAAATAACACTTGAAATATTAATTTCTGGTCAATAACAAACTGAAGTGTCATGTAAGTTCTCAGTCTCTATCAGCACTTACAAAGTGTTTCAGGACAATCAGTGACATGTTGTCCTTTTCATATATACCGAGTGGATGGTAATCAAGAAGCTTCTCTACTTCAACTAGCAGTGATGTTGGGGATTCCTCAACTTGATGTGCATGGTAGTGTCTTACATATGTTAAAGTCTGCAGAACTGTGCAATGGAGGAGGTCCTTTCCATTCACATGAAATACAGATCGAATTTTACCAAATTGATACTGGTCATTGTTATATGATAATAAAACTGCACATCCACATGAGTACTTGACTCCACATTTAGTGCAACTGGCAGCTTTGAAGATATATTGTGCACCTGTGAGTACTGGTTGAAGCTGGGCT
This sequence comes from Amphiura filiformis, assembly GCF_039555335.1. Lineage (NCBI taxonomy): Eukaryota > Metazoa > Echinodermata > Ophiuroidea > Amphilepidida > Amphiuridae > Amphiura > Amphiura filiformis. The sequence continues at coordinate 953,294 of NW_027305501.1, forward strand.
TGTTCATCATCATGAGCGCTTGAACTCGAACTGCATTTCCCTTTACATACTCGACATCTGCTTCAAGTAGTTGGTCCTTTTCAAACTGTAGGTATTGCTTGAACTGATGTCCGTTGCCAATGTAAGGCATATGTTCTTTCTATTTTTGCTTCTGTTCGCTATTTGTTTAAATTCATTGTGCTTTCTTTCCCATAAATTAGTACTAAATGCACTAAGTGGTCCAAAAAGCTTTGTCTGCTTCAAGTAATGTAGAGTAGAGGGGTCCTCTGCCCGCAAAGCACCCTCAAAAACTTCGTGAAATGATTCATGGAACTCTACAATTTTCTCTCCCATGTATTCAATTTCCCCACATTCATAAGATTTGGCACATATACACTCAACCATGTCTGCTAATTTCAAGTACAACTCCCACACATCGTTGCCCTCAGGTACCTTATCTCCTATTAACAATGGCAGCATGCGCATTAGGAGCCAAGTTTCAGCAATGGTTGATTTGATCTTAAATTGTGCTATCTGTTCTGGCATGGGAGGGATAGGGTTGCTTCTATCACAAGATGCATATTCAAATTGTTCAATCCTTTCATTCAGTAGTTTCAGACTGAAATGGCGATCTTGGACAAGTGAGCAGACAATAATGGCAAGTCTAACTGAAACTACTCCACCTTCAAAAAGGTCATGCGCTATATCTGAAGGTAATGAGCATACAACATGGAAGTTTTCCAATTGATTAAGTGGTGAACGCCGTTTCACGCCGTATACTGATGATAGATGTGGATGAACTTCAACTGTGTTCGCCTGTTCATTGTATCCCTCTTGATTTCTCCATGTAAAATCATCTTCTCTCAAACTCGTCTTCACTAACTCATTTGTACCAGTGCAGAACCTACACAATCTCAGTGAGGTGGAAAAGTTCTCTGGGAAACCTCCCATAAAATGTTGGGCCAAATTGTCTCCCACCACCAGTGCGAGAGTTCCATGAAAATGGAATTTCCGTCCATCATGATAGAATTCTATACCATCCGCTTCCAATGTCTTCAGGTCTGAGATAAGTCTTGCCAAGATGACTTCCAACCCATAGTGTTTTAAGTCTGTTACTTTGCACAAGCAAGCAAGCTGTACAATGTGCTGTTTTGACCTATATTTGGGTTCCAAGTTCCCTAGAAGGAAATAAAATCCTCCTAGTTTATATTCTCCACGATTTGAAGGGGTTTGCAACTTTAAATTCGCCAAAATAAAGATATATTTGAAGTGCTTTAGGGTATCTTTTAAAGAATTCATGGTCATTATAAAGCTGAGCATCTGTGAATGAAGAAATTCTTCCAGTTCCACATTGGTGTCCTTGGAAAACCTGAGCAAGGATATCATCATGTTGTAAAAGTGCCTTCAGACTTTGCAATATGGGTACATATTGGTAAGTATCTTCGGTCCTTTGACTTTCATTTTTCATTCCTAGCACAACTTTTTCTGGCACAACAAAGTGTGTGCTATTTCTTTTTATATAGTTCTCAAAGTTATATTGAGTATTGTACTTTCCTACTGCTTCAGCCAGGGGATCATTAAACTCGCTGATAATGTCATGAAGCTCTGGCACATCAATACCTTCTCTTCTACAGACAGTAGATACTTGAGAAGATAAATCACGCAACCTTTTTTCCATCATTTTTCTAACTTCTAGACCAATAAATTCACAGGCCTTGCCAGAAACCTTGTACTTTTCCCGAGCCTCCACAAATAAGTGTGAAACCAAATGTTTGTAATCAATTTGGTACTCTTCTGGTAATATCTGCGGCTCTTCTTCCTCTTCTTCCAGTTCCTGATGATCAGAATCTCCATCATTTGACTGGTCACCATTGCCAGGTAAATTCTGCAGATTTCTCCTGAGTGGCAAATGTTGATCAGCAAAATCTTTATGTTTGCTCCTAATATGATTGACCAGTTTTCAACCATTTTATAAGTTCTTCGCACTCATTGACACCACATGTAATTTTGAAATCACGGTTAAGAACATGGTTATGTTTTAAATGTTTGATTAACTTATAGAAATGTCTGGATTCATAATCACAAAACTGACAGCCAAAAGCATCTTCCTGTTGATTGTCCATGGATTGAGTTCATTGCTTTAATGGTGTTCAGCTACTGAACCAACAATGTGTACACACTGTGAGACTAACAGCAACTGACCTGCTGCCCGACCTGCTGAAAGATTGGCTACAAGTCACCAACACCAACACCATCCACTGTACATGCAGACCTGGAAAATGAAGAAGAAAGATATAGGACTACTATATTGTATAAAGCATTTTGCTGTTAATGCTGGAGTTAAGAATTTAAGATTAACCATCTCAACCTGTTTTCCTTCTGATTTTCGGATAGGCCTGTAGGTTGACAAGTTCATTATACATGTTTTAAATATTTTATTCTTAAAAGTTAAACATTGTTATCCTAAACTTTGTTCAACATAGATATGGACGTGATTGTGGTGTCATTTCCGGTATAGATTGCATTTTGTAATGATAAACTTTAAACACGCCAGCGTATTACGCGCGATTCCAAGCGCCTTATTGTTACTCGCTTGAAGTACATAACCTCGGGAAGTGACATCACGTCCAATCTCTATTATTTTTTTCAAAAACGAATTCTAGATAAATGCTGATGAATGTAAAAAATGTGTTTTTTTGCACTTTAATCAAATCCACTGCCAAAATATGCAAAAGTGTTTTTTGCTGACGGACTCTGAACATTGATTGTGTAATACGCTCGCTTGTATTACGCAAATAAGTGCGGACAGTTGGCGGTGCGTACTACAATTTTCTTTGACCCTGCATGCACAAAAGATACTGCTAAGGTATTCAATTTTTTAAACTTTAAATGTGTAGTTTGCATGTTGATAATCTCCAGTGAAAAAATTTAAACATATTTACAGTAAAAAAATAGTGGTCTGTATTGGGTATGCAGGCTGCCGGGCTAAAGCATCGCCTTATGTACGCTCCTATACGCTTCGTATTATATGCATAATACATGTACAAGCATGACATGAAACTTTCAATTTTTTTTGTATTGTATGAGTTGTAGATCTACTTGTGACCGATGAACGCATGATCAACGCACTGTGTTTACTTGTTTGTGTCTGAAATTTTATAAATAGGGTTATACTAGTTGTTGCTTTAAATGGTCGATTTTGAGTCATTCTCATGATTTGTGCATCTCATGGTAGGTGGATGAGGGAGCCAACATTGCGTGCACGGTGCAAAATTCATGAAAAATTAAAAAGTCGCCCACAACAACAGACAATCGATCACGCCGGCAGCAAATCAGGGCCCATCCTGGTGCATGCAAAGCAGTGAAATACGCTGTATAGTTAAGTCGCGCTACAGAAATTGATTATAGTGTGCCAGTAGTAGTAAAACAATGATTTTATTTTTAGCAGGATCAGGATAGCGGACAAAACTTAGAATTTCACACCACAAATCATGAAAATGACTCAAAATCAACAATTTAAAGCAACAACTATAACCCTATTTATAAAATTTCAGACACAAACAAGTAAACACAGCGCGCTCATCAGTCACAAGTAGATACAAAATCATACAATACAAAAAAAATTAAAACTTGTCAGAATGACTTGCTGTTAGGCTCATTGGAAAGAGCTCATCAAACTTAGAACTAAAGGAAGAAAAATGTTTGTGTTTTAAAATTTATGTCAGGTGGTCTGTAGCTTACATGTATTTGCTTCTCGAGAAATAGCGATTTCCTAAAAAAGTATTTTAAATGTATAAGCCAGTTCGCAAATTCAGAATCATGACACATGGGAAATATTTGCGGATTTTTGGTAGATAAGGCCAAAAAAACATTGTTTGTTTGTCCACGTCCGACCGACCGTGTACCCTGGTCCCGACCCCAGACAAACAAGTACCTAGACCAATGGCTTTGGTGCGCGTAGTGAAGCCGACACGGCTTAGCAAGGACTTTGACAAGGACGCAAGCAAGCAGATATGTTCGCGCTCACGGAACATGTCGCATTTGACGCGACGATAATGGCGCAAATGAGCGCGCCTTTCTCTCCAGACATGAACGCTTATTTCTCCGTGTCCGACCACCGACCAAAATCACCTTGGATACGGGGCTTCACCTCCCGCTGTGCGCTGTGGTAAGTGATGGGCAGTCATAGGTCTAGGTGGTATTTTTTTGAATTTTTTTTTTTTTTGATTTTTTTGTTTTTTTTTTGAATTTTTTTTTGGCATCGATGGGACATCATATAAAACAGTGGTTAGTATAAATTTTAAAAAAGAAAATGTAAAGAAAGTGAACAGTATAACATGCAGAACCATCTCAAGAGATAAACCAGTAAAGTGCTGTGTGTTTTGACTTATTTACCAGTCTTCAAATTGTCAGTTTCAAGTGCAATATCTGTTAAAAAAACATTTTTTTTTTTGGCCTAAACAAGAGGAAGCTACTGCAGTTTCAATTACAGCAAACTTTGCACTTTCCTCAAAAATATATTTCAGAAAATTGCTTGATATCATCAGTTCCTACATTATGTATAATATTTCCTGTAAAATATAAGACCATCGTTGGCATTTAAGACCAAACTGTCTGCAAAATTCAAGAACAACTTCACCAACAGGATGTTTTTTATGGAAACGGCAAAGTTCATCACATTGTAAATGTACAGCATCGATCGGTAAATATTACCTACAATGCATCATGATTCTGAATTTGCGAACTTAGGGCTTATTGTAAACTAACAGACTGGAATCAGAAAAACCTTTCTTGTTACCATACACAAAAGGCTAGAGCAAATATTGTACCGTCCAAAAAGGATTGTCAAGATGCAAGTCTTACAAAATGGCATTTCCTGAAAGACGTAAAAGTTTGTCGAAATTGGCCTACTTGGGCCAGCTTACGTGAGACCGGTAGTGTGAGCCGTTAACCCTCTCCTATTATGGGTCGTTGCCGAGTTCCTACGGGAAGATCATTTAAAACAAACAAACTAGAGGTGAAGGGAAAACATATGGGAAATTACATGTAAAGAAATCAAATGAAGGAATGACGAACAAATGAATGAAGGAAGCAGGGAACAACAAAAGGATGCACGAAGGAACGAATGACAAAAGAACAACAAAAAAGAATGAATGAACAAAATGATGAACGAGAAAACAAATGTATAAAGGAACGATGAACAAACCTCAAACAAATGACAAATGAAGGAATGAACGACAAAAGAACTAACAAAACAAGAACGAACGAACAAATGATGAACGAAAAAACAAATATAAATAAATACCCCCACCCATGACACACACACAGTACACCCCCCTACAGTACACAAGAAAACTATACTAAGCTAAAATAATAGTTTCTCGATCATGAGAGCTCAATAGGCACGCATAGCGCCTACCACACACGCTTTGGGTAGCGCTGCATTTCCTGTGCGTGCACAATTGATCGCGCTTTTGTGTCATTCCACTAAACTTCCGACATTACGCAGTGCACGCAGTACCTTCATTCTCTCATGATCGAGAAACTATTACTTTAGCCTAAATGAGTCAGGATATAAATTAAAAAATTAGGCCTAAAAAAATAAATAATATTTTAAAAAGGTGATAATTGGTATGCATAACACCAACAAATAGTACTACTACACACATACGGTACATCAACAAACACATTATTGATTGGATCACACGTCATTCGTTCACAACACCGGTCATGGCATGCATGCATGCATGATTTACTTACGACAGCCGCCATCTTGGATTTCTAGCAATCATGGCGATACTGTATTTTGATACCTTGGCAACGCAACTATAGCCAAAATAACAAATTCTCGATCATGAGAGGACGTACCTTCTGCGTCAGCGTATTACGCGATCTCGCGACCTGCATGCCCGAACCTTGACCTTGCCTAACAACGATCGGGTGATTGGTCAATTCTCAAAAGCTGTGTTTGCGCAGTAAGCGCCGGTCTTTGCGTAGTACGCTCGACGCAAATAACTGTGCATACCCAAATTGGCTTTCATGATCGAGAATTTAATATTTTGGCTATACCTATAGCAGGAATTCCAATTGAATGAATGTACGCAGCTTTCAATAGCGTGACAAATTATTAAGTATACAGTGCAATGCACGCCAGCATGTGCAACTGTTCGCATGTAACGCGTAAGTGAATCCAACCATGCCAACACACTGCACTGGTTAGCATTGTATCCAAGGTCGTATGCGTTCACGTTAGTACGCGATATACGATCGCGGATGGATCGAAAGTGCAGCTGTTGAAAGCTGCGTTCATTCAATTGGAATTCCTACTATAACTTCCAGATCACCATGTTCCAATTTCAGTAAGAAATGATAGGCCTACATAATACAAAGACACTTTTTATGTGCTGAGAAAGGTTTATAATTTCATCGGAAGCAAAAATTAAATTCGGTGAACTTGCCTTTTCAGTTAATTTGTGCAGTAAAAGTCGGCAATGGCGCTGCGCTGTAGCACTTGTTTCATTAGATTTCATTAGATTAAAAACGTGCTTTATTGACCGTAGGCCCTACCTTAGCTTTGCAACAGTGCACAAACAATCATCAATTATGATGGGGATTTCAGATTTATGTTAGTCTTGACAAGGACTTGATAATGATACTAGTACTATATAGCTATATCAATCAACCTGATTGGATGAGAGAACAATTTTCGCTTGTGGTATTGCTACGTGGTGAGGTAAGCTTAAAAAGTGTAATTTACCGAATGATCAAACACATGCTCATATGCCTGTCACCACTTACCACAATCTCAAAATAATTGATGATTGTTATCTTTGGCACTGTATCTTTCTTAAAATACAATAAAAATGCAAGATTGAAACTTACTGCCGCTGAAAAACAGTTTTTCTTCTTCGTCCCGACTCGCATGAGATCGCTGATCATGCCGCCTCTCCTGATTGCAGACGAAAATGGAATTATATGGAACTCACGTGACAGCTGCGGGCGCGAAATTTGAGCACGCAAAGGTGTAATTGAATGGCACCTTTGGGGTTTAGAGTCTCGCGGAGAAATTTCAGGGACACCCTTTGAGTGTAATTTGACACCTAGATAGTATTTATGACACCTTTGCATTATCAAAACTTGTAGTTACGCCCTAGAGGTGTCATAAGTAGTATTCTAGATTCTCAGGAGCTATCAGAGTGGGGACTATTGACTCTTCAGAAGGTGTCTATTGACACTTAACGAGTGGCATTTTTGTCAGTATCTCTAAAGGTGTCAAATGACACCCAATATTTTTTTCAGTGTATACTTTTCCAAGCAAAATACTTGCTTAGGGTACCAAAGTTAAATGACAAAATAAAAACGGGTGAAATAGGCTATGTTTGGCTTCTATCAGAAACATATGGTAGGGTAAAATATTAAGAAACATCAAACTACTAATATTAAACAAGAACCTGCATGAACATGAATTTTTACTTTCTAGTAGCGTTAAAAAAATGGCAAAATACTTGTTTAGGGTATGTTTTGCATGCGCTGAGTAATACTTGTTTAGGGTGCGTTTCAAGAGTCCATACATGAGCATGGTGTCCATCACGTAATGTAAGTGCCCCCCGGCGCAGGCCCAGGGCGCAGGCATAGCATGAGCAGTTCAACTTCAAAAGCAGAATTTCTGCACTATACGTACAAAAATAAAATTCATTGTCAAAACTCATTTCATCAAACTTTTTACCCAGGGCTTTGCCTCCCCCCCACCCTTAGGGGAGTGTTGGAAAAGTTGGAACCTCGGACCTCCATGCTTGGACATCAAAACGTTTTTGATCCCCTGAAACAGGTGGATTTTACCCCCCCCTTTTATGGTCTAAATTGTTTTGACCCCCCCATGTCCTAAAAAGAAACCTAAAATATAACTAAAGATATACCGTTTGGAGTTATTACTCATTGCGAGTCATAGTAGTAGGGCCTATAGGCCTAATAATAATACACCCCTATTTTGCGCAAATGTTCAATTTGAAGCTTGAGAGTACACAATTGAAATACTTGTAAACATTCAAAAACTTGGAATGTGCATACCTTGTCGTACTGCGTACGCCCCGCCCCCGGACTTTTCCCATCAAATTTTTTTGATCCTCCTCTTTAGGACCCAAGTTTTTTTTGATCCCCATATTTTCCAACCCCCCTACCAAAGTATTAAATTGTGAACACTTCCTAAAAGACTTATAAACATGGAACATACCTAAATCTTTGGTCAAGTCTAGTTGACAACATTCCATACACCTGTTGACGTATCCGTTGATCATTTCAGCAATTCTCCCCACATGTTCTCCAGTAAGCAGGTCAATGAATTCGGAAGATTGAGGAATGTCGATGCTGCACTCAGTCATCATTGTCAACTTGATGCTGAGCCGGGAGGAGGATGTGCGAAAAGGGGGGGAAAAGGCAACTTCGAAGGGGGGGGGGGGGTCCAAAATCAGTTCCAAAGTACAAAAAAGCCAAAAAAATATCAGGGTGGCCAGCATCCCGGGCCATCCCCAACCCGATTGGGGGGGGGGGACTGAGGAGTTCTCACTGGTTGAAGGTAAGGGACCGTTCAGAAACACTTATGGGGGGGCTAATGCAAAAGGGGTCCTGAAATTTGTTGACCCTCCTAAGGGGGCCCTGAAAAAAAATGACCAAAAATTTTCCTAGGAAAATTGAGTTTATATGCTTTTCGCGATGATTTTTTTTTTGCATTGTCCCCCCTAACAAGTGTTTGTGAACGGTCCCTAAACGGGGAGGGTTTATAGGACGGAGGCCGGGGGGCACTTCAATTTGAAATGGATATAGGTGTAGGGCTGGCACTTTCGCACCGGGGGCATTCGGTGAGAGCAAAATGTAAAAAATATGGGGTCATTGGGTGAGAGCATGATTTTTGGCATTCGGTGAGAGCAAAATGTAAAAAATATGGGGTCAAAAAAAAAGGTCATGTTCTCACCCAATGATGAGAATATGACCTTTTTTAAATGGAATCTTTGGGTGAGAACCGAAACAGCGCTACAGAAACCTCGAAATCAAATTTCTAGTTCTGAATGGCTTCAAATGTCTTTGTTTTTTTTTCTTCAAAATAAGTAACAAAATCAGTGATAAATGAAATTTGCTGTTCAAATTGAACTTGTAAAGGTCTTTGGGTGACAGGTCAAATGGAAAAATAGGGGGTCTTCGGGTGACAGAGCATGTGTTCGTAAAAAATATGGGGTCTTTGGGTGACAGCGATGCTGAAAAAAAATTCCTGGCGCCGCCACTAAGTTCAATGCACCCCTTGGAGGCCCGGCGTAGCCCAGGTAGGCCTATAGAAAGAGAAAGTCAGCATCTGAAAATATGTGTGCACATCCCCGTATAAAATTTTTCGAAGACCCCCAAAGCTAGGGAAGAGGGGGTGGGGGCAACTTGACTTAACCGGGGAGGGGGCTACCTGTACCCCCGGCTCTGCCACAAATTGTGCTGCTGAAAAAAGGGAACATTTAGTTTCCTTCCATGTTCTACATGGCCCCACCTTTTAAAAGCCTGGGCCTCCCATTTCAGATTTTCATGAATTGACGAGGGCCCAAATAAAAGGCCAGTCACCGCCATTGCGCGAAAGTCAGTGGACCTAAATCCTCTACAAATATCGCTTTTTTAAAGACTTTTTGAGGCCTTATCACCTGAAAGTGGACTTTTTGACTTACTTTTCCGACTTATTAATATTATGAAGAAAATAGCAAAAAGTAGAAGTTTGTGGATCATGGGGTGCCCCCGCATTCCCCAAATCAGGGGCGGCGCCAGGGTATATTTTGATAGGGTGATGCAATTTCAAATTTTGTAAAGGTAGTTATGGCCTAATGTGCGGCGAGGGGGCGCGGCCGCAGGGGTGTCTGAGGGGATGTGCCCACTTAATTTGGAAATATGACCGAACAAAATGGCAAATGTATATTGTAGAAATCATCTTTTGTCTTATATATAATTTATAAATTGCTATCTTCAGTAGATAGTCAAAGCAAACAAACAAAAACATTAAACATAAAGGAAAAAAAAAGATATGAGGGGGTATCAAAAAGTTCTAAGCCTCAACAAGAAGGCTTGTTATAGTATAGACTCATGGTTCCAATCTATTGTTCTACATATAGTTCCCCTTGACCTCAATGCACTTTGCAATGGTGTTCCAGCATTCTGAAGCCCTCATGGAAGAACGCTAATTCTTTGGACCTCCAAGTAGGACTCCACGGCCTCAGTGACATCATTATCTGACTCATAATGGCATCCACGAATTTCGGATTTGAGTTTTGGAAACAGGTAGAAGTCAGATGGTGCTGGTATGGTGAATAAGGTGTAATGGGACAACTTGAATTCAAAGCCACACTAGGCACTCAGCCACTGCCAGTGGCGTAACTCCTATGGGCTCTGGGGGGTCGCGCCCCCGGGCACCCGGCTAAGGGGCACCCAAGCCTGGATAGCCTTTGACACGATAATACTTTGTTATAGGAAAGAAGTGGAAACCTTTACCCACCATGCATAGAATTACTCTTCATTTGGGTGCCCTTCAACAGAAAATTTTTCACGCGCTTCGCGCGCATTGAAACATAAATTGGCATTTTAAAGACCTAAATTCAACTTGATTTAATACCAAATTAGTGGTATTTATGCACATTTTCGCACGCCCGCACGCAATTGTTTTAGGAAGAGGGGGTATTTTGTATTCTTGCCCCTGTGCGCCACAATCACTAGCTACGTCACTGCAGCTAGTGACGAGTTTTCAAAAGTAAAGACAAAGAGAATATGAAAACATTTTGTTTTATTAACATGAACTGCATTAGCTTGCATTGAAAGATGAAATAAATGTAATCCAAAAGTGATTAGCTTTGCACCATGCACACCCTTGGTTAGGGGCACCCGAACTACTTTCGCCCCCGGGCACCCTAACCCAAAGTTACGCCACTGGCCACTGCAACTTGCGCTCATGGAAGAAAGCTTCTTTTGGGCCTCCAAGTACTCCTCCACGGCCTCAATGACATCATTATCTGACTCATAATGGCGTCCGCGAGTTTCGGATTTGAGTTTTGGAAACAGGTATAGAAGTCAGATGGTGCTTGATGATCTGGTGAATAAGATGGGTGAACTTGAATTCAAAGCTACACTTGGCACTCAGCCACTGCAACTTGCGCTCTATGGACAGGGCTAGGCTAGGGGCATTGTCCTGCAGCAGAAAGACCCCAGTCCGCAACTTTCCTCTGCGTTTTTCTTTAATGTCTTCTTTTAGCTGCTGCAATTATGACGCGTATGGAAGTATAGACAATCATGACACCCTTGCTATCCCAAGACGGGCCATGCCGGTAAGCCGGGCCGGTAAGTTTCTGATCTGTGGAGTCAGCATTCTCGGCACCCATCTTGCGGACAGCTTGCTCATGCCCAAGGTGTCAGTTAAAACACTTTGCACTGAACCGTAACTAGCCTACCCCAGTGGCGTACCGTGGCCGCCCCAACCCCGGGGGGCTGAAGAAGAAACAATTTTGCCGCCCCTTCCTTAACAGCCCGAAAAGGTTGACCCAATTTTTTTCACGGTCGTTTGAAAAAGTGAAGAGCAAAAAAAAAAAAAAGGGATTTGAGGCGCTAGCGCCCAAAAAGCAACCTTTTTCAAATTTTTTTATGCTTTTTCAATTTTTTGCGCCCTTTTTTCTTTGCTAATTCGTTTTGCCGCCCCCTTCATTTTTGCCGCCCCTTCGTTTTTGCCGCCCCTACTTTGACCCGGGGGGGCTATGCCCCAAAGCCCCCCCCAAAAAAATACGCGCATGTACCCGGTACCCATCTGCATCTTGTTAGCTATTTGTTGGATAGTCAAGCATCTGTCCTCCAGTACCATCCGGTGAATGACATCCATTTGATCTGCTATTGTTGAAGATCTTGGGCGACCGGACCTTGGATCATCTTCCAAACTCTCACTCCCTCGCTTGAATTGCAGCCCCTTTCTTTACGGTCGAATATAGCTATAGGAGAGCTTATCACCAAGTGTGCTGACTATACCTTCATGGATGGCCTTGGGTGTCATGCCCTTTTTATGAAGATGTTTAATCACTGCACAAGCTTCTTTTTTATCCATTTTTGGACCTTTACTGAATCTGAAGACTTTCAAAGGACCTCACCGGAAATAATAAATGACAGATATATGAATGTCGGTGCATACTCTTTTAAGACAACAGGCTTTTTAATTACAATGTAAATTTGGAGATGCTGCTATGCCTTCTAGGTGAGGCTTAGATGTTTTTAACAGATTCCGCTGGATGTATTCATTATTTTCTTTGTAGGCTCCAAATGCTATCTTCAGAAGAAAGAAAGCAAAGCAAAAAACATGAAAAAATAATATTCCAAAAAAAACATTGCTCTATAGGCCTACACGTGCTCTAACTGATGGTTCAGTACGCTTCGCGGCTCTACTATTTAATTGAACGCGCGCTTATAAAAAAAATACAAAGCTATAAAGAAATGCTAAAATGACGAAGCTGACCAAAATTTAACACAGCAATTATAAAGCAAAGATTATTGTCAGGAACGTGAGTGTGAAGAACAAAAATAAGAAACAAAAATGAAAAACATGAATGATATTTTAAAATTGACCGATCAAAATGATAAATGTAGAAATTATCAGTCGTGTCTTATATAAACCCGCCTTGTTCTGCTATCTTCAGTAGATAGTAAGAAAATCATTAAACATTCAGAAATAATATACATACGCAAAGATGTTTTTAACAGATTCGCTGGAGGTATTCATTTTTTTCTTAGTAGGCCCTAAATGCTATCTTCAGAGGATAGCAAGCAAAGCAAAAAAACATAAAAAATAATAATATTAAAAAAAACTTTAAAAAAAAACCCTTTCCTAACACGCGGTCTCGATGATGATTGCAACAGAATCCATATTTCGCATGCGCCCATCTCCCAAAAGCTAACATAAAAACATAAAAGTCCCCAAAAATCCAAAAGTAACAGTGCCTAATTTGCATAGATCCAAAATGGCCGCTTATGCAGGGGATGAAATTTCAAATTTGGTCAAATCTTGCTAAACACCATACCAATGTATTCCTCTCGTCATAAGGATTCAGCAAAAGTATAGTTTGACCTATCTCCGATGTACATTTCTTGAGTTATAGGGGAAAAGGTCAAATGTCAAAATTTGGACTCTGCAGGGGGGCAAAAAATGAAAAATTCTCCGATTTTGATTTTAAAAAATGGTCTCATATTGTTCCGCTTGCAAACGCATATCTCAAGTGATTTGTTACCTTAGTAACATGGCAGAGAAGATCAAATTCAACAGAGCCGTATTGACCTTGACCTATTTTGTGATGTTACCCCGGGGGTGGGGCACTTGTATTTCAAGGTGGACACCATGCTCGGGTACAGCAGTAAAAAGGGTTGTTTTTCAGCATTGGGCAAGTACAGCGCGCTGTACCTGTTTAGGGTGTCAAAAACGCCAAAAATCAGGAAAAGGGGTATATTATTATACTTTTCCAAGCAAAATACTCGCCTAGGGCACCAAAGTTTAATGGCAAAATAAAAAAGGGTGAAATAGGCTATGTTTGGCTTCTATCAGAACACATCGTAGGGTAAAACATTAAGAAACATCAAACAACTTATGTTAAACAAGAACCTGAACATGCATTTTTACTTTCTTAGTGTTAAAAAAATGGCAAAATACTTATTGTTTAGGGTATGTTTTGCACGCGCTGAGTAATACTCATTTAGGGTGTGTTTCGAGAGTCCATACCTGAGCATGGTGTCCAATGTAAGTCCCCCCGGGTGATGTTACCTATGTAACAAAACATCCAAAACAATGCAACTTTTCGCATCTTGATTTCTTTTTGTCAAAGGAACAATTTGAGACCAGTTGGATTAAAATTGGAGCATATTTCCATTGTAAACGAGTGTGGACCCAATAGTTGCCCTTTGACCTTTTTGCCTATAACTCAAGAACTCATGTCGGAGATTGGTCAAACTATACCTTTTCTGTATCCTTATGATGAGAGAAAGATATTGGTATGATTTTTAACAAGATTTTACCAACTTTGAAATTTCACCCCTGCATAAGCGGCCATTTTGGATTTATGCAAATTAGGCACTGTTCCACTACTTGGACTTCTGGTATTTTCCTTTAATATACTTTTCTGAAATGAATGGTGATTATAAATGGTTTCTGTTGCAATTAGTGGTGGGTTAAGCCATGATTTTCCATAATTTGACTGGCTTAGGCCTAATACTAACTTCACCGCGCGCTTAAAAAAGAAAAGAAAGAAATACTAAAATGATGAAGCTGACCAAAATTCAAAACGGTAAATAGCAAAGCAAACAAACAAAAATCATTAAACAAAGAAAAATATACTGCATATGAAAAGAAAAGATGTTTTTAACAGATTCCAATGGAGGTATATATTATTTTCTTCGTAAGCCCTAAATGCTATCTTCAGAAGATAGCAAGCAAAGCAAAACACGTGAAAAATAATAATATTTAAAAAAACAAAAACAAAAAAAAAAACATTGCCTAGCGGTCTAGATGATTCAATACTCTTCGCGGCTATAATTGACCGAAAATAAATTTATATAAATTAAAACAATAGCATATCATAGAAAAACACAGTTAAATCTCAGTATTTGGTGAATAAATTGTTTTATTTTGGGGTTTTTGCATTCTGCAATTCAATAAAATATATTCTATAATATTTAAAGGAAGATGGTCGAATATCAGATTTTTCATCCAACCGATTCCACCTCGGTCGAATTACATATTACTTTGATTCTGGTATTTCAATCCCTTATGATATGGGAACCAAAATGTGAATTATAACCTCGTTTGACCAGCGGCGGCACTACGAGGGGGGGGGGATATTTTTTCTTGCCTCCCAGCTTTGAAGTAAAATATTCAAAATCACACAAATTTCCACTTTTTGCAGCAAATTTGTGCAAAATTGGTTGATTATGCCCCCCCCCCCCCTAAAATTCACTTCGCCCGAAGAAAATCCCTGGTGCCGCCACTGAGTTTGACGCAATGAGAAAATATGGGGTTTCCACTGATACAACAATTTCTAAGGATGATATTGCCCGGGTGAGGTTGTTGATCGGACTATCTTTTTTATTATACTTCAGCACTGTCTGTGCTCTCCACCCAGTCCATTAGCAGTCTGAAGGGTTATTAGTCCAAAATTGGTTAATGTTACAGAGTTTAGGGCATTTATGTTGGGATTAGGGTTAATAATAGAATTAGCATCAGTGGGGTGCCACAGGGCACAGGTTTAGGGCATTTTAAGTTGGGATTAGGGTTAGCATCAGTGGGGTTGCCACAGGGCACAGGGTTAACATTAGGTTTAGGGATATAGGTTAGGGTAATGATTAGAGTTTATAATACTTTTATTGGTTTTCAGAATAATGACTCTTTGGACTATTAATCAGTGCTGTACGGTGCGACCAATTTAGGCGCATTGGCGACTAGATTTTTTCTGATGCGACTAAACCTTTAATCCTTGGCGCCAATGGCGACCAACTGTTGAAGCTTTTATTCGCCAGCAAATGCAAAACGTGTAAATAATGTAGTGTTCAATAGTACAAATGTACAGCTATGAATATCATGACATCTCAATCTATAGGCCTACACTGTACATGCTGTGTGTGGAGTATGTTGATTGAGTACAGCAGCTATGATTCATTCAACGCAACATGTGGCTGTGACAGGGAAACCCCCTTAAAATTGAACGTAGATATAAACATTGTGGCAGAATGACTTCGAGAAAAGTTGGAATACGGTGCGTTGATGCCTCAGTTTTTTTACTTGGGAGCAAAATTTGGGCGCCTAAATTTATAAAGTTAGGAGCCATTGGCTCCTCAATCAGTTTTTGCACCGTACAGCACTGCTATTAATCTGTAACCGCAATATTTAAAGCATACCTTCTCACAAGATCTGTGTTTGACACAATGATATCAATGCAAGTATGCCACATTCAGATTTTAAGATTATGTTCTCAAAAGTTGCTAATCCTAACATCAAATTGATTATAAGCATAATTAGGCAAATAAAAAGAAGTGGAAAAATCATTTTTGATATTCTACAGTTTTTTTAATTTAAATGAATGTAAGTGATTGGGTGATTTGATAATTGAGTAGCATGATTGCATTGTCCCAATTGTAGCATCAAAATGTGCAGATCAAAATGAAACCACTTAAAGCCATAATGTACGATCTTATACTATGAAATTGGTTAATTTTTTTCAAACCTGATTTTTTTCTAAATGGAATCGGCCAAATTTGTTGTCTTTGTAGGTCAACAGAGCAAAGTTCGACATATTATCATAATTTAGAAATTATGATAATATGTCCTCCCATAGAACTATCTGTTAAATAGCCAGTGGTGTTTCTTTCACATTACCTTGTTATTTCAACCTAAAAAGTAAAATGGACAGAAACCCTTCCCGCCAGTTATTACTAATATTATTTCAACAATTTGAATAAAGAATAACAAAATCAAAATTTGACGGAAATCGTACATTAAGTCTTTAAGGGTGGTTTTAACCCTGGAATTGAGGAAACTTTTGGGCCTCACATAACTGCTAAATTGTTGGTCTAAAGTATATAAAAGTATACATATTTAGAATGGCAAAGACTCGTTGAATTCATATCTGTGAGGTCAAATTTGGGCAAAAATACTCATTTGTGACACGATCAAGGGAAATGAGTCGGTTGTCGCTAATATTGATTTTGAGATATTGGCAAAGAAAGTGTTCAAATTCTTTTGTTTTATATTGTTTTCAGCGATTGATAAATTGACATAACTTTGCAAAGAATGGGGTTTTCAGTTTCTGAAAGCTCTAAGCGTCCTCTTTAGAATCATATGTAAACTCCTTTTCGAGCAGGGTCGACATGTGACTCATTCCTCTTGATCGTGTCAGTGTCACATTTGTGGAGAAAATCCCAAAAAACATTTGTTTTATTTAAATGTTTGTTTTCACTGATCACATTATCCCCTTTTAATTTTGAGCCAAACAAATTAGGTATAATGAAGAAAATTGCGATTCATTCCAACCTCTACAATGCGTGTACTACGCTCGCCGATCGTATTACATGTAACTGCACGGAGCACCACGCTCGACGTGTGTACACACAAGTTGACATCCACGGTACATGTTAGCAAGTACTCGATCGCTGAACTCTGAATAAAACCGGGTCAACCCGGTTTTAATACAAAAAGTTAAACTTTGCTGTTATTAAAGCACTTCAGGCTTAGTCTTTTACGAGGTATTTTAGTATACCACTGGGTATTATAATTATGCAAAAAGTAGAAATCCGAGTAAAATTGAGGGCGTCGCTGTGAAGCAAATCACACATTATGGCTTTAAATAAAAAATCATATTTTCTGATTATGTTATACGTAGACAGTGCTTTTTTATACCTTGTGTATGCACAGTGGCGGCACTATGGGGGATGGCAGAACTCTTGCCCCCACCTCTGATAAATGTTTTTGGTGCCGCGACTGTGCATGTATGTATGTGGTGGTATGTAACGTATGACACTTGCATCATGATACTATGTAATTATTTGGGGGGGCTTGGCCATGAATAGTGGCCTTTAAATGTATTTGAAGATGTACTAATAGTAAGTACACACGGGCTGAAAATGTTCACTTCACACAGTTTACGGACTTCACAGTGATGAATTTGTTAAACACATCAATGAAGGCTTTGACTACATCATAAATGAAAATCATCCATTGTCGTATTACATGTATTTTCTTAAGGCAAATCCTTTGTCATCAACTTTTATATGGTCCTGATTCCAATTTGCCCGTTGCATGTCCTTCAATTTGTTCTTGTTCTTTCAGTTTTTCTACATCTTCTTCGGATAATAAGGGAACCACTTTCAAAGTTCTGAAATATTCTAAAATGTTCTTTGTATCTTTAAGATCCAATGTATAGTCCTTTGCTATCCGTTCTGCATTGTATTCCTGCATGTATAGAAAAGAAAAACAATACATGTATATAATAATTTCATGCGAATACAATTTTGCACAAAAACAAGAGATGTTGTGAAGAAAAAGAGGTAAAAATGGTGTACCTACACTACTGGAAGTACACCACATACCAGGGGTAGCGCTAACTATTGCTAAAGGGTCATTTTAGGCGCTTATTTCTATTATTTCGGACCCATAGTTTAAAAAAAATTGCACATTTTTGACCCCTTGTCTGAAAACCTAGCGCTACCCCTAGTACATACCATTCTATATGGCATTGTTTCAACACATTTTTATGCATCCACCGGAGGTAAATATGTTTCCTGGTTGTCCGTTATTCCCGGTCCCCGCACTCCGTGCATCCGCGGGTATTCATGCTCGTCGAAAATTTCGCGAAATAAGGGGTGTTTTCAGATGAAGAAACAGGATTCGAGAAACACAAAAAAGGGGTGTTTTTTCAAACCACGTGTTCGCGAAATTGAAAAAAAAAGGGTATTTTCATGGAGCAGCCTACGCGTTTTTGCCAGAAAAGGGCATATTAAAAATATTGTTTGTGTTTTAGCGAAAATAGGGGTATTTTCGAAGGGCAAATAATTCGCGAAATCGCTAAAAAAAGGGGTGATTTTCCCTAAAACTTGCTAAATGAGATGCAAAAGGGGTGTTTTTAAAGTTCACCGACAAGCATGAATACCCGCGGATGCAAGGAGTGCGGGGACCGGGCCGTCATTCCATCTGTTCGAGCTTGTGAGTGCAATTTCTCAGAACTGATAAGGAGTATTGTGATGTGATTTGGTGGAGGGTGGCAATTAACAGTCTCCAAATTCTATTAGGTTTTCATTGCAAAATATGCTAATTTAGTAGCTGATTTGCATATATTTGCATAAATGTCCCCAAGGGCAATTTATCGGAACTGGTAAGGTGTATAGTGATGTGCCTTGGTGGAGGGGTGGCAATTGGTGGTCTTTAAATTCCACCAGGTTTTTCTCACAAAATATGCTAAGTTGGTAGCTCATTTGCATAAATTTGAATTGGATTTTAAAGATTTTTTTACCACAGCTCCAAGTGAAATCACCCTAGTTCAAATGATGCGTGTCAAGGTGGAGGCATTGCGACCGACGCTTTGCATTAAGAACCACGCAACTTGAGAACCACAAAATTCTAGTTGCTTCTAATAAGATATGATAGGAAGAAAAATAAATTATGTTTATAAATACAAAATTCCCATCGATCACGCCACTGTTTTTCCATGTTATATTTCCTCTACAGGGAGGATGGCAATTTATTTCTTGCATTTATGGCCCTAGCTGCTATGGGCTACTTGTGGGGAGGAGATAAGTTTAAGCGGCCGCTTATAGGTTCAAATTGCATCCAGCCTTATCACAAAGCTCCCGTGGCCAAGTGGTTAAGGCACAAGTCTTGTAAACCTGAGGTCCTGGGTTCGATTCCCAGACAGGATCACTTTTTCTACTTGTCTCCTTTATTATTTGCGATGGCGAACCTGGTGAAAAATTATGTTTATTATATTATAAAGATAATACCCTATATGGTCAAAAGCGATATATTTGAGATTATTCCGGATTCCTTACCTGTGGATTCAGCTTATTTTTAGCAAGTAGTTCCTGCACCATGTATACAGACAGTCTTCCTGGCGGCACCAGTGCCATACTCTGGCTGGCTACTTCTGACAAAGGTTCTGGTATAGGTCTTCTATCCTGAGGTAGCACACGTCTACTATGACTACCATCTGGTGTCTGTGTATAATTTGGAGGAAAATAAGGGTTCCACTTTACAAAAAATACAGTATTACATATCAATATACCTAAACTTTGATCGGACCCCATGACACTGGCTATAATGATGTTATGCAATGCATCACTTGATTTTTTCTGTGTTTGTTTTATTGGATGTATACCCCCTGCACTTTTACTTTTAGATTTCCCAGTCAAATTTGAATATCAATCATCCACATCTGCAATATGTCATTGTCAGAGTTTGAATCAGTCCAACATATTGACATTTTAAGTTAAAAAAAATGTTGACACCAGAATTCCCACGTATCCCACCAGATCGCGTTTGCCAAAACAACTCCCAGAAATCGGCCCGACCACGCCCTCGTGGATTTTATGCTTCATAACAGTTGATTGACAGGTGGGCTTAAACTGCTCTTTTAAGATTACAGAATGAACTCCAATTGATATGTGATAACACGAACAGTAAACACCAACTTTAAGCGCTGCAGACAAGAGACATATTAGGCACTTGAAACTTGATTCTGAGTTTAGCGTCCACCGCCCGCGTTATGAATTTTGTGCCGCGTTTGAGATGTAAAATCTGAAAATAATTCATTATTTTGCAAATTACTACTAATAGTCCTGGCCCTAGCTAGAACCCGCCTACACGGATAGGGCAGAGATTTTGACACTTGATTTGGGTTATTGGACCTTTGAGGTTAACGAATCACAGAGGTGCTTTTATGAAAGCGGCTGCATGAATTCGAGAAATCCAAGATGGCAGCCGCGGCCATTTTGAAAATTTTAAATTTTAGTTTTCACTCAATATTCATGTGTAATACATCATTCTATAGGTTTTTGCATACAAGGAATCAATTTCTGACATTATTTTTATGATTGAAGGTCAGTATAACATGTTTACATTCAAAATGGCCGCCAAATGGTTGCCAAAAGATGGGGTTTTCATTAAAATGTATTTAGAATTCAATATTTTAACTTATTTGATGTTAAAAATAACCATGGGTTGCTGATATTATGGTCAGTTGTCTATGTCATTTCTATCATCTCCTGGATATGTTTAAAATCAAAATGGCTGCCAAAATGGCCGCCAAAATCGTCTTTTTTTCATTAAAATGTGTTACAGGAGTATTATGAAGTACCAGATTTACAATGAAATGGTGCCAAACATTGTGTTCTTTTGTATTCAAAGTATCTCTCTGGTAAAGGGTAACAATATGACATCAGCATCAATTAATATGATCTCATGGGCATGTAAACATTCAAAATGGCCGCCAAAATGGCTGCAAAAACATGATTTTTTCATTAAAATGATATTTAAAACAGCATTTTAATAGATGTTGTGTTAAATATTTTCATTGAACGCTGATATAATGTTAAAGGAGTATTTCTATCCAAATTTCTTCCTGCTCATGTGTTTTTACATTCATGAAAGAAACCTAAACCCAAATTTTCATGCAAATCGGACATTCAGTTGGCGAATTATGGGCTATAACATATATTTCAATGGTCCATAGGATTGTGTGTGATACTTTCGTTGTCGACAGAATGAAATTCAAAATCGAACATTTCGCCCGCTTTCTCTAGATATAAATTATAAATTTATAAGATAAATTTGCAAGATTCCTTTTGCACATGATAATTATGCACCTAGTAAGGGAGACCGGGGCAGGTTGGCCCCTTTTTCCCCACTTATCTGGAGAGCTCAGTTTGTGGGTTAGGAGGCTCTCAATTTGATACTTGAGAGCTGTTTACTCTAGGTAAATGCTAACAAATTTATATGGCTCTGTGACTTATACAAAAGTTATAGTAGTTGTAGGAGAGAGCGAAAAGAAAATTAACCAGGCAGGCAGGTTGGCCCACCAAACGGGCAGGTTGGCCCTCTATGCACAACCGTGTGTTATTGCCATATTTCTTTCCAATAAAACATTCTAAAGTTACAACTGCGGTAAGATATCACCTATCATAGTTCCAAGATAATCAAAAATAAAATTCATTTTAGCCATCATGGGTCATTCTTGAGGAAATAGCTAAAATCAAGGAAATAACGTTAACCAATCATCTTATAAAACCCATAACGAAAAACTGAAAGGCTGTGGATAACAATTGTAATTGACTTTTTTTTCATTATTAACTATTCTGAGTGATGAATTACTTTTTATGTACAAATTCCCAATTATAAAGAAATATGATATTGAAATATTGCTATTTCCAGTCAAAAAGTGCTCAAATAGGACAACAATATAGATTTTTTTGTTTTTTTTCTCCGCCTTTGAACAATTTTATCCATGGAACTGACTAGTGTTGGTGTGTAAATTGTATTTTGCTTCATTTGACACAAAATGGGTGAAAATGGAGAAAGTATGCATAACTCTTGCCCATAAACACAATGGGGGGCAACATGCCCCAGCACAAGTGGGCCAACCTGCCCCATAGTCTATTTTTGTTTTCCATCAAATTCCATAAAACAGAAACAGGATGGAAAGCTTTCAACTATATGGCATTTTAAGCAAGACCCATACCTTCCAGCAACTTACAATTTACATAATGTATTATGTGCAACAATAGTGCTTTCTTTCCTTTCTTTTTTCTCCAAAATGACCATGCAAGTAGTTTTAAATTGATAATATTATGTCTCAACAACATGTAATTTATCTGATTTTTTAAGGAAATGGTGCCACATGAGTGCTTTCTTGAGATCCAAAAATATCTTTGTGGCAGAAGGGTAACGTAAAATATGTCATTCAAAATTATCCCATGGGTAAGTTCAAAGAAATAAAAGTGACTCCCAAAATGGCCACCAAAATATTATTTTTCATCAAAATCTGTTACAGCGACACTAGGTATCTGGTTTTCAAGGGATGGTGCCATAAAAGGAGAGTATTTTCCCACATAATCATTATAGCATAGCAGTAATAGGAAAACAGCATGGACTTATGGGTAATTGGGCATGTTTAAAATTCAACTTGGCCACCAAAATAATATTTTGGATGTTGGTGTAACAGTCATTTAAAAGAGTATATTATATTCTTTAAATGACTGTTACACCAACTTTCAAGATACCAGTTTTTTACAGGAGATGTCATTTTTTCAGCTTCATGGCATATGGTTAACATTCTGTCGTAAAATGATTCTGCCGGCATGCTCATACCAACGGGACCCCTTATATACTAGGTGCATAATGATCATGTGCAAGAGGAATCTTGCAAATGGCCATGCGTTTTGAGTTGGGCCGGTAATGCGTTACATGTTTTCGCGAGATGAAAATTGCATGTTTTTCGTTTAGATATGAATATCTTTCACACATTATACCCAACATATATAAAAGTATACATTTTCTGGCTGCAAATGAACCAAAAAAACCAAAAATGCACTTTAAAATGACACAGGGTGTAACACTAAGGAGTTATGAAACTGAAAATACCAAATATTTTTGGGAAAAAAGGTAAAATTTGACAAATTAAAACAAAATGTTAGCTTCACCCCACATATTTAAAAGTTCCATATTTGAATTCCTCTCAGTCAGAGCTTTAAATACATATATAACATCATAGGGTTCAATAAAATTAAAATGATTTTGCGCCAGCTTCTTTCAAGGCATATTTTCCCATTGACTTCAATGTGTAACCTGAACGGAAAATAAAATATGCAAAATTGCTTCTCAAAGCAAATTAAATTACCTGGAATATGATTGTATGGTGTTATAGTATGCAGTTTAAAGTGAATTGTAAAAATGTGAAAAAAGAAATGGACCTCTTGCATCATATGACCCTGGGGTCACTTTTTATTAAATTTGCTCCTCCTGATCCTCCTCCTCCTGATCCTCCTCCACCCCGCACATTATGCTAATTGGAGGCTAATTATTCAAATGTTAATAACTTTTTACAACTTTTATAAGGTTTACTGTATTGGTCTCATCACAAGCTTTAATTTGACACCAAATTTAACTACATAGGCTACATATTAACTGAGAAAATTAAAAAGATGAACCCTAAAATGCCGCGCGCATGTAACATCTCCACCTATTTACTGGCCCAACTCAAAACGCATGGCCAAATATATTCCCTTTCCAGAGAAACCGGCCAACATGTTCGATTTTGAATTTTATTCTGTCGCCAACGAAAGTATAACACACAATCCTATGGACCATTGAAATATACGGTATGTTATAGTCCATAATTCGCCAACGGAATGTCCGATTTGCATGAAATTTAGGATTTAAGATTCTTTTATGAATGTAAAAACACATGAGCAGGAAGAAATTGGGATAGAAATATCCCTTTAACATTATATCAGCGTTCCCATGGAAATATTTAACACAACATCTATTAAAATGCTGTTTTAAATACCATTTTAATGAAAAAATCATGTTTTGCAGCCATTTTGGCGGCCATTTTGAATGTTTACATGCCCATATGAGATAATATTAATTGATGCCGATGTCATATTGTTACCCCTTTACCAGAGGGATACTTTGAATACAAAAGAACACAATGTTTGGCACCATTTCATTGTAAATCTGGTACTTTATAATACTCCTGTAACACATTTTAATGAAAAAAGACTATTTTGGCGGCCATTTTGGCAGCCATTTTGAAATTTAAACATATCCAGGAGATGATAGAAATGACATAGACGACTTATGCTTTGTTGTCACCATAATATCAGCATCCCATGGTTATTTTTAACATCAAATAAGTTAAAATATTGAATTCTAAATGCATTTTAATGAAAACCCCATCTTTTGGCAACCATTCAAGTGGCCATTTTGAATGTAAACATGTTATACTGACCTTCAATCATAAAAATAATGTCAGAAATTGATTCCTTGTATGCAAAAACCTATAGAATGATGTATTACACATGAATATTGAGTGAAAACTAAAATTTAAAATTTTCAAAATGGCACTTGGCGTGCCATCTTGAACTCTCGAATTAGCAGCCGCTTTAAAAAGCACCTCCGTGATTCTTTAACCTCAAAGGTCCAATAACCCAAATCAAGTGTCAAAATCTCTGCCCTATCCGGTGTAGGCCGGGTTCTAGCTAGGGCCTGGACTATAAACCAGAAAGAAAATTTGTTCTGCAAAATTTTTAAACCCCTTTTTTTGTATTTGAACCCTTCAAAAACTATAGAAAGCCTTGAGAACTATATTAGATGAATCCATCTAAATATTTTAGCATTAAAAATATACAGGTTTTTGACCCTTGCTCTATCCAATTATTTCAATTATACCTTTGGGATACCAGGGTAGACTAGAAGAAAACTTAACCTAGCCAAAATGTTTTTACCAGATTGTTGATGTTGTAAATAATTTATCTCTAGGAAAGACCTAGTTTTGACAAATTGGTGCCAACAATTTATTTCATAATGTTCCGCATGATTGTTATTTTTGTATTTAATAAGTCACCCTCCCCCCATTTCCCCCTATCCTCAAATGTATACGGAGAGGTTAGTACAAAGTGGAGTGAAGAAGACTGGCATGGTAATACTTCGGAATACATTTAGTTTGTTTTAAAACTTGAAAAACAAAAGGCAAGATAATTATACTTTTATAAATGTTTATGTGTGTTTGTGACATTATAATTTTATATTGCGACTGGCGATACCCAAGTAGAATGAACAAAAGCGCACAAGCATTGGTAAAAGGCCGCTGATAATGAAACCTTGAAAATAATGAATAATGAAATAGTTGCCTCATTATGAGCTGAAAAAAATGGGACGCTAAACTCAACATCAAGTTTCAATAGCCTTATGCATTTTAGTGAAGACTTGTCTAACATTAATTACCTTTGGCAATGGATCTGTTGACTCTACCCTTACATCCTGCAGCATTCCTACCAGACGACTATCCTTCTGGTGCAACTTGGACTTTGCTTCTGTCATTGATACACCTTCTGTAAAGTATACACAATAAATACAAATAATATTAGTCATGCATTGATCTGGGACATACTGAAAAACAAATTGTGGACTATTTTATCTAGATGTATTTGCCTATCTACAATGTATGATCACCTAGCACCACATTGACATATTATACTGATGAGGAGAGAGGTTAATTAGTTTTTCATCTAGACTAATACTTTATGTGCACAGTGCTGAAACTTGGGAAGAGCTAAGTTTTAGTTGCTTTTGATGAATTAATTTAAAATGCTCATTTTTTTCTCTTTTTTTAGCAATAGTGTTTTGTCATGTACCGTATACAATGTATTAGTATTAATGTATTGACTTTAAATGGGGATCTAAATGTTGGAGTTTAATATGCAGACCTGCCAAAGTACTTTGAAACAATTAACAAATGTGATCAAATCGATCATTCATGGTGTTTAATCAATTGGACCAAAAAAACTTTGGGCGGGCAGTTTCAGGATCCTGGCTAACACCCTGGCGGCTGGCCGCAATCATCCAGGGATGAAAACAAGCACTGACATAATTTCCTGAAACTGCTTTAACATTTCCTGAAAATGCGTATACATTTGGGAATTTCCATAACCTGACCACCTTTTCTGACCACCTTTTCTGACTACCTTTTCTGACCAGCTTTTAGAGTGAGCCCTGTGATATTTGATGCTTACACCATAATAAGTGCTGGGTGATAATTTGCAAGCTTTTCTCTGGGACTTGTTAATAGATAAACAAAATTTTTAAGGGTATGTGGTTGTTATATCTTTCTCACTTTCGATTATTTATTTGTATCTTTTGCTTGTCACCCTAAGTGTTAAATGCTCACGGAATTGCTGCCCGGGGCAGCGTTACCCGTGTAGCTACCTGTCCGTGATCGTGTACTTGGCATGCGGGGGGTCTAAGGTTCGAATCCCGGGGGTGCCAAGTGACTTCTTTGTTCATCTTCTCTCCTTTATCGTATCTTCTTTAACTTCTGATATCAAAAAGCAGGGTTGGGTGTTAGGGTTAATACAATTTTGTTTGTATATTTAATGTCTTGAATGCACCATCGGATAGATGAGTGCCACTGATGTAAAAGCAATTTCCAAATAAAAACCTGAAACTTAAAAACTACAACACTTTCATGGTACATGAAAGTATTTAAAACAAATAAATAAACACATCCAATTTTCCTGACTTCATATTTCGAACGAGTGCTCCTTCAATCTTCAGAACAGGGAAATGCCGCTAGCCTAGTGTTTACCCCCAACACTTCCCTGTTCAGACTTTCTGTTTGTCTGTCTGATAGACAATTAAACCAGTGTTGCCAAAACTTTTCAGCGTCAAGGCGCCGCGCGGCGCATTGACCAGCCAGGCCGCGGTAAAGGATTCTCAAGTAGCCCAATTTCTAACCTTCCAAAAAAAGCGCCCAATACCGGATATTTGGGCGGATTTACCCGAATTTAGAACGCAAAACACCCAATTGGGCGGAAAAGCACTTGACTTTTAAACTTCCGGTACTTACTGGGAAGTTACCGACCGATCAATAAATGGTCACAAAACCCATTGTAATTGCAATTTGGAGCTTAAAAAACTCAAAACCTTTATAAATCGCCGAAAATCGGCTAAATTGAAAGAAAAATACATCAAATTGCTGCCGCGGCCTGAGGCTGAGACTGACAAAAGTAGCCCAATTTTAGGCAAGTAGCGGCATGCTTTTTTGAGTAGCGGCAAGTGATCGCCAAGTAGCCCCATTGTGCGCCTAAGGCGCGGCGTTGGCATCACTGAATTAAACCCATCATGCTGCACCCTTAATATACCAGGGCATGTATGACAAATATCATGAATATGACCTTGTGAAGTGGTAATTGTGTTTACTTTATTGATTATTGACCCAGCACCTGAAATGACAATTGCCTCCTCTCTAAACTGAGAAGTTAACTGCCCTGTGAAAAACAAAACAAATTGAACTTGATAATTTCAATTTTATGTCACTTAAAGGAGTATTTCGTGATCCTAGCATCCTCTATTTATGTCATTTTTCATTAGATATCCACGAAAAAAACCTATTCCCAAAATTTCAGTTGATTCCGATTTTGCGTTCGCGAGTTATGCATGATTGTACGTACATGTATTACACTGCTCCATAGACAATGCGTTGTAATTTCGTTCTGGTGCACCAGAACGAAATTCAAATTCCACGATATCTTTGCTAAACGAATTAATCTGCAAGAAATATTTTGTACATAAACATTATGTAGCCAGAGGTTTCCAGTGATATAAAAATCTCAACTTTTTTGAGAAAAGTGGGGGATGAGGCTGTGGATCACGAAATGCCCTTTTAACATCCAGAATGGTACAACATTATTGTGCAAAGTGTAAAGATAATAAAAATGAAGCAAACATCAAAATAATGTCAAAAAAGATGGTCAAAAAAGATGGTCAGAAAAGGTGGTCAGAAAAGGTAGTCAGAAAAGGTGGTCAGGTTATGGAAACACCCTATACATGTACATTTCCCAGCAGGCGACAGGGAAGATCTAAGCAAAATTTCCTGAAATCAGGAAATTTCCTGAAGATTTACATCCCAGATCCTAGCAGAACGACAGTACCCACAAGATGCTTCGTCTAGACGAGGTCCGGGCATAATACGTATGTGTATGTATTGCCATATCTTTTCTGGGCAAATGTGTAGGCCTACTCCCTGGCGTGGCGTGGTGAATTCCAAAAATTGTCTGTCATTAGTGTCAAAAATCGCTCCAGTTACCGGTTACCCCCTCCCGATCCCCCCACCCGGGCCCCAGCTTTGCTTTGGCCATCTCCGCAATGCCAAAAAATCTTTGCCCTCCTAGTTTGCAACGGCCACGCAAATTTAAAAAAAACGGGCAAAACAGACACATCATTTATCGGTATGACATTTTCGTATTGGTGCTGCCCTATTTGTGCAGAGCTACTACGGTATGGGTTCCCTGTACTATCTTTGCCCTAGCATGCTAGGTAGAGGGAGCAAAATTCGGAAGACATGACACAGTTACCTTTCTCCAATTCTTTCATTTTCTTGATAGTAGTAGGATGTAATGGAGATCTGGGCAGTTTGCCCGTATCTATTTAATGGTGCGCTCTATTTTCTACATTGAAATTAGTTGTAGGGGCCTACTCTCCTCAAACTAGCGCTCCCCATATCGAAATTACGGACTTCTCTGCTTTGGCCCTCCTTAGCTCGAAATACTCTAGCTAAAATACAGGTTTACATACTATCTTACATTATCTTGCTGTATTTCAGCTAGAGCGCCAGACGACAATCTTCCGGGTTTTTTTGGAGAACAATACTATTACGTAAGACCAAGGGTAGCGCTAGGCTGCTTTTTGGGGTCCCGGACTCACCAAAATACAGTTCGGACCCCCTATTTTAAAATTTTCTGCGAGTTCAGGGGTCCCTGCAGACCCCCAGCTTTTCAATCTAGTGCTACCGCAGACATACTATTTATGCTGCATTTGTGCAACTCGGACTCGCCAAACTAGACTACGGACCCCCTACTTTCAGAATTTCGGCAAGTTCGGGGGTCCCTGCGGACTCTGGAGCGCTTTGTTCTAGCGCTACCCCTGCGTAAGACGAAGAAGAAACCCGCCTCGGAGCCCGCCCTACTCATTATTTCATTGTACTTATTGCAATTTGCCTCCACACATTACGTAATCAACACAAAGCTTTTGTGAGGATTAGTGAGTGGATAAGAAATTGACAGCGGAGGATACGAAGGACATGCCGATTGTTAGTTGTCAATCATGAATTGCCGCAACGTTTTACTTTTAGTATTTTACTGCATGCCATGGCATTCCGCAAGCACCAAGACAAATTATGCCGTATTTTTCCAAAGATCATCTCATTTATAAAGTAAGCTGAATGCGATCTGTACTTTTGTTACATTCCGATCCCTTTTGATCACCTATAGTATTATCGGCGAATTTGCTTGAAAACATGTGACTGTGAGTTCATGTTGTGTAAACATAATTAGCATAGACACAAATGAAACTAGAGGCAAATGGTGGTCATAGACCACAAACCTAGCTGGGGCATGTTGGTGTTGTGGAGGTATCTGACCCCTGCAAAATGTTCCAAAAATGTTCCCCTGTCATGAGGTTTGTTGTCACCGAGTTTTGAGTCCTGTACTCCTCACAGATGTCCAGAAAATGCAATTCTAAGATTTGACCCAGATGACCTTTGACCAGACCCCTGCAAGATGTTCCATAATTCACTCCTGGTCATGAGTTGTCACCGAGTTTGAGCCCTGTACCTCTTACAGATGTCCAGATAACGCAATTCTAAGATTTGGCCCCAGAACTTAGTGATGTCTTTTGAGCTGACCCGTGCAAAATGTTCCAATATGTTCCCCAGGTCAATTGCAAATCCACAGTAGGGTTGCAAATATACCATATGTCACTCGGAGTGCGACAATTTGTACAGATAAATTTATCACAGGTATTTTTTTATTAATTTGACCATTCGTCTGCATATTACCAAATATAACCCATTTTGGGCTACCGTTTTTCCGCGAAGGTCATTTATGTCGACAAATTGTTCACAAATCCACAGTAGGGTTGCAAATATACCATATGTCACTCGTAGTGTGACAATTTGTACAGATAAATTTATCACAGGTATTTTTCTATTAATTTGGCCATTCGTCTGCATATTACCAAAAATAACGCATTTTGGGCCACCGTTTCTCCGCGAACATCATTATGTCGACAAATTGTTCGCAAATCCACCACAGGGTTGCAAATATACCATACGTCACTCAGAGTGCGACAATGTGTACAGATAAATTTATCACAGGTATTTTTCTATTAATTTGACCATTCGTCTGCATATTACCAAATATAACCCATTTTGGGCTACCGTTTTTCCATGAAGGTCATTTATGTCGACAAATTGTTTGCCAATCCACAGTAGGGTTGCAAATATACCATATGTCACTCGTAGTGTGACAATTTGTACAGATAAATTTATCACAGCTATTTTTCTATTAATTTGGCCATTCGTCTGCATATTACCAAAAATAACGCATTTTGGGCCACCTTTTCTCCGCGAACATCATTATGTCGACAAATTGTTCGCAAATCCACCACAGGGTTGCAAATATACTATACGTCACTCGGAGTGCGACAATGTGTACAGATAAATTTATCACTGGTATTTTTCTATTAATTTGACCATTCGTCTGCATATTATGAAATATAACCCATTTTGGGCTACCGTTTCTCCGGGAAGGTCATTTATGTCGACAAATTGTTCGCAAATCCACCGGTTACTTTTAAGGATATTAATACATGGCATAAAATGTGACAATTTATCAAAATAATTTTATAATGAACGCTTTTATGGATATTTGCCAATACAATATACCGTACATCTGACATGTACATGGTATATTAGGTATGCTAGGTGAATTCAAATTTGCCATCAAACTGCATCATTTTATATATCAAATTAAAGCTCTTGAGTCTTGAGTAAACAAAGCCAAAACTGAAAACCTTTTTTCATAGCACTTTCCGTAGCAAAGTTACATCTTGTCAAAGATTGACTTTCATCAAAAAGATTCAGCTAGCAAAATTCCCCAAAACGGCATTTCGGGGTGTTTCTAGATCTTAGTCTCATTATGATAGCAGCTTTTTTTTAATGGAACTGCTATCAAAATCCTCTAAAATTCCTTGTGCGATTGTCTTATCACCATAAAAAATCATATATTTGGGTCAAGTGAAGTATAGAAAACATATTTATGTAGGTTTCCTTCTTCGCCAGTTGTTTTAAATTTCTATGTAAATATGCACATAGATGAACTCCTGGATGGGGCAGCTTTAATTAGCATGAGGCCACATTGATATGTAAATAGCGTATTGTTATTTAAATTTGTGCCCAGACGTATTGAGGGCGACAGTCATGTTACCCAGACGGAGAATGGCTGCATATGCCAGGCATGTCAATTTGCTGAGTGAAGGCTGATAATCACCTTTCTGTATAGGTAATAAGCTAGTATATTTCGTGTACCAGTTGGTTATAACAAAAATTAGTATCATATTAAATATATTAAATGTATAAACGTTGAAATATACATGAATTTGAAAAGCAGAGCTTCGAAATCTAGCTAAGTCAGGTGATGTGAAATTCTGCTGCGTGACCCCCTCTGCGTGGTAGAATTATATTCATAAAACATTGAATTTAACAGATATCATGGGCAGCCAACCACGATTTATCAGCATTTAAAATATATGTTAATTAACAAAGATAAATAATAAAGAGTACAAATGGCAATTAACTAGTAAACAAGCCTGAAATCTTAAAATGTTGCCACGTGATTTCCCGAACACATGATATTTCAACATGTGACCACTATTCAGATTTACCGTCAATATTTGGAGTATGCTTGCACATCATGCACATACACTGTGCATTTCTATACCTCCGTATAAAATCAATAATTCATGCTGGGAGCCAAGTAACATTGTCTACTCAGTGCAGATTGGTATTTTATTTTACTTGAGAGCATAATAGAAATACATAAGACGAATAAGGCGCCATGATGGAAGGTCAGGTCGGGTATCAAAGGTTATTATAACTTAAATACTACTTGTATTTCCCACATTGCCTCTGTCACATATTTCCTTCATATTATTGCCAGCAAGTCCTAATTTTGACTTTGCAAATTGCAAAATGTCATTTCATATCAAATTAGTAGACTTTCTTTGAAAAAAACATATCACTGGTGCCTGATGGGAATACCCGTCCGCCATTTCATTAAACTGGATCGTTTTAGCCTGGTTTGTGCCCAGATGTATTGAGGCGCGCTATACTCTCATTGAACAGGCAAAGTTCGCAAAACTAACAACGTTGTTATTTGCGAAACTCAATTAACATGATCCAAGGGTCGAACATGAATTATTCATAACGAGCTATAACGGATCGATAACTGGCCTCACTTTCTAGCTAGTAAACCAGCTGAATTTTTCATAGATTTTATGCTTGCTAATAGAACAACCGTGAATTTAGTGTCACCCCTTGATTTGCATTTTGTCGGCGAATTTGGCTGACTAGCAAATGTGTTAACTAAGGTTTGCCTGGGATGAGTACATCATCAGGTTGTAGTAAGCTACAAATTTCAAATGTTTGAGGACTTGTTCTCATTGCTTACCTGTGTTTTCACATCATATTTTGTGGTCAAAATGATTACAAATGTGTAATTTGCCGGGGTAATTTGCAATCATTTCCGACTGGCTAAGTAAGATGGCCTTGAACAGGGATCTCTGATTTGAATGCACACTAACCAGGGCCGTGACACTCGTATTCAATCCCTGTATATCAGTAAGCTTAAAGACTAAATACCTAGGGAAACTGGGGAAAAGTGGAAAAAATTTTTTGTCCAGCCCAAACAGGATTACTGAAGCAAGGCAAGGCAAAACTTATTAAGGTTTACAAGATACATATTTGGTGCATACGCACCGATATGAACCTCAGCGCCAATCAGGCCGTCTTCACGTACTAGAGGTAAAGTTTGACATATCAGATATCGCACGACTCTGTGGTATATTT
Organism: Amphiura filiformis; assembly: GCF_039555335.1. Taxonomy (NCBI): domain Eukaryota; kingdom Metazoa; phylum Echinodermata; class Ophiuroidea; order Amphilepidida; family Amphiuridae; genus Amphiura; species Amphiura filiformis. The sequence continues at coordinate 986,473 of NW_027305501.1, forward strand.
GGTTAACAAGATAGATTGTTAAGTACACAAAGTACAAAAAAGTGACTATATCTCATTTACCAATGATCCTACAGAGATGTGACCACTAACTTTTTTGTTCTTTATAAGCAGAGGAAAAGTTTGACATATCGCACGACTCTGTGGGATATTTGGTTAAAAAGATAGAGGGTTTGGTGCATAAAGTACAAAAAAGTGACTATATCTCATTAACCAATGATCCTACAGAGATGTGACCACTGACTTTTTGTTCCTTATGACCAGAGGAAAAGTTTGACATATCGCACAACTCTGTGGGATATTTGGTTAAAAAGATAGAGGGTTAAGTATGTACACAAAGTACAAAAAAGTGACTATATCTCATTAACCAATGATCCTACAGAGATGTGACCACTGACTTTTTCGTTCTTTATGACCAGAGGAAAAGTTTGACATATCGCACGACTCTGTGGGATATTTGGATAAAAAGATAGAGGGTTTGGTGCATAAAGTACAAAGAAGTGACTATATCTCATTAACCAATGATCCTACAGAGATGTGACCACTGACTTTTTGTGGCGCCCTCTACGGAGGGGCCACATATAGGCATGTACTTTGTGAAAGGCTTCTAATTTCACTCTTGCTAGATTTACTCCTTAATTGTTTTGCTAAAATTATGCCCAGCTCAGAAATAAAACCACAATATGCTAGGATTTTATTTTATTATTGTTTTCTGATATGCACGGGATAAAATGATGTGTGCATATTCTTTGTTTAAAATACAAAATTAATGGACTTATAAAAACACCAAATAACCCGTGACCTTTGTATGGTTTAAACCAGTTTACCGCCTCTTAGAACCCGATAGACGGTGACATTTGACCATTCTAATTATGTATGTTTTGAACATGTTTGCACATGAACTAGTTGTTTGTGCATTCATTGAATGACCTTTGAAAATGTGAGTACAAAAACTCATACTTTGCAAATTAAGGTCAAATTTTGCACTATGATTGTTTAATTAAGGTTATTGATATTATAGTGATTGCACACAGTGCACCTAATCCTTAAACCAACACCAATTAATTATAGTTGACCAACACAACCACTGACCAAACATGAAATCACTAATGGTTTATGTGCTTGAATACAGCTCAGTATCTTTGTGGTGACTATCTCTGATAAAAAACAAAACATTAATTAACGAAAATCAATCCTGGTCAGCAGAGAAAGGAATAAATTTGGAAGACATGACTGTGTTGAAGGTCAGAAGTTTATTTGCAAAAATAATATTTATTGTAATATGCCTAACTGCTGGGAAGGGTTCCTAGCAATGTAAAGTGAAAGAAACCCCAATGGCTATTTTGTCTGTTTAAAATAGAGTTCTATGGCCGACTTAAAGTCATAATTATGACGTAATTTTGTTATTTATTAATTAATTTTAGCAGAATTAATAACATAAAATGGGCTGTGCCCGTTCATGAAGAATAACGATCGATCTTACCCTTGATTTAACAGGCCTGTCAATTTCTTGGTATTGTTTGATATGAAAGGAGGGTATGATTGTTTTGTATTAGTTTAAGTATTTCCTAGCCTCTCTTAGCCACATGGTTGGCTACAAAAGACACAGAGTAGCCTATACCTTAGGATAAACTGGCATGAGTGCGCCGACCCCAAGTTTTCAACATTTCAGGATTGTTTCTGGACGGAGGTCGGGTGAAAAACGAAATTACGTTTACATGACTTTGTCGAAATTAAATCAGTGTGACAAGAATGAGTGTATAGATGACTAGGGGAAGCTTACTTATTTGTGTCTTCTAGTTATCCATCATATACCCTAGGCCCTGATAACGAAATTCAACAATATTCAATATCCAAAGCAATATCCTCACTACAACGGCCCCCAAAACAGAACTCCCACCCCACATAATCGCAAATTGACAAAAGCTTCATTCCATGAAGCATTTCTCTCAGATTTGATCATCTTCTACTCTTCCCTAAAAAAATCATTATAATACCAAATCTAATCACCATGGAATTCACCATATCCCGTCCAGCTCACATTGGGCGCCACATTCCTTTTTAAAGGAATTTTTATTTGTTCCTTATGACCAGAGGAAAAGTTTGACATATCGCACAACTCTGTGGGATATTTGGTTAAAAAGATAGAGGTTAAGTACACAAAGTACAAAAGTCACTATATCTCATTAACCAATGATCCTACAGAGATGTGACCACTGACTTTTTCGTTCTTTATGACCAGAGGAAAAGTTTGACATATCGCATGCGACTCTGTGGGATATTTGGTTAAAAAGATAGAGGGTAAGTACACAAAGTACAAAAAGTGACTATATCTCATTAACCAATGATCCTACAGAGATGTGACCACTGACTTTTTTGTTCCTTATGACCAGAGGAAAAGTTTGACATATCGCACAACTCTGTGGGATATTTGGTTAAAAAGATAGAGGGTTAAGTACACAAAGTACAAAAAAGTGACTATATCTCATTAACCAATGATCCTACAGCGATGTGACCACTGACTTTTTCGTTCTTTATGACCAGAGGAAAAGTTTGACATATCGCACGACTCTGTGGGATATTTGGTTAAAAAGATAGAGGGTTTGGTGCATAAAGTACAAAAAAGTGACTATATCTCATTAACCAATGATCCTACAGAGATGTGACCACTGACTTTTTTGTTCCTTATGACCAGAGGAAAAGTTTGACATATCGCACAACTCTGTGGGATATTTGGTTAAAAAGATAGAGGGTTTGGTGCATAAAGTACAAAAACATGTGCAATTTCACTTAGTTGCCAGCGGAAGAAAACGGGAAGATTACAGTGGTTTGTTGCCAGCGGAAGAACCCGAACGATTACAATACCTAGCTGGGGGGTGTAAACCCCCCAGCTAGGTAATTACGATGCAATACAATGCAATTTGAATGCGCAACAGATCTACATGTAGTATAGAAATAACGTGGCCCGGTTTTATGCAGAATTAGATGACCACGTCTGGCCCTCCTACTACTAGTTTGCAACGCCAACGGCCACGCAAATTTAAAAAAACGGGCAAAACAGACACATCATTTATCGGTATGACATTTTCGTATTGGTCCTGCCCTATTTGTGCAGAGCTACTACGGTATGGGTTCCCTGTACTATCTTCGCCCTAGCATGCGCATGCTAGGTCGAGGGAGCAAAATTCGGAAGACATGACACACAGTTACCTTTCTCCAATTCTTTCATTTTCTTGATAGTAGTAGGATGTAATGGAGATCTGGGCAGTTTACCCTTATCTATTAAACGGTGCGCTCTATTTTCTACATTGAAATTAGTTGTAGCTCTCCTCAAAGCGCTCCCCATATTGAAATTACGGACTTTTCGGTAACTTCAACGAGCAGAATTCGTCACTTACGAAAGTCTTTGTAAATTGGCGAATTTAAGCCTTTATGAATATTGATGAGGTGACGTCATTCAAAAACTTTGTTTGAAAAAGGAGAATCCCAGGGAGAATCAAAGTTAATATCCCATATAAAAGTTTTCCCCAGGAAGTTTTAAAACAGTTCAAAACATTTTTTAAGTATTTATAAAAGCTACTGTTTTTCTATATCAAAAAGGCACTTGTGTGTGTATCGCTTTTGCCCAGTGGGGGGGGGGGGGCAGGCATGACCAAACGGGTAGGCTCCCCCGGAAAGACCCCCCTTTTTGGATTTTGCAGCTTCGAAAGACCCTCTATATTTGACCAAAATAGAGCTCCGAAAGACCTTTGATTTTGATCATTTCAGCTCTAAAAGACCCACAAATTGCTCAGTCCACATATTTCTGGAGTTTTCAACCAAAAAGCTAAGAAAGACCCTTGATTTTCGATTCAAAGCTCCGAAAGTCCCCATTTTACTTGTTCGCAGCCCAATTCGCAGCTGCAAAAGACCCCTTTTTACTGGTACACCGTCAGCTCCCAAAAGACGGCACCTCAAAATTCCGGGGGACATACCATCAAATATTTTTGATGTGCCCCCTCGGAAGGATGACGCCCTCATCCGCATAGTTCAGAAAGAGTATGGGGAGGGAGAGGAGGAGGTAACAGGGGTCTTTTGGTGAAAGATTTATTGAGAGACCTAGAAGCGGTAGCTCCCGGGGGCAGCTCCTAAAATGAAGACCTGGACATTGAATGAGCAGGCCCATAAAATTTAGCCATTTTAGAGTAAAAATTGTACCTTGGATAGACCCCAGTTTAGGGCCCAAGCGGTGATCTTCTTAGAAGTGAGAGATCCAGGTGCTTCCACTGAATGGACTCATAACAAATTTAAGTTCATTTGTTCAAGTTGATTAATTCCAATGCATGTCGTATCACATTTAAAATTTGTCTCCATCCTCAATGTACCTGATTCTGCCACCTGGTATCCGTGAATCTTGTATACAAAAAAGGTATGGATTTCCCCAATATCAATGGATTTACATTGAAACAGGTATCATATTTTGTGGCTATTATTTATTATCAAGAACTTAATAAAATAAATTTCGGATTTATATAGTTCCAGATCTTGGATGATTCAAAGTGTTCAATGCCAGCAACCATGTCTGTCATTATATAGTGGTGATATCAGTGGGTTTTTTGGACCTTGGTGATCTTCAAGTTCAAGGGTGACGTTTCCATCCTTGAACTTTAATGAACAGCAAGTGCCATAATGTACGATTTCCATCAAATTTTTTTTATTCTTTACCCAAAATGCAGAAAAAAATATTAGTAATTACTGCTGGGAAGGGTTTCTGTTCATTTTAAAGCCAAAATGACAAGGTAAAGTGAAAGAGCCAATTCCATTACGGTATAAGTTGGGACATGTGTAACGTTACAAATATGCCAAAAAATAAGGTTAAACACAATTGACCAATTTCATATTACAAGATCGTACATTATGGCTTTAACATTTGTTAATGTTACCTGTATCCTAAAATGTATATCCTCAATTCATAGTCAGTGGCATAACTAGGATTTTTCTAGGAAGTAAAGACAACTAAGAGAAGAATTTGATGAAAATTGCCAACAATTGCCAAAAAGGCCTAAAAATCAAAAATATTATGGCGGCCAGAGTTCCCATGCACAAGGAGCCAGATGTGCCACTGGTTATTGTCCCTGGGGTTATTGTGTTATAAATGTGGATCGGTTTATTAATGGAAACCACCAAACACCCATTTTGAAGCAAGTACAAATTTCCTCCAAAACTTGATGTTTTTAAAGAACAAGCAGAATAAACTAACAAATAACTAAAAATGATTCTATAAAAGTTTCATTTTATTATCATTTCTGATTCACATTTCCTTGAAGTTTGACATTTGGTACAAATCTTATCTGCCTGACCCTTAACCCTACATCTAATTTACTGTTCTTCATGTTGCTACTTGTCCCAATAAAACAAGCAATAAGGTTTCAGCGGGCCAATTGGAAATAAGTTGTCCAGCTTTCGTCAGACTCGGATCAGTATTGTTTAACCATACTAAGAAATAACCTAGTATCAAGACAGGGATTGTACAGCTTATGCATTAAGGCCAAAAAAACAAATGTTTGTCACAAAGCTCGCACGTGCATTTGTAAAATCGTGAGATTTGAAAAAAAAAAAGAAATGCAGAATTTTTTTTTTTATTTAAAATTTTTTTTTTAAGTTTTTCCGGAAAAATTTGGCGAAAATCTGATTTTTTTCTCACAATACCATAAAAAAAGTCGGGAATAAAAAATAAAATTCATTTCGCATTTGTTTTCAAACCCCCCCTGAGCTTTGAGACAAACCTACATTTTTTTTTGCCTAATGAAGTCTCGACTATCACTGAGCTGTTACGATGTTCAAAAAAACATTGACCATTGGCACTAAAATAAAAACATAATGGAAAACATCCGACTACATTGAATATTTGTGAGATCTTATTTGAGCTTGACAACTTCACCTGTTGAAACCTTATTGTTTGTTATAAATTATATTTATACAAAATCTAGACAGCTCATTGGTCAGTAACATATGATATTTTTACCATCAACCACTGCTGTTTGATAGTGTTTACCATCCCAATGATATGATCACAGACTAATACAGACCATTCCCAACCAGTCAAAATCCCTGTGCTTTGTATGCTGTGAATTTTCGCATATTCATGAGAAACAATCATGATTCATTTGATTGTGCCATATCTAACAATCACGCCAGTGCTGTGTGCCTTCGAAAGACCATAAAAAATATGCTGTAAGTGCATAGCAGTTTCGCCTGTCGCATTTCATGGAACAATTATTGCCTCATTATCGGGTGGTGCTGAAGCTTGGACTGTTTGGAGTTTGTCTGTTATCTCTTTCGTCTATAGCAGTCTGCCCAGGCCTCGAAATAAAGAGGGCCCTCGGCCCGTAATTTTTTTTTACCATTTTCTCACTTTTTGTGGGGTTCATAGGTTGAAACCAATGGCCCAAATTCGAGCCCACAATAATTTGTGAGGGCCCTCAAACATTTAAGATCGAGGGCCCAAACGGGGCTTAATTCTGGCTTATTTCGAGGCCTGAGTCTGCCTTTGTGTTACCTTATGGACTTGCCTATTAAGTTGCAGGTAAATTTGGAACGCAAAATTGCAATGAATTAAGCCATAGTATAACTTGGGTTTTGTGTTGTCAAATATGAAATATTATTGATTTTATGTGTGTGATATAATAAATATAAACTGTATGTGTAATTATCAAAATCTAATCACTTGAAAAAAGATGTATTATTTTATTCCACTTGATTTGTGATTATTTTTCGATCATCATACTCATAAACAGTTAATATTCTATACCATTGTGCATGTGAAAGCCTCTACTCAATAATCAAACTACATGAAAGTACTCTAATAATTACCCAGCCAAACAAGTACATAGAATAAACAATTTAACATAATTTGCAACTGATAAACAAGGTTCTTTGTTTCTGATCCAGTAATTACACATACCTGTATGTTTCAGCAACCACTGCTGCCTTTACCAACACTTGATGAGAGCTGAACTTGAAGTGACTACTAGTACTACTGGCAACCGACACTAGAGAATTTCCAGCGCTGATCTTAAGGGTTGTCAGTTGTTTTTTCTCCTGGGGAGTTTCTGCAACATGGATTAAGAAAATCTGGAGAAGAAAAACCAACTGGCAACTCATAAGATCAGTGCTGGAAATCCCTCTCGCGTTGGTTGCCAGTAGCAGTCACTCCAATTCTCATCAAGTGTTGGTAAAGGCAACAGTGATAGCTGAAACATACAATAACTGAAGTGCAATTACTGGATCAGAAACAAAGAACATTGTTTATCGGTGAAGGACGGTAAACATGATATTTTTTTTACTTGGCCTAAAACGATGTTGGCCAAATTTAGCTTTGAAATGAAATTTAGACGCAGAAAAAGTAACAAAAAAACATTAAAATTATAAACTAAAAACAAACGAACAAATTTTTTAAAAAAGGGACGACCCTGATTTTGGCCAATTTCGGGTCGGTCGGTGGATGGCAAGCAAACAAATTTTTTGGCCTTATAGTATATATGTAGCAAGTTGCTGACATCAAAAAGCTCAATTTTGGTCCTGATCAGATTTGTTGAAGTGTTACATGTACATTGCACAATTACATTGATTGCCAAAATGGTGAGGGTGGCTAATCCAGATGCTATTGCCTCACTTGCTATGAATTATGGTTCCTGTAGAAACTTTGCAGTCACCTCCACAGTGAAATGAAAGGATGATGGGGCTGATAGAAATCTCCAGGCCTGTACGTAGCCAGGGGTGTGTGCAAGGGTGCGATGCACCCCCCCCCCCAAAAAGGCCCCAAAAGTCCCCTTTTTTGACCCAAAAAGTACCATTTGCAAGCAAAACGAGCGAAAAAATAGAGGTTTTTTATGCCTTTTTGGTCTATAAATGTCCAAATCCGCCCCACCAGTCCAAATTTGTGGGAAGCACGATGGTCCAATGGTTAGGGCACGAGCTTCATAATCGAAAGGTTGTGGGTTCGAACCCCCACCGCGGCGAGTGTGTTGCGTCCTTGGGCAAGACGGCTTAATTCCCAATTGCTTCACTCCACCCAGGTGTAAAATGGGGAGCTGCTGGGGTAATCACAATCTAAGTCAGCTGAGAGTACCTGCGCATCAGTTGCGGACTTGTGGAAGCGGAAATGATTCTGATATATCCTAATGGCAGCGGAATAATTGTTGAAGTGTGCTGGTACTTAGGTGTAGCGCACGTTAAATCACCGACATTTATTTATTTAATTGATAAAAGGCATAAAGAGAGGCAAAAACAACATAATATTGTGAGAAAATTGGGAATGTAAAGCATATAACATTATGAGGAAGCTGTACTGTTTCGTTCTTAACTTGGGTCTTGCCAGTTGACGTCATAATCATAATATGCTATAATTATATAGATTCAAGATCAGGGTTGTAGCTATGGTGGGTGGCAGTGGGTGCTGGAGTCCACCTCTCAAAGAACATGTGAATTTTAATCAATTTATCGCAACGGTGTCCAGTATTGGTGACATTTTGGTAAACATTAAGTTTCTAATTTACAAATTGGTCGGTTTATCATTGTGTTACACAATGGGTAATTTTGAGTCAGAACTTTTTGCATAAAGTCTCTTTGGAAGTACTACTAACACCAGCATATGAAAGAGTGTACAGGTTTGAGCATTGTGCACTCAACGTCTTGATTATTTTTAGCACATTCATTAAATTCAAACACCTCTGACTTTAAATTTAGGTGGTGTGGCAATGCTATTTGTAATCAGAGATGCCAGTCTAAAGGAAAGTTCTTGATTTCAGAAACTTCTGCTCAGATCACTCTGTACTAAAGTATAGGATATTTTCAGCCATTTCAGGATATTTTTTGACAGTTCACCGAATTGCATCTGTACATGATACTAGTCTGGATCCAACTTACAATGTGGGGGTTATATTGCTATTCATCTTTCTTCGAGATTACCAATGCATATCATTTTCTCCTTCAAAAATGCCACAGCACCCACACATCAGAAAACTTTCAGGCCTAATGTCCTCCTTCAATCCCTTTGAGCTTGTTGTCAGTCTATCCATCACGCAAGCCTACATAAAGTTAGTCTATTGTCAAGACTTTCATTGAGGGATTATACAGCTTCATTCCGTAAGCTGTATAATCCCTGTCTTTGATACTAGGCTAACTCTTGAGTATGCTTACATGAACTTGGTAATACCTGGTTGTGTACAACCAGTGACCAGCAAGCATCATAATGGATTACCAGACTTCTCTTGGATGCCCTGGCTGTATGCAGTGTTCGAAATAAGCACTTATCCTCTTGTCCAAAAATCACTGGGGACAACCATATTGAGCTATGTACTTATCCCCTGGACAACCACTATTTTACCTCCAAAATTATAAAACTTGACATTAAGTTTTGACATGTCATATTTGATTGTAATTTGTATCCTCTTAAAAGAGAGATCTATGGACCACTGCTAGCACATAGTATTACAATATGCTGTGATGTCCACTTATTCAGCATGTCCAGTTCTGAATATTTTTAATAACTGTAACCATTTCACTGAGCTACCCAATGGTGCCACCAGTGCTTGACATCCGCATGATCAGAATGACAAATTTTGAAGCTTGCACAGGTTTACCAATTTGTGGCTATGAATTTTCCAGAGCAAAAGACATGAAACAAATTTGATTTTTGCACTCAAAAATATCACACATTTTGGGGACAACCAAAATGTTTTGAGGACAAGCAGAATTTATGCTTTAGTTGTCCTCGGGACAACCTCCATATTTTCCTTATTTCGGACAACTTGCTGTAGGACCCATTTCTATCATAGCAACTGCATGGCTGTCATGTTCCAACACCTGTCATTATTACACCAAACATCAACCTCTATTCCATCATCAGTCCAAAGGTATTTCCCTTCAATATGAAAGACCTTCAACCACTTCATCAATTTTTAAAAAATATCAATTATTTTTTGGTTATACTTATACACATTATTTTGCACACATTCAAAGTTGAATTGGCTAGTACCATCAGTTGGTTCTCATTTTCCAAATCTCTGTTGTGTACCAGCATAGTTGTGTAAAACATTCATAAAACTCTTGTAATCGATGCTCCAATGGGTGGGTATAGACCTGCAGTACGCAAAAAAAAGAAAAATGAGACCAGAGATTGATATACACATTACACACATACAACAATGTGGCATGGAAGTAGTGAGGAACACCCTACCGTTGTGTCCTTTCTCATATGTGACACGATCAAGAGGAATGAGTCACATGTCGACCCTGCTCGAAAAGGAGTTTACATATGATTCTAAAGAGGACGCTTAGAGCTTTCAGAAACTGAAAACCCCATGTTGATATGACTTTTCTTTGCAAAGTTATGTCAATTTATCAATCGCTGAAAACAATATAAAACAAAAGAATTTGAACACTTTCTTTGCCAATACCTCAAAATCAATATTAGCGACAACCGACTCATTTCCCTTGATCGTGTCACATATGGGTGTCTATCACGCTATGGCGGGGAATGATCATGCACATTTCGCAATTAGCGAGTGCTGGTCCACACAAATCAATGGACACCCCAAAAGGAAATCGCAGAGTGAATATATCAATGGATTCAATACAACTTGTCATAATATATGAGTATACACATACCGTACCTAAGAACTTTTTAGAAGTAGTATGCTGCTTCAGTTTTCCAAATTTAGATAATTTTCAATGAAAAATTCAAAATTTGAGTACAAGCCATAATAATTTCTAACAAGGCATCGACTAAGGTCACATGATCGCATAGTCTTCAACGCAGCCAGTTTGGTTCAGGGCTTGAAATAAGGATTTCAGATCCAGGAGCAATTTGGGGTGTTTTTGTGTAAATATTGCCCCTGGTCTATACAAATACACACAGTTCTGTTTCAGAACCAGGGGCATTTTGCCTTTTAGCAGGGGTAAATTTGCCCCTTGCTCCTGCTTATTTCAAGCCCTGGTTTGGTTCCACTCCATCTGCCTGTTTGTGTGGAGAGAGTGGATCCAAACTGGCTGCGGAGAGACTACTTCGACTTATCTATGGGAAAATCGTAGTTTTGCTAGTGCCGTAGACTTCATAGGACCGTATTTCTTTTTCAAAATCCTATTTGCAAGGATTTTTTTTGGATTTTTTAAAAACAAATAGAATCAGATGATGTTTAAAATGTAGGAAAGGAAAATGGAATCTGAAATTTGTTATTGAATTTGTACTACATGATTTACGATGCCTTATTGTCCACCTTTGAAGAGAGTAGTATTCCCAGGGATGAAAGTCCCCCATATTTTCACTTACAATATTTCTGTAAGTCTGATTTGCCATGGCAAGTATCCCAGCAGGCTACTGGTAGTACCAAATCTAATCAGTAAGTCTGGATCTGGAAAACCACTGGTTGCTGTGAAACAAAAAAGACAGTTTGACTGGTATTAAAAAAATGTGCACATGTGGGTGGTGTGTGGCCACTGGCAGTGGGGTGCGTGCAGTGGTGTAGATTGAGTCATTCCATGTGTGTGTGGGGGGGGGGCCAATTTTCAATGGGATTGTTCAAAATTGTCTCTTCAATTGTTGGGGGGGCATGACTGTGCTCTCCCTTGACCCTCCACCCCACACACACTTCTGTTCTATTCATCTGAGGATGACTTTTCAAAGTTTAAAATTTAAACACGTTGTTATTTGGGGTTCTTGTATTAACCAAAATGTAGTATGGTTGCATGAAATAAGAGCTACTAAAGCTACCTGTTGCGGAAGGTTCCAAGGTGTAAAACATATGACCACACAAAAACATGGATTGAACAACAGCCATGTTACACACATTTTACACAAATCTCATTCAATGGGAAGTTTTGGCACAGATCCTAAAAAAGAAACAACAGCTTTGAAAACATACATGTACATTAAAGGTATCAAAGTTCAACACATGACTTGCTGTAACCAACCATTGTTTGACCTTACCTTGTAAAAGTGAATCAATAAGTCCAACATCTACGGCGTTACTTTTAGTGAGTTGCTCATACACTTGCTGACAGTACCCCTTAGCAGCCTGTACTATGTCTGGTCTACCATCTTGGGCAGATAAAAGTAATATGTGTGACTTCTTTTTGCTTTCTGTAACTAAATGGGGAAAGAATTGGGAAAACAAACAAACAACAGAATATTAACCTAAGTCTTAATTAGTCTTTTGTTACAAAAGCTTTGTTTTTAAGGAGGCTGGGTCTATTTTATCATATACTGGATTCCCTTTGGTTGACTGACTTTGACCCCTCCTCCTCACCGATAAAGTTGCACCAATTCACGAGAGCCACAATTGTGCATTTGAAGGCCTGATTAAGGTTAAATGCAATTGATTTTCAAAGCTTGATTCCAGAGGGGCGTAAGTTAATAATGGAAACAGCTATGCAGAAAAGAATGAACTCACGCATACAATAGTGTATCAATCTGAACTAGGGCCACGGACAAACCGCTGCTCGTGTGTTGCAGGGATAGGGAAGGGCGACCAAGATAGGACCATATGGGCTGATTGGGGGGGGGGGGAAAGTGGGCAGCCGTTTTCGGCAAATTTCCTTTGGATTTTCTAAATTTTCAATTTTTAAAATTATCCTGGATGATATCTGTCGTGAAAAAAATCAATGCTTCTATAGGCTATAATAGGCCTAGTATGCCTATTTATACCCTGATTATGCAATATATAGGCCTACAACAATAACTACAACAACAGTAACAAAACCAACAACCAATATTTTGTTAATCTAATTTGTAAAAATATATTCATAGGCGCGCCTATTAGACTAGTATAGCCTAAAAATTCCTGAATGAAAAAATGAAAAAAAACCGGGCAAAAACAATCAATCGCTGCAGTCAGAAAGAAAGAAACGAACAAGAAAAAAGAAAAAAGTGAGAGAAAAATAAAATAAAATAGATGGAATGGACCACATAGGGACTCGAACACGTACCAAAGTTTTCCAGCTCAAAACTATAGTATTATATAGTCGAACGTGAGTTCGGCGCGCTAACCGATTGAGCTACTGAGTGACCTGTGAAATCGATTGATCTCAAACTGACTATTATGGAATAGTGCATACCAGGCTCTTATGATAAACAATGTCATCACCGCTGTAAATGTCGGAGGTATCGATGGCGAAAAACCTCGATTTTTGCAAAAGTAGCTTAAATTTGGAGTGAAATTCAAATGGTAAAGGAATCGACATACTTTTGAGAAATAATGTAGGCAGTTAGAAATCAAAATTAACATTCCACAATCCAGATATCGATAATGTAACATAACAGTGTTTTGTGGTATAAGATTCTCGAAAATTGTTCCCAAAAACAGACTAATAAAATTTAATCAGTACTGTATTTGGTTCTTCCCCATGGCAACATTATTTCTTTGGTCGATTTGTAGTACAATACAAAAAGGAGAAAACAATCACTTTCGGCGTGGTTTTATACGGAGCGAATATTTGAAAAAACTGCATGGAACATGTTTTTGATCTTGTGAACATGGTGCGTAAAAATGATTTAAACGAAGGATTTACAAACGGATTCTAAAAATTTGTATAAACACACAAAAATAATGTTAAGATACATCCATGCACCAACATTTGACTCACTGCGATATTTGATTGCTGAGAAAACGCGGTTTTAGAGAACAACTTTATACGTCTTTTATACGCTTTTTATACGTTTCTTCGTGTAACCTTAAACAGTGTGTGATGATAAATGAGTTAACCCAGTTACATGTAGGCACCCTTTGGCTTACAAAATCCATAGAAAACATAATTCAGCCTTAATTCAGGGTTTACTATGAGAAAAAAAATTTAACTTTTCACTGATAACAAAATCTCAATTTAGAGAAAATGTGGGAATCAGGCTCTACTGTTGATAAGACCATTCTCCCAAATCACAAATGGATTTATGGTTCCAGAGATACAGTAATTCTAGTGTTGCTCAGAAATCAGAACAATTAGATACAAGGAATTGAGGACTTTTATGGGCTATATCTGAAATTAATATTAAAAAAATAAATTTAGCTTGATCACATCACATTTCATCACAACTTGTGAGCTGTGTAAGTGGAAGTATGGTACCGTAACTAAAAACAATGATAATGTATTGCCCTTTGTATGCAAATTGAATACTGTCAGTATGTTAGCTTCATTTCCAAGGTCAATACTCATTACGCAACTTAGCCAAAGTTAGCCCACAGAGCCGATCCCCCATACATAAAGATACTGATTTAGTGAATAACAGAAACAATGATCTGATGATCTTTAACCTAATATTGTTTGTATTATGGCAAAAGATAAAGAACTTGACAATTTGACAACCATGTGGTAATATTAGGCCTACCCTGGTACTGCACGTAGGATAAAAATATTGTCAATGAGCAGGTCTGAAAAAGAAAGTTTAAATAGGGGTTTTAATGCCTTTTTGGTCAAAAAAGGTCCAAATTTTGAACAAATACAAATTGACTTTTTCAAAATCTGCCTCTCCATCCAAAAAGGTCCAAATTTTGAAAAATATGTCCACTTTTTCAAAATCAGGCCCCCCCCAAAAAATATCCTGGTTACGGGCCTGATATCCCTATGGGATGGAAAAACAAATATATTGTACACACAAGCACTCTCTCTCCCTCTTTCTCCACCACTTAAATATCTTTAGAGTACAGGTAGGCAATTTTACTTCATCAATGCCCCTACATGTAGTGCAAAATTGCTGTATACCGTATTGTTTGTAATAAACGCCCCGGGGGTGTTGCATTTTTTCCAAAAGGGGGCGTTTATTGCAAGTGAATTGTCAGTGAAACGCCCACGGAAAATGATATTTTCGTGGGAAATACAGCAAACTTACACCTGTAAGTACATGGAATTAGTGAAATTCTACCATAATTAGGCAATGAAATGGATGGGAGTTGAGTCATCATACGTTTTGTCTTTTCAATTTAGCGATCGTGACTGACATGACTGATGCAAGTTTTAAGCTTACCTACACGATATGGCATTGA
This sequence comes from Amphiura filiformis, assembly GCF_039555335.1. Classification (NCBI taxonomy): domain Eukaryota; kingdom Metazoa; phylum Echinodermata; class Ophiuroidea; order Amphilepidida; family Amphiuridae; genus Amphiura; species Amphiura filiformis. The sequence continues at coordinate 1,001,487 of NW_027305501.1, forward strand.
AATGTTTGTATTTTTTCAATTTTTCACAGAAAAATTGGAGGGGGGCGTTTATTAGAGGGGGAGCGTTTATTACAAACAATACGGTACTCACTTTGATCTGTTTTTGATGTTGCTAAAGAATGGTGAAGTTGATAGGTGAATTTTTCCTTCTCATGTCCTAAAACATCATCACGTTTCTTTTCTATTTCACTACTCAAGGAGGAATGACTTTTCTTCAAAATACCTGCAACAGTGAACAGAAAAAATATTTTGGGTAATTTTATTACATATTAACATATAGCATAGTATAACAACAATTATTTTTATGCGCCTTTGCCTAGGGATTCAAGGCGCAAGAGAAAAGAAAAACAAAAAATTCAAAAATACAGAAAGCAATATGGCAGCAAAAATTTTAAAGGACATTTAGTGAGTTTTGATCAATGACCTAACCCTAATGCCCCAGGGGCTTTTTGGCGACGGGAAGGAATAAAGAGAGAAAAGAGAGAAAAGAAAGAAAGAAGTTGTTTACTCTGGGTGGGATTCGAACATGAGACCCCTCGCATGCCAAGCACTAGGTCGCCGCAGGTCTTGGTCTTCGCTGACTAGCCTATATTGAGTTTCGATAGTGGTCACCTAGTGACCTAGCCCTAACGCCCCAGGGGCTTTTTGACGACGGGAAGGGAGAGAAGGATGGAATAAAGAGAGAATAAGTAAGAAAGAAGTTGTTTGCTCTGGGTGGGATTCGAACCCGAGACCCCTCGCATGCTAAGCACTAAGTCGGTGACACTTTGCCATGGGTCTTGGGCCTTCGCTGGCCAGCGAAACCGTGCCTATATCACTTAGGGCAATTGCGTCACCACACCACGTGGGATGCATGCACGAACAGCGCATAGTATTTTGTAGTACCTGGCTGTTTTAGGGTTTAATGAATCCAGGCTGATGGCATTCTTGATTGTAGCAGGTCAAAATTCGACCCTAATATCCTATGTGAGCCCCCCGGGGGAGGCCATACCGTACTCCAAATATATCTTTAGAATAAGTATGGTACCTAATACATGTACTATTAATAGTCAGAATCAAGAATCAAGATCGGACCTATATATATATCAGTCATCTAAAGGCAGAACCTCCAATACAAAAGTCATCTCTGAGCCTTTGCATTTAAAATTTTTTTGCAGTCCACCATGTCAAAAGCTGCTGAAAGATCTACCATCAGTTCCAGTAAGGTCATGCGCCATTAATTGGGGTACCGTATAGGAAAAGGTGGCGGTGTTACATTTTTTTATTTTTTCCCAAGTACATTTTGTCACAGATCTCAAGAATGGATAAGGGTACTGAACTGGTTTTGGTCTTATTTTCTTGCTAATTTATCTGGCTAAAATTTTTCCACCCTATATGACATTTGCAGCACCATGTATATTGACCAATTGTTTGTATGTGTGTATTCCTGGTACGGTACTCTAAGCTTGACAGTGATATATAGTTTTATAGGATTTTGATGAACAGTTTATGAATTAGATCAGTTTAAGTACAAACACATATGGTCATTTTCACGGTAAAGGGTGTAACTTTGGATTTTTAACATTTTAATCCGTAGTGTTCTAATAAAGCCACAGAATTCCATGATTTTTGGCCACATAAGTCATCTAGTTAGCAGCTACCTTGGGTAGCATAATCAGCTTTGGGAGTTACTGCGTTCAGTTTTAGCAGGCTTAAATGTACTTAATATTGCCATTTTGAAAAACTATAAAAACAGTAACATTTTTGTAAAACCCTGTGTTTTCTTCAGTTAGTTCATGGATAATTTTTCTTATCCTGAAAGTACAGTCATATGTTCAGTAAACACTGCCACATTAGATTTAATTGTGAACGGCCCTGTATTTTTGAGAACCGGACTTGATATTTGTCGCTTCGAGGCTTCATTTTCCGTTAACAATTGTTAACAAACTTTGTGGGTGTAGCTTTGGTTCATAATTCTTGGTTATTTCTTCACTTCTTCTTGATTCATAACAGTTGTTATCTTAACTTGAAATGGGTAACAAAAATTAGCCGATTTGCAAGCTTTTAAAATTTTATAAAATCTTGACTTCAAATAGCCGTTTTTCCGTTAACTTTTTGAAGCCTCCAAACAAACTGTTCAGCAAGCTTGTGCAAATATAAATAAAAGAGCTCATCCAATCTATTTATCAAAATGTAGCAAAGTAGATCCTCAAGTCACATGTTTTTAAATCGTGGAGATATATATCACCGTTTGAAAATGGGACCCAATACAAACTTTCCGTTAACAATTGAAGCCTCCGAAACAAATGAAGCCTCCGAAACAACAATAAACTTAATTATCATCTATGCATATCTAAATTGGTGTGTTTCATACTGATATCTGCATTGTAATTATTACTTGATATGTGCAGAATGTCATAAATTAAAAAAAAATTGACATTATGGTTAATGTTTGAAAAATATACTGATACCTTAAAAAGCCTGTTTTGGAGGCTTCACATGCAAAAAACACCATACTTAACAAATGGGTGAAAAAATTAATGTGTGATAAATCTACAATATCTGCCGCATAGAATCATTGATTCAATACACACAAGAAAATAACAGCTTAGATGATCCCAACACTGTTGTTTTCAAAAAACTACTTCTGCAATGTTTAACAATTGTTAACATGAAGCCTCCAAACAAAAAAAAAAAATGACTTGCTGTGATAATTTAATTTTTGTCACAACTGAAATTCAATACTTAGAAGCAAAGCATGAAAATTGGTAATTGTGATATTTTTTACCTATTTTTTATGTCAACTTGTAGTAGTTAGCTAAATATTTTACTTTTATGATCACCTGTGTTGTTAACTGAAGCCTCCGAAACACAAATCGCTTGAATTGCCAATTCTAAAAAATAACTCCAATTTCTGTGAAACTTGGCTGGGAGGTTCCTTTCATCAAGTAGTATTTGTACATGAAGTTAGACATTCAAATTATTTTAGGAACCCAATTAAAACTTAAAAAATATGTTTAAGGTTTGGAAATTTCCATTGTAAATGACACTTGATGTTAAAAATTTTCAAAACTGCAATTACAAACATAGCAAAACATGGTATAAAATTTAACTTATATCTGTTGACTTACTTTGGAATGGAATTTCACATGTATTCCAGCTTTCATGTCAAAATTTTCCGAGGTTATGTAAAATACATTTTTTCTTAGATTTTAACCAAAATGTTATGCAAATGTCAAATTTTTTATTTGAAATCAAAAGGTTTAAGCCTTGAAACATTATTTTACTGGAATTTAAGTTGCTTCTATGCATGATTTCAGTAAACAGAAACATATTTAAGTGGTTTGAAATTTTGACCCTAAAATCAAAAGTTACACCCTTTACCGTGAAAATGACCATATATGTATGTAAATTGTTCAATTTTTTAGTATGTACCGGTAACGCATTTGGCCCCCATTTCACGGCGCACGACCGTAAGTGTTGCTTCTACAGACTGCATCTAGGCTCAGAAAGGTTATTGCACGGGTAACACTAGAACAAAGCGCTCTGGCAGAGTCCGCAGGGACCCCCGAACTTGCAGAAAATCTGAAAGTAGGGGTCCGTAATACAGTTTGGAGAGTCAGAGTCGCACAAATGCAGCATAAATCTGGTTACCGAGTTATTAGCCCGAGGTACTCGCACCTCCGTCACTACGATTTCCACTGTCCTTCTCCGTACGAAGGTCTGAGACTCCTGAGCATATCTGGTCCAGGGTACACATAAAATACCACTTTTTCTCATAAATACCACTTCCTACCATTCCTCACGTGAAGATGAGACTTTTACAAAACATATTTGGTGCATGTTCGTAAATTTTGAGCACATTTGAGGATGTAAAAGACCAGACTTTTGACTGTTATCGTCGCTGTGTTTTGAATTCTTCCTATAAATAGATGCCGTCAGTGTGACGTCATCACCGCTGACGTGAGTTCACGGTGCCCCGCTTTTACGTGACGTATGGCATTCATGGCCCTAGTGAGGAAGGAACAGGGCCATGATGTTTCGGGCTACCGAGTTATGAGCAATTTATGGCTGAAAACAATAAAACAAAATGAAAGAATTTGAATTCTGTTTTTGCCAATATCTCAGAAACAATATTAATAGCGACATCCGACTCATTCCCCTTGAACATGTCACATACATGTATTGTTAAAAGATGCCCTTTTCAGAACAGGGGTAACATTGGATGTTTTAAGAATCATCAGGGTACATGCCAGTATACATGGTATACAATGTATAAGTCAAAGAATACTATAGAAAAAATATTAAATTTGTGTACATCGTGGAACATTCAACTACGCTTGCTACTCCGCGACTAATCATGCTAACTTAGGCCTGCTAAGATTACGCGATTTTGGAGGCCAAAAAACGCACCCCGATTTTCCAAAAAACGCAAAAATCCGCGATTTCCCGCCAAAAAAAAATCTAAAAAAAAAAAAAAAAAAGTTTTTCATGATTTGGAGAGTCCCTTGGCCTAAAATCAAGTGCTAACATCATTAAAAAAAATTTGAAAAAAATTAAGAAAATAAAAAAATAAAAAATTGTGTTTTAAAAAAAATATTTTGCGGATTTAGAGAGTCCCTTGACCTACATGTAGAGTGAGGTACTGCAATCATTTGTGGTTGATTTGAAAAAAATTGGAAAAAAGATACAAAAAAATTACAAGTTTGTATCCAAATGGGACCGATTTGCAACTTGTGTTCACTGCATAGTCTATTGAAGATATAACTAGAGCGATAACCGCACCATAGCTGAACCATGTGGCTTCGGCAGTATATTGTGGTAGGCCTATGGCCCATTTCACGGTTAGGCGCCACTTTTGGTGAAAAAAACTCGAAATTTTCAAAATGGATTAAATTTCATTTAATGAGGGTTTTCTTTTCCAAATTAGACCAGATTTTCATAAAAATATCATTTCCCAGCTTAAATCTCTCTACTTCTTGAAGAAAATTATGATTTATTATCTCATGTTATGTAATTTTTTAACAAATTGGATAAATATTGAGAAGTGAATATTTATACTTTGACTGTCCAATACATATTTAATAGATATTTAAAATAAACAAGGGTGTCATAGGCTCTCTTCTGACCAAATTTGGACAACTTCTGTTGTGTAATGACAAATTTATGGCCACTTAAATGTAATTTTTGTGGTAAAAAAGGGAAATTGACATGAAAAGGTTTACTCAACAATTTTAATAATCAAGGAATGACTCTGATATTCCACAGCTTTGAAGGTCATAATATGGGTAATGTTCACAAATAATATCAGCCATTTTGAAAACACAGGTCAAATTCAAGATTCTGATGTTTGTTCAATTTTGGATGTGACTGATGTCAATGTGAACGGAAACCACACACTGTAAAGCAGAGTATATTTCAGAAAATAATGCTTCAACGAGTTTTCACACCCCCAGTAAATTAAATGGGATATACTGAAACATATCAACCTGTGTTAGTGTTCATTTTAAAACATTGTTTACAATTTATAGAAGCGGATGTGACATTTTCAATTGTGAACAGAATATTTCATTATTACAAACAGTTTGCTTGTCAAAAATATAAGCTTTAAGCACTTCTAACACATATATTTTGTGAGATTCTATTGAATTGAGCAATGCTAAAATGTTTTTCCTGACCATTTATATTTTTGACAAGCAAAATGTTTATAATACTGAAATATTCCGTTCACAATTGAAAATGTCACATCCGCTTCTGTAAATTGTATACAAAACTGTCCCCTAAAGACAATCAACAAAGCCATGAAATAATCATATGTGACATGTATGAAATAATAAACCTATTTTAGAAAGTCAAATATCATGTTGTTTAAGTATTTTGATCTAAAAACTACTAATTTTGAGGATGTGACATGTGAACGGAAATTGAAGCTTTTTGAGTCCCCTGTCACAATTAAAGAAGGCATACTGAATTAAAGATTTGTTGTGCCTTTTGATCCCCCACAAACCTGTAATGAAATAACTTCAAACTGGCATCCTAGTCCCATTCCTGTCTTAGTTCTTTGAAGAAACTATTTTGGATGTGACAGGTACCATGGATGTGACACATGTGAACGGAAACTTTGAAATGACATCTGTAAGCTAAGTTGATGAAGGAGTTTTCATTAAATGGTGTCATTAGATAGCTTGTAGCAGGAGATTTTTTTTTTTTTTTTTTAACAAATTCTGCCACTTATTTGTTAATAAATTATACTATTTGGAAAATTAATCGGATGTGACAGAACTGTGAACGGAATTTGTTGGCAAAAATTCAAAATATCGCTGTATCTACATATTAAGAGCAACAAGTGTAATTTGTTCAACAAATAGTAACAAGCCTCTGAACTTTACTAAAACACACTAGTTTGCCATTCATGTAAATTATTAGTTGATCTATTCCACATTGAATAAGGTACATAGATGTGAACGGAAAATGTCACATCCAAATTCAGAAATTTAAATGGTTCTCATGCTAGTTTAACTGACAACTACTACTTTGTTCATGTATGGCTGTATAGTGCAACTTGTTCACTACATAAAAACAACAAAAAGCAGCTGGTAGGCTCAACATAGTTAAAAGTGGCAGCATTGGAAAATAAATGTCTGTTTTTAGGTTGCTAGTAAAATGTGGTTTTTGACCACTTCTGACCCCTGTGAGCCCTGAAAGATAAAAGCAGAAAGGCCGATTAAGCTAGTGGAGGTAGGCCATACAGAGACAATGAAAAATCACCAACAGTCAATTCTGTAACCCCATTATTTTTTACACACCAGGCCAGATATGTTGAAAATCAAAAAGTGGCGCCTAACCGTGAAATGGGCCCTATACCTACAATTGAAGCATTTTGAAAACTTGACCTTTGACCCCTTTATTGCCCCTTAATGACCTTAAATGAATTTTAAAATATTTGCAACATGTTTAGAATGTCATAAGAATCATTGCCTTTAAATTTCAGCTCAATCGGAGCATTTTGTAAAACTTGACCTTTGACCCTTTATGACCCCTCAATGACCTTAAATGATTCTTAAAATGTTTTTAAAATGTTTAGCATGTCATAAGGATCATTGCATATAAATTTCAGCTCAATTGGAGCATTTTGAAAAACTTGACCTTTGACCCCTTAATGACCTTAAATGAATTTTACAATATTTGCAACATGTTTAGAATGTCATAAGGATCATTATGTTTAAATTTCAGCTCAATTGGAGCATTTTGAACAACTTGACCTTTGACCCCTTTATGACCCCTTAATGACCTTAAATGAATTTTACACTATTTGCAACATGTTTAGGATGTCATAAGGATCATTGCATTTAAATTTAAGCTCAATCGAGCATTTTTGGTTTAAATGACCTTTTTGACCCCTGTGACCCCTGGATGACCTCTGACGTTTGGAAATATTTTTATTATATTCCTTATGTTTTCCTCTTTCATATGACACCACTCATGGGGTCATACCTTTTGTGGCATTTAGAGATATGTCCATTTCAGACCAAATGGTTAGTTAGTAACCTAGTAACATACACACTTATAGGCTGATACCATTTCATGGTTCAACAAAAATGCATTGGTTTTGTACACAAGTCTATATCTTATTAGGCCAATTACAATTGATTCTTAGTTTCCTGTTTCCCGCCCACGTCCAAAGTAGAGAATTGCAAAATATTTAATTATTGCTGAACCATGAAATGGTATCAGCCTATAAGTGTGAATGTTACTAGCTTACTTACTAGCTTACTTACTAGCTTACTTACTAGCTTACTAACTAACCATTTGGTCTGAAATGGACATATCTCTAAATGCCACGAAGGTATGACCCCATGAGTGGTGTCATATGAAAGAGGAAAACATAAAGAATATAATAAAAAATATTTCCAAACGTCGGAGGTCATCCAGGGGTCACAGGGGTCAAAAAAGGTCATTGTAACTGAAAATGCTCCGATTGAGCTTAAATTTAAATGCAATGATCCTTGTGACATTCTAAACATGTTCAAAACATTTAAAAATGTATTTAAGGTCATTAAGGGGTCATAAAGGGTCAAAGGTCAAGGTTGTCAAAATGCTCCAATTGAGCTGAAATTTAAATGCAATGATCCTTATGACATTCTAAACATTTAAAAATATTTTAAAATTCATTTAAGGTCATTAAGGGGTCATAAAGGGTCAAAGGTCAAGTTTTAAAATGCTCCAATTGAGCTGAAATTTAAACGCAATGATCCTTATGACATTCTAAACATGTTGAAAATATTTTAATTCATTTAAGGTCATTAAGGGGCAATAAAGGGGTCATAAGTCAAGTTTTCAAAATGCCAGCTTCTCACGATCAAGGTATATTAAAACGGCAATTAATGAAACAGTCTTATTAAAATTAATACTATCCTGCACAGTATTGCTGCTTGATCAGATCGTCGCAGTCATCCGCCTAACTAATATGGTACCTCGTGCCCTTGCAAAGCTGCACAGTATTGCTGCTTGATCAGTTCTTCACATTTATCCGCCTAACTGATGGTACCTCGTGCCCTTGCAAAGGCACAGTTGCTCTAGTTCATTGTATATTCTTTACTTTTCCTCTTTCATTAACACCACTCGGGCGGTCATACCTTCGTAGCATTTCGAGATTATGTCCATTACAGACTCCGGGTGACAGTGGTATAGGCCTACCACAATATACTGCCGAAGCCACATGGTTCAGCTATGGTGCGGTTATCGCTCTAGTTTTATTTGTATTTTGTATTTTCTCTTTAAAAATAACTTTTAATGACTACCATTTGCTACTTTCTGACTTTGATCATATCATCTATAATGATGAATAAACATAGAAGTACCTAATTGTACCATTACTTATGTATAAAATCAAACATACATGTAGTAGTAAAATAATTAAATGCATGCTCCTTGTCAAAATGGTTTGATGTAGGTTGCGACCACTTATTTTAAAATAAAGAAAATAAAAGATAATAATTAATAATTAAAAGTCGCCTCATCCCTGGTTTTCAACCATGAAACAGGAAACTAAGAATTAATTGTGAAGGGCCTTAGATAGATTTTGAAGTGAACACAAGTTACAAATTGGTCCCATTTGATCTTTTTTTCCATTTTTTTTTTTTAATTTTTTTTTTTTAATGATGGTAGCACTTGATGTTAGGTCCAGGGACTCTCCAAATTTTTTTTTCTTTTTTTTTTTTTTAAGCCTTTTTTTGTTATAAAAAAAATTTTTTTTTTTTTATTTTTTAGAAAAATTTTAAAAACGTAATTGGAGCCAAAGTACACAAATTGCGGCGCAAATAACGCAATTGCGTATTCTTAGCAGCCCTATGCTAACTACACGCACGTACAACGCTACTCTACACGTCCGTTTGAGCGAGGCTATCTGCATGTACAACTGCTTACAACGCACAGCCACGCAAAGAGTATGTTCCACGATGTACATGTACACAAATTTGATAATTTTATACACAATGTGGGAAACAAAACAAGCCAGTGGGCATTTATACATTACAACCGTAATTTCTCAAGTAAGCATGGACATAAAATTAGTCCTCAAACGTTTGAAATTTGTATTGTAGTTACTACAACTGGACTGGATGCAATTTACATGTACACCCTGTTGCAAAAATGTCAACACTGATAGTCTGCTTGACTTGACCTAAAAATGATAGTGGAATCTAGCATTTTTTTATATTGAGGAACTACTTCAGCTTCATATATAATTAATTATTATATTGGCTGGACTCCAAGGAGTATTTGTATTAAAGCCAAGCTTGTGCTGGGGGGGGGGGGTTATTGCTGCTTATACTATAGTGGGAATTCCAATTGAATGAACGCAGCTTTCAATAGCTGTACTCGATCCAACCGCGATCATATATCGCGTATTTCAAACTACAACGCTAACGCATACGACCTTGGATACAATGCTAACCAATCACGAGTGCGTTGGCATGGTTAGATTCACTTCCTCGTTGCTCACGCACAGTTGCACACGCTGGCGATATCGCGGAGTGTACGCAAATATTCGTCATGTTATTGAAAGCTGCGTTCATTCAATTGGAATTCCCACCATAGTGACCTTTGAAGGCTTGAACAGATGAGTGCAGTCTTCCTCACTTCCTGCAGTATTCCAATCAATTATAGTTCTTGGGGAAAAGGATTTGTTGTGGCTGCTAAGTCTAAGAAGACAGGGTTGATGTTGTAGGAAACTTTTTGTGTTGTTACACTATCATGTATAAATTCAAAGCTAGAGTTCTTGAGTAAAAAAAGTGCATGCAATGCATTAAATTTGTATGAATTTAATATGATGACGATGTCATGATCATGATGATTTGATTTTATAAAAATTAAAACATGATGATATTAACCCAACTCAAGTTAAGCTTACCTCTTGTATCATACACACTTATATAAGATATTCCCACAGCCATGCACCAAACAACTAAATTTGCAATATCTACATATGATATTTGATTTTCAGCAATAACAAGTCCCAAATGAATTGGAATTTTCTGAAGTAATTTGGAATCGTTGCAACATCTCGAATAAGCAACTTTTCTGTACTGAGTCTCGACTGGTTTCCACGTACGGAAAAGCCATGTAAAAAGCAGTGTTTTTAGTGTTAAAATGGTGTGGACACACCACAACACAATGCCATCATAGAATGCCATTCTGCGTAAGCTTAAATATCATATCTTTGAGGAAATGTCTGGAAATTACAGCATAAAGTCATGGCAAAAAAAGCACTAATAATTGTACTTAACGGCGAATCCGCACGCCCCACGCACACTCGATTGCAGCAACCATTTATAACGCATGTTGTGTGTAAATTTGAATATAGCACTTTCAAACATTAAATGATCAAGTATTATATTCAATTTTATTCAACAAAAGCCAAGTTACAGTAAATTTAAATATTTTTACAGATATATAGCTACTAATTTTGATCAAATAAGGATACGTTTTAAAAATATAAATACTAGAAGCCTTTATATATAAGATATATGTCATCAACGCCTCGTGACTTTTCATCAATAGATTGCCAACGTGACCCATTACTCTCGTCCCCGATACACCCTTTATCGATACCGTAACGACACAATTGCGTGTAAAATATGAATGGTGCATTAGGATGAGAGTGAAATTATAATTGATTGACCCCAGTAAGGGTTCTTCTTGAAAGGCTCATAATTGCATCAGCCGAAACTTTAGTGATCAGGGGCTGTGCAATAATTATGAGCCCTGGTGCTGGTGGGACGGTAAAATCCCGGGGTAAAATTGGGGGAAGGGAATTGTTGAGCCGAAACGGGGGTGGGTGGGGCAAGACATTTTTGGCAAGCCGAGGGGGGGGGGGGCAAGCGATTTTTTTGCCACAAATTCATGGGGCGCCTTTTTAATAAGCCTATAGGCCTAACGCTTTAGGTCCGTATGCAAATTTTAGCTCGCTGCGCTCACAACATGTATGTAGGCCCTAGATCCCAAAAGTTTGGCATGTGCAAAGGGGGAGCAAAATATTTTTTGGCAGGCCAAGAGGCTGGGCCCGGAGGCTGGGGCAAGCAGTACCTGGGGGGGGCACCTTTTGGCACTCTGTTAGGATGTCCCTGGGGCTATTGTACCCCTCAAAAGAAGAAGAAAAGTCCTAGAGTAAAAACATAAAAAATGATGCAACAAAATATTCGAAACTAACTCAGATTACCTGGCACTCTGCAAAGGAAAAAAAATTACACTGGCCCGGGTACACTGGGATAGTGATCATGTGTACCTCCGGGGTGGTCAATTAAAGTTTGTTCGGCTTATATAAGGCGGAGAAAATAAGACTCATAACACTGTGTATTGATATAGAATGGGCTATTCCAGATAAAACATGCACCCCCCCTATAGAGGGCAAATTTTTTTTTCTAAAATGTCTGGAATTCCAAAGCATACTTGAGGAAGAAACCTGGATTTCCGGCCCTGTTTAGTGCATGTAAAATCTGGAAATCCATGGAGGGTATAGAGGGTTTTTTAAAAAAATGTCAAAAAAAAAGTTGGAATTTTCAATTGACTTACCAAAAAAATCTGAATTCCATTGCCCTCTATAGAGGGTTTCTAAAGATACCCAAATAAAATGTTGGAATTTTTCAATTGACTAGCAAAAAAGTCTGGAATTCCATGGAGGGGTATAGAGGGTTTTTAATTATTATCAAAAAAAGTTGGAATTTTCAATTGACTTACCAAAAAAATCTGAATTCCATCGCCCTCTATAGAGGGTATCTAAAATTACACAAATAAGTTGGAATTTTTCAATTGACTACCAAAAAGTCTTGAATTCCATGTTAGGGTTTTTAGAGTTATTTTAGGCGTGTATAGGTATTTATTGTTGTAATTAAGGTTACATTATATTTGCTTTATCTGCATTTATTCCAAGTCATCTATGATGTTTTACATGTATAGGCCTAATATAGGCCCACCACCAAGGCGTGTGTTTGGCAGTAACCAGGCCCGTACGCAGGGGGGGGGGGGGGTGTGCGGGGGGGCGACTGCACCCCCCAAATTTGCAAAAGTATACAAAAAGTCCCAAAATTGAAGCATTTGCGAGTGTAGCTAGCAAAAAATTCAGGTTTTTATGTTTTTTTGGTCAAAAAAGGTCCAAATTCAGGGGTCTCGATTCTCTGACTGTTTTAAAATTTAATAACTAATTCCCCAGTTTCCGGCCCCGATTGGGTGCATTATTTCCCCGAACTTTTTGACAAAAGTGGGGGGGGGGGGGCACATCCCCCTGTCCCCTTTGCGCACGCTACTGGTGTTGGTATCCTAGGTAACCACTAAAATTAAGCTTCTCGTTTGTGAAGGGTTGCTGCTCTCCTTACAGGTTTTCAATAACAATATGTGGTATGTAGGCCTACTAGTTTCTATATTAGGCCTAAAAAATGTTTGATTGGCGTGACATAATTTTAACATTCTTGTTAAACCGGGTCTTTAGGTCCATGAACTGAACCACACAAAGGGATGCATACTCTGTCGGCAGCACACATTTCGAACTATAAAAGGATTGTATTGTGAAACTCAGTTTCTTGCTTCAGCTCTTTCTAAAAATTAATTAGGGCAAAATTCTTTCTTTATGTCCTTATTCTTTATTTATTCCTGTTCTTTCTTTCTTGAGGCCTAGATCTTTTTACCCTACTTTACAACACGAATATTGTTGTATTGTCAATGGAAGTCCGCAGAACGTTCGCCTAATGGCGCTATGGGCCCCTTTGGTATTTTAGACACAAACTTAAAGCGCCCTCCCACAAAATTCCCACCAGCAAATAAGGGCATGCACACACCCTTAATTCTTGTTGTGATATTTAGAGGAGCCTAGCTCTCTCTTTGTACATGAAATTTACCCCAAGGCAAAGGAGCCATGTGCGCCATTAGGATCTATTAGGCGAACGTTTACGGTACATAAGAATTCAAACTTTCTTACTTTGGTTTGAGCTGAGACTAAAATACCTAAAGCCTCAAATGTTGTTTTTATATTAAATACATACCTGTAATTGAATGAAATAGATATATTTATAATAGGCTGCATGATAAATACATGAAGCCACATCAAGTAGAACGAGTGCAACCTTGCTGCAGTACCTTGTACTACGCAGGTGCTCCTTTGTTAAAAGGGAATTCCCTGATTGGGGAGTGGACATCAAAGAGCTCATATCTAAATTCGTTGGGGACTGTTACTTTTTAAAGTTTCAACGTCCGTATACATACGACATGTAGCCTATGAATAAAATACGACATGAATCAAGTAATAATAAAGTGACCTAGTTCTTTCCTTGCCCTGTTATAGCTATTATTATAAGATGAGCTCAAAGTGTATATTTCTACATTTTGAGCTCAAAATATTTAATCAATGATAATAGGGATATCATATGTCTATACTGTGATGCGCATGCGTTGTGTGTGGGGTGTGGGCTGTGGGAGTGAGTGTGATGCTGTTTTAAACAAATAGGCCTATAAAACAAAATCTTCGCACAAGCTAGAATGAAGAGTGAAGACCCAAGTCGGGCTGGGGATCACCATTGCAGGGGATGAACCTATCGACCCACAGCACTCTTCGTCATACATACATTCCCCCAGCCACATTTCCCTAACATAATATGAAATTTAAAAAAAAGGAAATTTAGTTCGGCAGAGGTGGGGCTCGAACCCACGCTGCACCGCTATCATGTATACAGTATCGACATATTACCAGCGCCTGTACCCTGTTTACCGCTCGGCCAACTGACTGGGGCCATCTTGAAAATTTGAACATATAATCACAACTTCAATTACTTCATTACTTCAACATACCACGTGACAAGCAAAGACAGAAAACGTCATACTGCAGTTACTGTCCATTTTCCTATACACAATACACAGTGTTCTTACCATTGACGCGTAACCTCTACAAATAGCGTACGTTAGAAGTATGGGTAATTGCCTAGTTAACGTCGGTGTGTGAAAAATAACCGGCCAATTCTAGAAAATATAGTTTTGTAACATGTCCTAAATTTTTAGCTAATTTAGATGTTTGGAAATATTCGTACTTTGGTGTTTTAGGAAGGATATGTAAACGACAGATAACACCAAAAAATATGAAGAAATTATTTCCAACCCGTGTTAAGTCTGCAAACCACCATGCTTCTCATTTTCAAGAACGCTGGTTAACAATAAAAAGAGTGTTGTCTCATTTCGTAAACAAAAGCCCACACAGAATTGTTCTCTAGCGTTCGCTTTATAATCGTTCACCCAACTGAAACTATAATACCAGCTCATTGCTCCATTGTACATGTAAAGCAGAAACATATGTTGTGTGTATTTAACCAGAGAAGATATGATTTAATCAGTTGAGCTGTTTTCAATGAGTGTTATCTTGGTTTAATAGCTTTTAATGGGGTTTAAGTCCTGCAAAGGTCGTGGTGAATTCCACTGTAGACATGACTGCATCATGTACCATATTTTGGAATTTTATCTGCTTAAAAACATTAATGTGTAGAGCTACCATTAGGCCTATTAATATTGTTGAATTCTCAGGCGCATACAAACAATACGAGGGGCCTATGATACATACACAATTCATTTCGTGCATGCACGTGCCCTGCAAGGTAGGGAGCCTAGCCTACCATTTTTCTTGTAAGACGGTCTGGATTCGTAGTCCACGTGGGTCCCCAAAGTTCTTTCAGATATTAAAAGATTAAATTCCCATAAAGACGAAACAGTAATCTTTAATGGGGACCTACGTAAATTTTACATAAAATTTCCGCCATCAATTCAGTGTTAAGTTTTATTATTCAGAAAATATTTTGGCGTATATAAAATTGAAATAAATTCTCTGCTTCCTAAACCACATAAACTGAAGCATGATTGGGTATCACGAATCGCTATATATGATGTACACTTAATATTCAAATATTCTTTTACACATTATGATGCTTCAGTTTTTACACAAACAAGAATTTGTCTTTAAAAAAGATAAGTTCACGGATCAGGTGTATAGTACATATACTTTGAGCTACTTTGGTCTAACATTTAATATTCATATCTAACCTACTCTGCACTTATTCGACAATAAATAAGTGATATGAGGCTTAATAATGATACCTGTGTCTTGACTCTGAAAAACAATATTTTTTTTAAACCTCATTTTGCATTTTATTTTTTAAGCCACCTCGAAGCCACCTATACTACAGGATCTCATTTTGCATTTAGGGTTTTTATTGCGTTGCAAAGTAGCAAAACTTTCTGGCCCAATTCGTGACTGGAAAAGGCTCTCCCCTCTTACAACCTATCAACAGGTCTGATTTCTATAATGAGGTGTCACCGGGTTTCATGAGATAATAATACCAAATCTAAACACCATGAAATTCAATACATCACGACCAAGCTCACATTGGGCGCCCCATTCCTTTTTAAAGGAATTTTTATTAAGCCACCTCCAGGAAACAAATTTGGCTATAAACTACGAAGTATAAAGTCTAATAAATAAATAAAATAAATAAAATAAAATGAAAATTGTACATGTATGCAAGTTGCCTTATTACTAAAGTAAACAAATTACACAGCCATTTGCTCTTGCTAGTTTTTGTCAGGGTCAGGGATATTTGTCTCATAGTCCTGCTTTTATGAACACTAATATTATACAGGTTACTACACTATACACATGGGTTATTACAAGAGTCAATAAACATTTGACCAATTAACTATAGATCATGGACTTAGTTTTATGCAATGTAGTTATATTGAACCTTTTCTGAAGTAAGTCGCCTGCTGCATAGTTTTATTTACAGATGATATGTTTACTTTGTGATTAGGCCTGACCATGACCTGCTAGTTTGATTAACCAATCAGTTATGTGCATTGTCAGCATGTGATGGCTATAAGCCAATTGCAAACATATTTATAAAAAAGGCTAAAAATTCCTACACTGAGCAGACTCTTTGCTGGGTTTAAGGGCTAAATAGTAAGTTGTCATGTGGGGCAAGATTAGATAAAGGCATACAAACTGAGATATTAGGAATTATTTCCTAGCCTCTTAACCACAGGGTTGGGCTATATAGCTATTCAAGACACAGGGTATGTAAGGAATAAACTGTGCATATGAGATGTGGGGGCAAATGGCATCATTTCACTGACATGAAAAAAATGTCATTGAAAACCCTCCCACTCAGCTATTTTAAAAAGGTAATCAGGCTTCCTCAGCATATCACATGTGTTATGGTATTATTTTGCGAATTGCCCCGTGGTACTTTTATGGAGAGGAGACTTTTATTTAAATACGGTATAAAGGACGAATGGCCAGTATTCGGTAGGGTCTACATAGCTTTACAAATTCAGAGTCTTGCAATTATGATTTTAGAGCCAAAGGGGTAACTATATATTATAAAATTATAAAAGGTTAGAAAGTCAGTATTAAAAGCAAGTCAGTAAGATACACCTCTACACTACAGGCTGCACTCCATAGTAGGCCCACAGCTAAAAACGACACTGACAGAAAAAACTTAAAAAAGGGGAGAACTTTTTCATTTTTATTTTTTCTACAATGCAAAATTTATCATTAAGGGATCTAAAATGAGCGTTTATTGCGCTTCGACAGTATTTTTTGTGGGACATGAGAGCACCTCAGACCTATCGAATTGCATTCTGAATACGAAGTATGTCTTTCTGATATAAAATAATTTTCATTTTTTGAAAATCACGATATAATGCAAATTTTATGACAAATTATAAAAATTTGATATTTTTCAAATTTTTGATATATAACAGTCCTCGAAGTAAATTATATAAATCTAATGATATATTCTTAAAGTGTATGTAGCAGGAGGAAAAGCCGATGGTCAATTGAAAATGTTGACCTTCCATATTGAAGATATGGATTTTTTCCCCCAAAAGACCTAATTTTTTGGGGTGTTTTGGGGAAAAAAATCCATATCTTCAATACGAAAGGTCAAAATTTTCAATTGATCGTCGGCTTTTCATCCCACCTACATGCACTTTAAGTATAAATCATCAGATTTATAAAGTTTACTTCAAGTACTGTTAAATATCAAAAATATCAATTTTAATGATTTGCCATAAAATGTGTATTAAATTGCGAATTTCAAAAATCAAAATTATTTGATATCAGAATGACATTCTTCGTATTCAGAATGCAATTCGATATGTCTGATGTGCTCCAATGTCCCAAAATAAATACTGTCCAAACGTTCATACCCCAGCCCTTAAGAGGAGGAAGCAAATTGTATTGCCAATATGTTAACTTTAATTTTCCACTTTTATGCAAGAAATAAAAGAAGAAGATACACATTCCCTTTAAAAGGGAAGCCAGCTTCAATGCAGAAGAGGTCTTGTAATTAGTTTAGGTGGAAGGCATTTTTAGGATCACTCTTTTTATGATCCATCATGTTCCATGACAGTCCGGGATGACAGTCCACCAAACCAGGTGGTGGTCGCATTGCATTTTCATCGTCAACCGTGTAATTGAATGGGATTATTTTGAAAATTTAAAACGCTTGAAATTTCACAAACAAATAGGCCTATATGTTAATAAATAATATAAATACAAGTTAAAACCGTGGGGGTTCGATAATGAACCCCACAAAACTAACTGAGTATTTGGAAAATGCCATACGGCCGGGCCGTTTCACAAGCTGCCGGCTCTATCATGCCATTCGCCGCCTGCTCCAAACCATCAATGATATGAACATGCACACAGAAAAACCAAACATTAACTCCTATAACTTCCTGTCAACTCTTTAATTAATTACTCCAAATTGTTCTGTCTTTTTGTCTTTTCTGCCTTTTAGGCCACCCTTAGCTCATTATTAATATAAAGAAATACACTGCAGTTTTTAGCTGAGTTAATTGGCTAAAACCTGCCATCCTATTTGCCTTATACATGCACATTAATTTTATATTAATTTATATATTAATTCGCAATTTATACATAGCACATTATAAAATGTATAAAGACTGATATTGTTCAATAGGCCTACATGTATATCAATTGTACCCATATCAAAAATAGGCCTTGAAATTACATCGAATTTTTCCTGTTGAAAAGACAAAACTGATGTTTAAGATATCAATTATTTCATAAATGACATTTTGAGTCATTTTTATCCATAAAACGATACATACAGGATATAGGATATTTTTACTTTGACTTTTAGGTCCATAAAGGTTTTAATCAATATTATCAATACACTCACATCTCATGCTGTGTTGATCTCCAGGAGGTCTGCAAATGTAAATCTAAGAACGCCTGATAACAAGGATACTATCATTTTCTTTCGTTGATATGCTGTGGAAACTATTATAGGCCTGGCATATAACTTTTAATGTTATATTTCCTTCAAACCATAACTTTTGAAATTTTCACTCGTTTTCATTCGTTGAAACGGCAAAGCATACTTTCTTTTTCTTACAAATCGAATAACAGGTCTTGCATATATATTTTCACCATAAAAAGTTCCGCAAAGTAATTCAAACCAATGCTAGTACCCCGTAATCTCTTTAGCAAACAAAGACGATCTCCGAATTAGATAGCCAGCTCTTTGCTGGCGAAAATCAGAATCCCTCAAAGGGGCAGGGACAAAGTTGTTGTTGTTGTTTTGGCCAAATAATAATTTTATTGTTTTGATTACGTTCGATAAATTTGGTTTTACCATAGACCATTTATCTTTCCTATTTTGGAGATTATAAAAGACATATTACTCTGTTTTCAAACAAGAGATTACTTGTGAAAAATACTTGTATGTTATTAAAAATTTTATTTTGAGAATCCTTCTGTCAAAATTAAGACTTGGCATGTTGAATTTAGAAATTGAGGTGGGTAGGTACGGAGGTGTACCTCGAGAAGAAAGGTTTTGCAAAGTTTGCAACTCGGGTTTAGTTGAAGATGAGTTTCATTTTGTACTTGTATGTAATTTCTTGGTTATGGAGCGACAACGCTTCATTCCCCAATATTTTTGTCAAAATCCTACCACTTTTAAATATTGTATACTAATGCAAACTACAAATAAGTATATTTTAAATAATTTGGGAAATTTTTTGTTACTCGCATGTAAGAAAAGAGATAAATGTTTAAGCGAATTGTAATAAATTATTTCTTGTTATTATCAATGTATTTTGGGGCCGGTGGCCTATATATAGGCCCTACTGTAAATAAAATCCTCTTTTGAGGAACGAAATTACATAATGTACGATTTTGGTAAAATTTTAATTTTGTTCTTCTTTTTTGTCAACATTTACTATGATTACATAATATTACTGCTACGGTCCTAGTAACACTTTATCTGTCAAGGTAGACTTCTCCGTAGTCCACTTGCCCATTTTGCATACTCTGGCCATTACATTTAAGCATAAAACTCTGATTTATATTGATTTGTGTGCAACTGATAGATTTTCACATCTGTATCTGATCTTTTCAGTCACCGCACTCCCTCTGTTAGCTTCCAGGATTTTCGGGGTTCGCTATCAATAAACTGGTACTTCCAAAATCAGAATTGTTCAGTATTAAAGTGAGCCATTATAATTATGCAAGATAATGTTGCATTCAGTTACTTTTATTGTCACTAATTATCTGATATTTTTAACTCTTTATGACCATTTTACTATTAAATACTTTAATTTTAATAAACATCAGTATGATTTTGTATTCAACGAAATGGGTTCATCATGACTAATAATAACATATTTTTTAATAAAATTCGACTATGGCATAGTCTACTGTCAAGGGGGTCTTCTGATCATTTTAACCTGAGACTAGTAAACCAACAGTCTCAGGTTTACTAGTCTCAGTTTTAACTAAGCGAAAATAATGAGGTAAAAAGTAAAAAACCGACTTAGCCGCTTAACTGTGGAGCTTTGGGGGATCCCAGTTTTATTATAAAACCTCTAAATTTTACTTTGGAGGCTTAGTCCTTTACATGGTATTTCAGATAGTATTGGGCAATTACAATCATGTAAGAAGTGCAAATTTGAGCAAAATATGCAGCAAATGATAGCTTTACTGTAATACCAGAAGATGGGAGAAATATCTCTTTTGCTGATCAAGCAGACCCCCCCCCCGATCCAAAACAGCCTGGAGTGACTGTGAAGACTGCATGTATTATAAACACAAGTGTGAATAACTTTGTTTGCCAAGTCATGGAACCTTTAATGTGTTTGAAGAGCATAATATCCATGGTTAAACAAACAACCATGAACAAGATCTTGTTCTGTTTAATACATGTACTGCTCTGTGGTTTAGGTTGTGCAAATTACCAGTTTCGTTTGATTTTGTTTACTTACGTTTTTTAATCTCCATGTGTTATTCAACCTTTTTATGTTCACTCAGCATGCAGGAGAATTTTAGATGTGCTATAAAGAACATTGTAGGCTTTACAAAAGCAAAACTTTAATGATAATTATAATGAGTAGTAGAAACGAGATGCAGGGTATCTTAATATTTTAATGACATTATCAATCAAAGTTTTTTTCCTCCATCCCCTATACACAAAACCCAATGGCATATAAATATTTAAATTCCTCATCAAATTTATAATATGCTAATTAATCACATCCCGTGAATAATAAAATAATAAAACAATAAAATGGATGATATTTGATATTACCATATTTTGCATAACATCTGAGAAGATGAGCTCATCTTCACATGTATTTTGATTGAACATCTGCATTTTGTTCCATTCAAAGAACAGTAGTTTTAGCTAGTACGATATTGGATTCATATAGGCCTATACCTCAGATGTTATCAACTCAGACAATCCATAGAGACAAATTCGTCTGACAATTGGTTTGTAATGGAACATTTTCCAAATGCAAAACATGTTAAAAAAAATCAATGTCCGGATTTTTTTAGACGGGGAGCATCATTTAATATAAATCATTTTTAATAACAGTAATACCGGTAATATGCACTTCTTGATTTATGCTTTTGGATTTTTAAATGTATATTTAGAGTCCCTCTTTCAAATTTTATATTTATGTGTAATCTCGCTATATCATAATTTGCTGATACTTTGGTCAAAATTTACATTAAAATGATAAGTAAAAAACTATTATTGTCAAAATTTCTGTTTTGGTGTCATGTTATTTATTGTATTTTTTGGCAACAAAAAAGAAAAACCCACCCTATTCTACGGGCGGACCTTTCAACTTCAAGTATAGGGTCGGGTGTTTTTTGTACTTGTATTTCTAGAGAGAGGCTATCTTGAAATTACCCTAAAATATCACCAAAATCTGAAGAATTTTTTAATACCAACATATTTTCTATGATTTAAGCAAAATAAATGTGTTTTTTTTTAATTCTCAAAAACACAAATTCCGGGTTGGTTGGCCCCGTAGAGAAGGGTTTTTTTCGTAGCCTTTGATACTATTAATTTTTTTTTTAATTTGCAACATTTTATAAAACTTAACAAAATATTAACAAAAACTGATGCTAAACTTAAAATTTGTATCCATCATTGAAAATCAATCAATTCCGGAAATTAAACCTGTTATTAAAACCCCAAGCCACGATGGGTTGATTTGTTTTTAATACACAGAATAATATTTTCCCTCAGTTTATTAATACGGTAGCTACCCAAATCTGCTAAAATAAAGCACACAGTAAATTTGGAAACAGATAACACTTTGTACTGCATGGATGAAGTGTGTGTGCACTATCTGTGTGTGCAATGTCCCATGAACAAACAATTACGTAATAGTATTGACTTTTGTTGAACTTGTGAAAGGTCAGTCCAGAGAGTTTCTCTGCTCGTATTAAATTACTGTGGTAATTTTCGCGTACAGTTATTGTCGCGATTTGGAGTTACAGAGACATTTTTGCAATTGTTATTTTCGCGATGCTTAGTTTTGCCCTATACTTGCAATACATTATTATATATATTCGCGAGGTGTTAATTTCGTGGATGGAACTCCATTCGCGAAATCCGCAAAAATAAACCCCTCGCGAAGTGTGCTTGCTTTCTGTGAACTTGTTTTCATTAACTTAAGATAGTGCACTTGCTTTAACTGTTTCTTTACTCAATGAAACTCTCATTAATTGAGTAAAGAAACAGCTTATTTTCTGGGCAACCAATTTTCTTGGGGGTGACTTCATTTGGAATCTACACCCCCTGTGTGAGAGACTAAAGTAATGTCTTCCATGCAGGGTGTATGTCTTTCAACTGGAATAGCCTAAAATGTGTATATCATATACCTGGTATATGGCCGGATTTACCTTTTGATGGTCCTGTGGGCAAGGCAACATGATTGTCGCAGATCTTCTCACTCAAATGGCTTTACCAAGATTGAGCGCAAAGCGCGGCAATTTGGTCTAAAATAGGCCAAAAGGGAGATGCAAATTGTAAATTTTGTCACAACATCTCTGTCAACTGAGCAGGGGAGGGGTCTGATTCGCCACCCTGCGACTTGTTTTCCGTCAAGTTGGTGTACCCTCTTTTTCTTTCCTACTAATAATAAGGGCTTACTCAACAAGAACTGAAGAATGTTGGTTGTCATGGTCACTTGGGCTGTCAATCATGATGATTATAACTACTAGTACTCACTACCACCAACTTGTGGGGGGAGAAAATGCCCCAACATACATTATGCACATACATAATGACAAATTGCATTAACCTGGAAGAGAGTGGAATTCCTGATATCTATTTGCACAAAAGGCTGGAAATCCTGACAAATTACTAACAAAACCATCTGGAATTCCAGCACCTCAATGGACAAAAATATGGATTATTTTATTGACCAGAGGCAAAAAGTCTGGAAATCCAACCAAGGATAAACACAATAAACCTGGAATTCCAAAACCCTCTATGCCTTCAGACTAACAAAATGGTGGAAAAATCTGGAAATTTTGCGCCAAGCTTAGGCAAAATAGGCTGGAATTTGGAACAGCATAAGTAGAATAGGCTGGAATTCCGAGCCCCAAAGACCACCAAAAAATCTGGATTTCCGTTGCCCTCTATAGGGGGGGTGCATGTTTTATCTGGAATAGCCCAATGGCGTGCACGCAAGTTGGGCGCAGTATGCTACCGGTATGTGTGTGTTACGTAAGTGTGTGACTAGCGCACGCTTATGATGTGAATTTACGCGAGCGTGAGTTGGGACTTTATTGACGCGCGCAGTAACAAAAGCTGAATAATTTCCACCTTATATAAACCGAACAAACTTTAGTAGGGGGGAGGCAAAGATTTTTGGCAGGCCAAAAGCAGGAAGCATTTTGGGCAAGTGGAAATCGTTAATCGGGGGAATTGAAGCCTGGGGGACTAGCGATTGTTGGCAGGTCGAAAGGGGAATTGAAGCCTGGGGGCAGCGATTTTTGGCACAGATGATGTTTTGGGCACCGTTTCTAATATAAGGCCTATGCCCAAAGGCAAAACATTCCCCGCATTACCACGCGTGCCGAGAAACCGCCTTTGTACACTCTATGCGATTAACTCTACGTACGTCAGGCTACCAAATTATTAAAAGCCATTACTATAACATTTTTATACAAAATAGATTAGCATTTCTTTGCCATAGCATGTTAGCTTTTATTTTTGAGCCGAACAACTAAGGCAATGCAAAGAAAATTGGTATCAAGGCTTCTTCTAGCGCCAATGTCGCCAATACGTATCACTCCTTCGGTCGTGTTATGGTACGATCCTCAGTTGTTGTGTAGATCACTGTCCCGCACGCCATGTACGTACTGTGTGTTGTGTATGCATTCGACTAATTATTCCATCGTAATAATAAAACGATGCGCTGCGGCGTTTTATTCAAAATCTCGGATAGTTGGCAAAACTGCAGCACCTAGTACCTAGAGTCTTGATTTTTGCAGGATATATTGGTTTCATGTAAAAAAAGAATTTTGAAAAATATTGAGGGCAGCCTCCTCAGCAAATGTTATAATATGGCTGGGGGAGTATAATATGGCTTTCCCGGATGGCTTTAAGGGGCTGTGCAATAATTATGTGTACCCCCGGGGTGGTGAATTTTCAAAATGGTCTGCCAAAAATCGCTTGCCCCCGCCTTTGACATGCCAAAAAACCTTTGCCCCCACCCCCTTTTGACGTGCCAAAATTCTTTGCCCCCCCTTACACATGCAAGATTTTGGGAACCCGAATTTAAAACCTAAAATTGTCTTATATAATGCGAGCAGGAAATTTTGCATATTTGAATGTGTTCCTAATGTTTTCCTACACCTTTTTAGGGCGTAATATAGAAAAGGTGCCCAAAAATACCGGCCTATCTGTGCCAAAAATTTAATCGCTTGACCCCCCCTTTCAACCTGCTAAAAATACTTGCACCCCCTTTTGACCTGCTAAAAATCTTTGCCCCCCCTATAATTCACCAGACCGGGAGTACACATAATTATTGCACGGCCCTATAAAACTGAGAAGGTGAACCAAATGAAATAATAGTCCCACATCGACGATTGTCTTTTTAAAGACTATTCTTGTTTAAAGGAAATTTTATTTGAACAAGGTCCCTAAATCGTCTTTGACTGACCTTTTTCATCAACAAAACAAAAATCCGGCAAGGAAAAAATTGTGATGAACGTCGTCGTCATCGTCATCGAAAGCCAAGTAAACGGCTAAATATAATCTGATGATGTTCTTATTGCAGCAAGGCTGTCAGCGGGTCATCTGAACTTTTATGTACAGTACAGAGATAAAGTTGTCATTGAATTAGAGGTGTAAAAATTCGGCGAAAGAAGCGCCTCACATTCCGGACATCCTACCTTACGAAGTCCAAGTGGCACTTGCACTTCCCTGGGCCTGGTTGAATTGCTTCATCGATTGTGCACAGGTAGGCCTATACAATTACAATACATGTTTATAATAAATTAATATAGTACATTCTGCATTATCATCATTAGACTGAGTGTAATAGACATTGTTAGAGGGTATTTTAAATCTATGATATCACAGACATAGTTGACATACTTAGGGGTTCATTCAAACACTAAAACGGTTGTTTATGCCCGAGCAGCGCCGAGGAGAGGCCGCTTGCGGCCGGCCGCCCGAGGCAGGGCATAAACAACCGCTTAGTCATGAAAATATATGAATGAACCCGTTCATACATACCAGAACATTTTGTGATTCTTATTTCATCAAAATGATAAAAAAAAATTATGAGTAACAGAAATTTATTGAAAAACATGATTTTCCTTGTATTTAATTTTCCCTACCCGGCGATCTCACATCCGGGACACCGGGCATAAACGCTGTTTATGCCCGGCTCTCGACCAATCACGCACGCTGTTATATAGCGTGCAAATTAAAGCAATGTGGTCATGTTTTTTGAGGTGGACACCCAAAAAAGGTGGAGCTGTCACATATTCCAACAAAATTATTCTTCTTCTTCATATATTTTTGCTAAAATCTACCATGAAGAAATGTTTTTGGTCTCATTTTGAAGATAAATTATTAATCTAATGAAATAATAACAAATACAGTTGAACAAATGTATTAATTAATTACAACCGCTTAATCAAGTTAATTAGCCAGGGGTGGAGCCAGTAGAGGAGGAGCCGGTAGAGGAGGAGCCGGTAGAGGAGGAGCTCTGTGTAAATCCAATGAGAAGTTGGTGTTCAATAATAAAATTTATGCACTTAGTTGCCTAGTAGAAGTAAAAATGCATTTGCATAATGTTAATCTTATTTTTAAACTTTCTGTAACTATAATTGCCTAGCTAATCTTAATAAACTTAGTAATTAAGGATCGATTTAACGAGCTTTTAATTAATGCAGGGGAACTTGTCATGCAATACAATGGGTTTTAAATTTTGCATGCATGAAGAAAGGAATGAAAATAAATCTCATCTGTCATAAATAGATCTTTTAAATTGTTTTATCTTTGAAATATCTATCAAATAAATCTTCTCAAAGGAGATTATTGCAGTCAAAGGATTTAATCTGATGACATACAGACATATGATCTCTTGTTATTGTTAAATAGTTTATTGATGTAGGCTAATTGTGCATCTATATGCCTACATGTACATGTACCATTGTTACAATTTATTCACTGTTTAATTGATTTTTGAAACACCCTATATGGAATTGGATATTTAAATGTGATATTAATTTATTATAGCAATTCTTTTTAACTGTAGACGGTATTTTGTTTCCAAATTTTAAGTGCATTTGCTTACAAATGGCACTTAGGGAAAATTTTCATTAAATTAAACAATTTAAAATGCAACTCTTTTCACACCCTGTATAACACAATGGGCTTAACAAATATAGTGCAAACTAAATATTTAATGAAAGGAATAATTGTGTACATTCCAAATATCAAGTTCATTTTCCAATTTAATATACTATGTAGAAATATTGGAGTGGTAAAGAAATGTAATGTTTTAGGTATTTTTCAATGGAATCACCCTGTATATTTTTTGACACACCCTCACCCTGTATATCCACTCAAACTTAACAGATTTGCAATCCTGACAATATATGCTTTCTCAAAATATATAATTTTACATAGTTTGGGTGAAAACTTTTTGAAATATAATCAGAAATACAAAAAAGGAGTTGATTTTTGACAAATTGCAAGATGTGACGCAAGTGGGTCCCACCTCAAAAAACATGACCATGTGTGATTTGTATAAAAAATAAATTCCTATAAAACTGTTAGTTTTCAAGTGCTTCACTAGTAGGTATACTGATCACATTGTTGTTTGTAGCCAAACAAAATGAGTTAAAATGAAGAAAATTGCTATTTCTAGTTCCAGCGCCTAGTGCATCATATCTCGCCGATCGTATTATTATCATGATTAAATGAGTGAATGTTTTTTGGAATTTATTCATTTTACTGGAACTCACTTTTCATGCTTTTTGCAACTTTGCGATGTTGCGTCTCGAGACTTCATCAATTGGACGTAAGACAAATTTAGCGATATACGGTACACACATTACATTTTATGCATCAAGCCGGGCAGCGTCTACAATGCGTGAATCATCTCGCCGATCGTATTTTTATCATGATAATTAGCAGAGCTTCACGCAACTGATAGGATGTACTTAAACAAGACGTTTCATGAATAGCGATATATGCATACAGTTTATGTGCGTCACTGATTCTATGATACACACGCATGTGATGTGTTTATCAAGCACTCAATAGGTTAGTGTATCAGAGATATTTTCTCTGAAAGTGTGAAGCAGGCTCGATCTACTTCGAAGCAGTACATGGAATATAATTGTAGAATTCCTTCTCGCCACCATACACTACGTAGCACATGCAGATATACGTAGTGTAGGAACGGTGTCTTGTGGTTCGGAAAGTCACATAAAGCTGGTGGTCCCGTGTACAGGAAGAGTCAAATCCTGTGCACATTAAGTGTCAGAGCTATTCAAAAAGAGAAGGGGGCCATCCCCAGTTCTGATATATAATCACTTCCTTTAAGTTCCAGAGGACTTCCAGTTTAGCTCAAAGTCAAATGAGGAAGTATAAGAAAGGAAAGGAAAGGAAATCGGTGAACTCCGAATAAAACTGGAGATCCTCAGTTTTAAGAGTACACCCGCCCGTCAGTCCAAAACCCCGTCAGTCCAAACCACCGCTAGTCTGAATTTTAAGCTTACCTGATGCTAACCCTACAACTAACCCTAAACCTAATGCTAACCCTAAACATAACCCTAACCCTAAACCCTAAAAATTCGGACTAGCGGTGGTTCGGATTGACAGTATTTTGGATTGACAGGGCCGGACCCCTGTTTTAAATAAATGTTAAGACTCAGTACACCGGTCGATCTTACCGCTTCCGATGTTGATTAAGATACTTCTTGCATCGATCCCGAGATGCGGAAAAACCAATAGTCATTTTGTCCCACATAAATGAATAAATAACAAAAACCCCGATCCCCGGTGGACTCACCCAAAAGGTGACGCCACACCATATGATCGTCCTTATCCTCCTTGGTCTCCGACTGACACAGACGTGCCTATCGATTGTTCATAGCACTGTGTATCAATTCTCGACCAAAGGCGAGATATACGGTTGTAGTTTCACACCTTAGGTAAAACCAAACCGGTATTGTTCGGCTGAGGATAGTTTTGACGGCATTTTCTGGCGAAAAAGTGACAAAAAACGATCCAAAACTTAGCTACATATCGTGCCTCCGTTTATATACGGGACACACGAGCAATTCAAAATGGCCGCTCGTTGACGCCATTCATTTTGTTTCCCACGTAAAACAACCATTGCAGCCTGTAAGTTACAATAGATGTTTGTACATACACATTGTATTTCATGTACGGTAGGTTATTGTTGCTATGTTAGGGTGATTACTCTATCGTTATGTCTTCATTACCGTCCAATAAAGACGCAGTTAATCAGATATTCATACGGTGGGGATTGGTAGGGACCCGTCTGACATTTTAGTAATAAAGTTAGCCAGTCCTTACTTTTACCACTAACGTTAGCGACCAGCCTCCGTGCTCAGGTTTGCTTACTGGGCTTGAGTCGCGTGTTGGGGGTAGCCCCCTCCCTTTTCTCCTCGCCGCCTCGGCCCTGTCGGGCTTGCCCTTCCTGGTGACGGAGCGGGACCCACACCCGCTCTGTTTCACCCAGGGAGTGCTCACGATCTTCTAGATGTCTTTCTTTTGCTTAGGACTCTCCGAGTTCCAGCTTGACGATTGGGATAGGCTCCGTCATCGCCATAAGACGAAGAAGAAATCTACCAAGGGCACTGGTAAGGTCGATACGGTGGATTCTGCTGTGACAGCCCCTATGTGTCATGGCAGGTCTGCTTAAGGGGGCTCCGTCCCCGGACAAGCAGGCGGTTCCTTCGGGACTGCTAAGCGGCCCAAAGGCTCAGCAGCCAGCGAAAGCACTGACTATACGTCGGAGCAAAGTAGCAGGCAGCAGAGCGGTAACCACCAGCGGAAACCCTAGCGGGTTTTGCAGCAGGAGGATACCAGTCGACACGGTAGATTCTGCTGTGACAGCCCCTATGGGTCATGGCAGGTCTGCTTAAGGGGCTCCGGTCCCCGGACAAGCAGGCGGTTCCTTCGGGACTGCTAAGCGCCCCCAAAGGCTCAGCAGCCAGCGAAAGCACTGACTATACGTCCGGAGCAAAGTAGCAGGCAGCAGAGCGGTAACCACCAGCGAAAACCCTAGCGGGTTTTGTAGCAGGAGGATACCAGCCCTCTAGCGAAAATCCTCACGGGTTTTTAGCAGGAGGACACCCGCCTGTTGCAGGCATGTCTCACGGGCTCAAACAGCCACAGTAGTAGCTAGCGACGGGCAGCATGCAAGGGTACCCGGCTTGCCTGGGTTGAACCCTAGCATGCATGGGTTCAGCAGAGAGACGATACCGCTGCTAACGCTGTGGGTGTAGTCTTAGCAGAACCAACTGGGGTTGTCACACGGCAGCGCCCCATGGCGGGACCGCCGAGTGATACCCTGGGCCCTAGAATAGCTGCTGGCTGTCCACAGGGACTGGCTGGCGATTATTCAGGGGTTGGGCTCGCAGTCTCTCACGGGACAGCGACCCAGGTGCATTCGGTGGCAGCTACAAAGACGAGCTACGGCTTGACTTCAGTGGTAGCCGCTATGCACCCGCCCATAGCTGCCGTGAGTGGTCCGCCACACACAGCGACCTTGGGCGAAGCTCTAGAGGGTACAGTAAGTAGCTTGAACAGCCTAGCTGATCAACAACCCACTTATGTCCTCGAGAGCCAGCGGAGCGTGGGTGATCCATTACCGTCAATGGGTCAATTACCCTCTCTTGATCGATCACTGTCAAATCAACAGGGCATAGCTCCATTGATTGACGCTGCCTATTCAGGTGGCGAGGTGATTGATCGGGGTATGCACGCTCAGCTACCCGTGGTCCTAGGCAAGCTCCCTCTAGCCAAGGGACAGCCGGTATAAGCGGGGTACCCATACACATCGGCTTGATCCCCTTGCGGGGAACGCAGTGAGGCATGGGTACAGTGGTACACAGCCGGAGCCCTCACGGGCACCTACGCTAGTACCGCAAGGGCCGGTACCACGCCAGCACACAGCTTGATCCCCAAACAGGGAACGCAGTGTGGCGAGGGTACAGCGGTCCACAGTTGGGAACCCTCACGGGTACCCACGCTGATACCGCACCGGTACCGCAGCACCGCTTTAGTCGCCACAGTCTCTGTGGCAACAAGGGGGAGGCGGTGCTGGTACTGCAGTACCATGGGGTTACCCTGGTGGCGGATCCTTTCAGGGTCAGCTGCCGGCGGGGTATGCCCCGTGGTACCCGCCGCAGGGTGTTTCTTCCACGGCCTAGCACCGTGGCAAGTGTCGCCAGCGATGGCCACGCAGTACCATCATCAGCTGTTGACCAGGCCAGCCGGCATGGGGCTAACCCAGATCTTGATCAGGGTAGGCCCCGTGCTGCTAGCGCTAGGACGACGGCTGCGAGAGCATGCGGACCCAGTGGTGCCATGGCGGATACCTCAGGGTCTTGCGGGAGTACTCCCTCTTCTGCTGGCAGGTAGTCGGCGAGCCACACAGTGGTTATGCCTTCTTACCCGCTTTCAGATGCCCGTCCTCAGTTACCGTCATCATCAGAGCATGATACGGATACTGTGGGCGAGGGAAAGGAGTCGGAAGCTGAGTCCGGTAGTGACATCACTACAGTCTCCTTCCCCCGCTGCCCCGCGAGGGGAGCAACAGCACTGATCTTCCTCCGGACACCCCCTAAGGGGGAGTCCATGGAGGAGGACCAGGGATCCTTTCAGTAGGATGCTCAGCTGCTGCTTCCTCACAGGGGACGCCTGCACTCTCATTCCCGGCAAACCTCACGGGTGGATATCGTAGGGCTGTCGAGCTCAGTAGAGCTACGACGCCGCGGGCTTGCACGCTTCCTCTGCGTGTAACGCGGGAGGACCACGAGACCTACCTGAGGGGATCCGAGAGGGACCCAGATGTCGCCAAGCGTATCACGCTCCGACAACATCTGAGCTCTTCCGCGGGGTGAGCCTATTAGCGGTGCTAACAGCTAGCCTCACCGAGAGCTCCATGGGCCTAGCCCATAGGGTGTCCACTCAGCTGGGAGGGGCCTGCCACTCCAATCGCTCAACGCGATGGAAAGGCAGGGTCCCTTTTTCTCTTTGGATGCTTCTGCGCCACGGTGGAGGACCGTGCAAAGAAGCTACCAACGGGAGCACTCTGAAGAGGTCGGAAACTGCCCTTACCATGGGTAGGAGCTCCGACTTCAGCAGGCCGTGCACCACCAACAGTACCCGAGCCCACTACCTCTGCAGCACCCATTTCTGGGAGGCGCAAGGGTAGCACAGGAACAGCTGGCAAGCCCCGAGGAAGAGCAAGCGCTCTTCCAAGGGAAGCTAGGCAGAGCATTCCTGGGGGCTCAGCGGTTTTTCCACAGGGGATCTCCCAGTGGATCGACCGCTTATGGCTTTCACCCAGAGGTGGGAAACCATCTCTTTGCGTGCCTGGGTATGGTCAGTGGTGAGTGGGGGTTACAGACTGGCAACCCAGTCTCCCCACATTCGCCTGCACATTTCAGAGGTCCACAGTAGTGCCGCCAGACGGCCCCCAGCGTCGGGCACTACTGACAGGGATCACACAGCTTCTCACGAAGCGGGCGATTGTCCCGGTCTACCCCCGTTCTACGGGTGATCTTGGAGCCATTGGCTCCAAGGAAGACCGGCGACGGGAGCCCCATCCGGAACCGCAGGCCGCTGAACACGTTCTTCAGGCCCAAGAGGTTCAGAATGGGGACTCTCGCCCCGGTGCTAGCCTGCCCCATCAGGGGCATGGGAACAGCATCGCTAGATCTCTCGGACGCCTATCTGCATATGCCAATCGCCTCTCAAGATCGGAGGCATCTGCGCTTCTAGGTACAGGATCAAAATTACCAGTTTTGATACCGCCATCCGCCTGTCCATCTCTCCCAGGGTGTTTAACACTCTTGGTCAGAGCGGTGGCAGCGCACCTGAAGCACAGGGGTGTCAACATCAGTTGCTACCTGGACGCTTGGCTCATATACGGACGCACTCCACTGAAGACTACGGGTCTCATGGGGTTGATAGTCCGTGGGTGCGGGACCCTGGATTTTTGATCAGCTCAAAAAGTCCAGCGTGGTCCCGACGCAGACACCACTATTTGTAGGGGCCCAGATCACCCTCACGGAGGGGTTCGCGGTGCTCTCACCCGAGCGGTGATTTAACATGGTGCGGTGTGCCTGACTCTTGGCCGAGTCTCGGCAAAACCCGCTGTGGCATGGATGAAGGTGGTAGGCCTAATGGCCAGTATGGTAGACCTCGTACTGTACTGCCGCTTTCTACGTTAGGCTTACCCAACTACACCTTCTAGCCTTCTTGCAGGCCCAGTCGTCACCCAATATCTGGCGCGGTTCCGTTGTCAGAGATCGCGCGAGAGGAACTCTGGTGGTGGACCCATCAGCCCAATTTGACCCAGGGTGTCAGGTTCCTGCACCCCGGTATGTCACGTAGTGACGACCATAGCGCCAAAACGGGGCTGGGGGTCCACATCCACGGAGACTCCGCTCGGGCCTATGGGGCCATAGAGACAGAGTTTCACATCAACCTCCTCGCTTACGAGGAGGTGATCGTGGAATCACATACCGTTGTCCTGACGGATAACACAACCGTGGTAGCCTACCCCAACAGACAAGGGGACTCCGGGCCACCACGATTGAGCCTGCATGCACGACACCTGATAGGGTGGTGCAAGTTCAGGCAGATTACGATGAGAGCGATACACATCGCGGCGTCACCAGCATCCTCGCGCACAATCTGTCACGAGGAAGGGTGTCGGGACCAGCAGAATGGTCCCTTGCTTCGCAGGTCGCTCAGACGATCTTCAAGGGGAGGTACCACCCCTCGAAAGATCTGTTCGCATCTCATCGCAATCATCCACTGCCGGTGTACTGCTCAAGGGTCGCGGACCCCCAAGCATTCACCGTGGACGCTCTGTCCATAGACTGGGGAGGGCTGACAGCTTATGCAGTCCCTCCGATCTCACTACTCATGAGGGTGGTGGCCAAGATCGGGTGGGAAGACTGCATTGTCATTCTGCTAGCGGCAAGGCCGCTGGCACTCCCCGAGGTACCAGATCTACTCCGGATGCCCGGAGCGGAGGTACCCAGTCTATCACTAGAGCACCTGCAGTTAGCTGCATGGCCCTTACCAGGGAACACGCAGCGGAGGGATACTTTTCATCAGAAGCTGTTTTTTCTCATCGCCGGGCTAGACGGAAGTCTACCCTCCGTGCGTATAGCCAGAGTCTGGCTCCATACTACGCTTGGTGCAATGAGACAAATAGCTCTCCCGCTAGAGCCTCTGTGCTGCTAGTTCCGGAGTTTCTGACAGAAAAGTTCCAAGCAAGACTTCAGCGGGCCACTGGGGCCAGCTATAAGTCAGCTGTCCTCTCCATTCACCGAGGTTTCGAGACGGGTCGACTATCATAGCCGATGGTTACCTTATTAGTCTACGCCTCGACGGTATGTTCAACGAGTGTCTACTAAAAGGAAAGTGATCCTCCTAGGGATCCCAACACAGTCTTAGATTACTTTAAGGGTCACCCTTTTGACCTTCCGTCCAAAAGCGCCGCTTAAATACGTAACTCTCAAGATGGCTTTCCGGTTTGGCGTTGGCTTCGGACGGCGGTGCTGAGTTGCACACGGTCTCGAGGTTAGCTTCCGTGTTCACAAACACTGGAGCGACACTGTTTCGGCGCTCTGTTCTCGTGACTACGAACGGGCGCGGTGCATACCGACATTCGTCCCTCTCCAATCCCCAGGGTTGGGCAAGGTTCGGCTGAAGCCAAAGATAGGCTGGGGTGTCCGATAAGGCGCTGCAGCACTATTTCTTCCGAACACAAGCCTTGCGAGGGACTCACGACCGCATTCATCACCCTTACAGAGCCTTTCGGTCCAGCCGCTGTCGCAATGGCTGGTCCAGGTGTTGGTGGGGTCCGGGGGAATCGCGAAGGTTTCGCGTCCCACGACCCACTCGACACGAGCTATCTCATCATCTTGGGTATACCGCTCGGTTGTCCCTTGAGGAGATCTAGCAGGCGGTGTCCCGAAGCCACCTTCGCCTTCTCTCACGATACTTCCGCTTACGTTAGTAATCAGAGACGGGCGGAGGTTTACCGGGACATTGTTCGGCGATCATAATACGGTGGTGTACGGGTACCAGGTTTTCAGACTATACAGAATACTCAGCATGGTAAGAACCAGTGTCGCTATTCTTAACCACCAAACTTATTAAGTAAGGAGGTTTATGTCTGTGATCGCGTGGTCTTTTATGTTTCCCGACCGTTGGGGGAAAATATTTTCTGACCTCGCGAAAACCATCGTTACCCGCTCCCGATCCCTGATCAGATGCTGACCAATCTTGTACCTCCATCCGTCGGTTACTTGCTAGATCGATCTTTCAGATGTTGATGCAAGAAGTATCTTAATCAACATCGAAACGGTAAGATCGACCGTGTACTGAGTCTAGTCCCAAACAAAAATGTTTGGTAGACTCATAACCGTGCGATCTTACCTTTCCGATGTTGATTATCCCGACCCCGCCACCCCCTACAAGTTTGGTCCGGTAGGGGATCCCAAGTCGGATAAGGGATTTATCATATGGTGTGACGTCACCTTTTGGGTGAGTCCACCGGGGATCGGGGTTTTGTTATTTATTCATTTATGTGGGACAAAATGACTATTGGTTTTTTCCGCATCTCGGATCGATGCAAGAAGTATCTTAATCAACATCGGAAAGGTAAGATCGCACCGGTTATGAGTCTACCAAACATTTTTGTTTGGGACTAATTTTACTGTAAATGCACTTCAGGCTTTAGTCTTTCACAGGGCATTTGTACCAAAACATTGTTTAAAGCCATATTATAACATTTGCTGAGGAAGACGCCCTCACTGAATTTTTAAAATTCCTTTTTTTACACGATTAAATTGTACTTTATTAAACCAATGTACCCTGCAAAATCAAGACTCTAGGTGCTGTAGTTTTGTCAAAATCCGAGATTTTGAATAAAACGCCGGATTCGGCGCTTTATTATTACGATGGAATTATTAGTCGAACGCATACACGATGTTCATAACACACAGTACACTGCGTATGGGGGCGGTGATATACACAACAAAGGGTCGTACCACAACATGACCGAAGGAGTGGTACGTATTGGCGACATGTGCGCTGGTAGTAAATTCCAATTTTCTTTGCTTTGCCGTAGTTGTTCGCTCAAAAATAAAAGGGATATATCTGATAGTAAAAGCTAACATTTTATGGCAAAAAATGCTAATCTATTTTGTTTGAAAATGTTATAATATGGCTTTAAGTTTGCTTTGAATCTGAATAATTAGTACCGGGTAATTACAGTGCAGATATCTGCTATCTACTGAAGATAGCAAGATAATACTGTGATGAACACTGAACAATGTGGAGAAATTGTGGAGAATTGGAGAAATTTTGCTCAAAATGCGCTCAAAGCGCGCCGAAATTCCAATTTTGAGGACTAATTGTTCAAGAAAGCGGGTCATTCAGTGTAGGCTACTGAAAAAAACGGGGTCATTGGGTGTAGGATTTGCCAAAAATACCAGGATCTTTTCATGGGCACATGATGTATGTCAATATAGGCCTATGTAGGAGTGCCCCCCCAGGTGAAGTGGAAAACCTCTATACCCCTCGTCTAAATGAACCATTTTTTGTGACACATTTTCTAATGAAAAGGGTTTGTTGCAAAAAAAAGTTATAAGGCATGTATTGATACAGAATGGCATGCACACAGTTGGGTGCAATGCTTACATTAGTTCAGTTGTTTATAATGAATGACACGCTTATTACACCCAGTGGCGTAACTTTGGGCCAGGGTGCCCGGGGGTGAAAGTAGATTGGGTGCCCCTGATCAAGGATGTGCATAGTCCGACGTGTAGGACAGTGGCGTAACTAGAGGTTATGGCGCCCAGGGCTAAGGATACATAATGGCACCTCTCCCCAGTTCTGGGAGCAGAGCGCGTGCAAATTTGCACAAATAGGACCAATCACGCATTAATTATTTATTTTGGTCATAATGAAGTTGAATATCGGTCTTGATCTTTCAAATGATTTTGTGCTGAAAATTTTGACTTTCCTTGCTGGAGGGGACGCAGAATCGACGCTGAATTGGTTAATTTGTACCGCGGTAACCGCGCCGCCCGAAATTTTTTCGTGTGGGGCAGTTAGTGGACTTTCGCAGTTAATCTGTCTTGAGCGATCAGTCTTGAGTACCGGTATATAGTTGCTAATTAAGAAAAAAACAGGTCCTACTCGTCAGACTATATGTGCATGGTGCAGTGCTAATCAATTTTGGTATTGAAAGCCATAGACCTACCGAATAACTTCATGTTAATAAAAAAATGTTTTCATCTTCTCCAATGTCTTTAAAGATTCGTCACTAGCTGTAGTAACGTAGCTAGGGGTTGTGACTTTATTGACGAGCGTGTGGCGGAGTAACAAAAGCTGAATAATTTCCGCCTATACCTGAACAAACATTATACAGGCCTACAGAGTTTAAAAACTAATGTTAGAAATGGACAATGGCGATGACAGGGGGAGGAGTGTGGGGGAAATGCCCCAGTCAGAACTCTTGCCCCCCCACCCCCCACCCCAATAAAAACCCAAAATTATGAACATGTCCACCTTTTGTGGCAAATTTGTGCAAAATTGGTTGATTTCTCCCCTGAAATTCACTTTTCCCCCAGTGCACCCTCCCCAATTTTATTTTGTTCTGGTGCTGCTACCACTGGAGATGAATGTGCTCATGGAAAACTAGAATCAGTGGCTACCAGCCAGGGTTCGATTTACTTTGAAAAACTTGCATAGCAATTTTTAGCGAAAATATTATTTAGGTGATGTTCTTATAATATTAGCATATTTATATGATTATGTTTACATTGTAAAATAATGCTATACAAGCTTTTATTTGTGTAGCAGGTTGTCCAAAATGGGGAGCATTTTACTCCATCCACGACACAAGTAAAATCGAACCCTGCTACCAGCAGCTTCTTTTCTCGACTTGTATCTAGAACTGGGAGTGTCCTAAATTTTATAGCTAATTAAGCAATTTGTTTCTGCATTGTACTTATGAATAAATAATGTAAACATTAAGATATGATAGCAACTATACATTAAATTTAGTTCATTTTTGTCAGTATTCCGCAGTTAAAATTGATCATTTCTTGCTAGTTTTACTAGTGTAAAATGTATGGACAGACTGGTGAGTTTACATTGGTAAATTACTAAAATGATAGTAAAATGGTTCTTAATAAATATTATTGTAGCCACGTAGTCACATACATCAGTGTTATATATTTTACTGTGAAATATTTATAGATTCTATTTGTACAGAATATTGTGATTGAAAGTATATCCTGGTAAACAAACATGTACGTAGCTTTGCCAACATTTTGATCAGAAACCAGCATTACAGTTAAGCACTGTGTTTTCAGAAATTTCTGTTGAAAAAAAATCAAATTCCTTTGAGAGCTGAGTTTTATATCCGGATGTAGCTTTCACAGAATTAATATAAATTTACCCATTAATAACTTGTAATTTCCATTAACTATTAAATAAAAGCTTTTTTTCGTGGTGTCATTTAATAGTGAAGCATTTAGCATTTTTACAACCTATTAAGGACCCATTATCGGTAGTTGTCACCAAAAAAGGCCCAATCAAAAATCACTCAATTTATCATTTCAATGATCCTATTTGTATGGGGAACAAAATTTATCTGCAAAACTAGCACTAGCATGCTAGCAAAAGGCCAGGGCTATTTTTCCAATGTAACTAATCGTTGCGGAAGCTGGGGGACCCCCAATATAAACTGCTACAATGTGTACCATTTGTCAAATGGCTTGCAAATATTACAAATTGTTTTTCTAGGTCTTTACAAATGAACTGCAGTTTTCTATTATGAATCCAAATGAACTCAACATGCCAGTTCTGACAATAATAAAATGAACGCCAAAAGAACTAGAAACAAATTTCATTTTGTTGAAAATCTCATGAGATTATTAGAGTTGCTGGTTGGTAGAAAATGCTTCCAATTATAAATTATTCCTTTTGCCTTTTGTGCTCATGTGCATGTATACATGGAGAGTAACAAGTCAAAATAATTAACCAGTTTTATCATTTTATCTTTTCTCAATTCATACAGAATCTTCCACGTTGACGTCGCTACTGAGGTGCTGCTTTTCCCCACCCCGGCAGTCTGACAACATGGCTATACGCTACTCCCAACTTCATCACATCAGTGAAATAACTGACCAATTATATCTCACAAGTGCCTACGGTGCAAGTAGTCCGACAGCACTCCGGGCGAAAGGCATCACATGTGTCGTCAACGCTACTCTGTCATTTCAAGTACCCACACCATCGAATATAAAAGATATCGAATACATACGGGTACCTGTAGATGACGCACCAAGTGCCAATTTATCCATGTACTTTGATTCTATCGCAGATAAGATACATAATGTGAAAAGAGCAAGAGGGCGCTGCTTGGTACACTGCTACGCAGGCCGTAGTCGTTCAGCATCGCTTATAATGGTGTATCTTATGAAATACGAACACATGACTTTGAAACAAGCGCACACGTATGTCAGAGGTAGGAGACCAGTGATTAGACCTAATCCAGGGTTCTGGAAGCAGCTGATTCATTACGAGCGAACTGTGAAAGGAAAAAGCACTGTGAAGATGGTTCCTTCATCTATAGGCTGGATACCAGATATTTACAAGGAAGAAATGAAAGGATTGGTTTGGTAGCAATGGTGTGATTATCATTCATGCACCCTGGATGTACAGTTATACACCCAGGACTTGCAGAATTTTAGAATTTCAACTTGCCCATTGGGCAAGTCCACTTAGGGACCGTTCATAAATACTTTGGTGGGGGGGACTGGGCACTTGGAATTTTTGGAGTCAAAACTTTTTTGACCCCCCCCCCCTCCAGAGAACCTTAAACTTTTTTGACCCCCCTCTTTAGACATACAAAACTTTTTGCCCCCCCTTTTCCAAGAGGTTAAAAACAGTCTGGGGAGGGGGCTACTCCATTTGTGCAAACTCAGTCACAATTATAGGCCTACATGTTTGTTCATACATTTATTTATAATAGGCCTGTTTCCTAAAAACATTAAAGTTGAAGGTGTTTTTCGCATTCTGTGGCTTGTATGAAGTTTAATTTCAATTTATGCATTCTAATTTTTTGAAAATTATGTTTCATTCTTTTAACCAATAATTAAATAAATAAAAGTAACACAAAAAAGAGAAATTGACAGTGGCGTAGCTAGGGCTTGTGGCACCCAGGGCTAAGGATAGGTGTCGCTCCCGATTCTTGAAATAATTATTGCGCCCGGAGCACAAATAGGGCCTACCACTCATTAATTTTGGTTATACTGAAGTTGAATATCAGTCTTAAATTGATCTTTCAAATGACTGTGTCCTGAAATACGTGCGAAGCGCGCGAAAATTTTGACTTTCATCGTTTAGAGGGGCGCAGAATCGATGCTGAATTGGTCAATTTGGCGTCCCCTAAGAGTGGCGCCCAGGGCACATCATGCTCCCACCTGCCCACCATCGCTATGCCACTGGAAATTGAGAGCGAGATCTGGGCACATACTCAAGAATTTTAATATTAATACTTAAGACTTGTTTATCAGGGGCGTAGCCAGCTTTCTTGATATGGGGGGAAAAATATCAATTTCGGGGCAAAAACAAAACAAAACAAAAATACGGTACTGGTTGCATCCTTTTGACCCGGTATTATCAGTGGGATACATACATACATAGCGACTGTAGAGTCTTTGAGATTCCAAAAAGGCTTTAATGGGATACCGGTAATCCCAAAAATGTATTTTACACTATTTTTGGGCCATAATCGGGTAAAAAGGGCTTTATTAGTACATATCTTGCATAGCGCCGCATAAAAATTTTGTATGCTCTTGTTCGCTTGGTATTTTCTTGTTTAAAACTTTTTGACCCCCTCCTTTAGTAACCAAAACTTTTGGTCCCCCCTTTGTGCAACTCAAAACTTTTGTGTCCCCCCACACTTTGCCCAGTCCCCCCACCAAAGTATTTATGAACGGTCCCTTAGAAATCCAGTTGCCCCTTAATTTCACATGCTTTGATCTTTGTATACATATGCTCACCTTAAACTCTTATAAATATTGTCCCATAGTCACCGGACAAGGCATGCATGCATTACGCGCCTTATAGTTCATTATATAGGAATGTCAGTTGACATGATTGTAATCATATCTGTCATTTTAAATCTAGTTATTACCAGTTGGGCTGAGGGCTGACATGTCAGTGTTGTTGCCAGAGGATTCTGTAGAGAAGATTCTGTAAGGCCTGTGCACAACATCAAAATTGGTTGAAATTAAACATAAAGTGATGTTCATATATCCTTTACAGGGTCTTTGTTGGTCCCATTATCAACCTACTTTATTATCATGGCATCACTCATAAAAAACCTGGGGCGAGCACAGTATCAGAGAGGGGCAAAATGTAGATCCATCTTCATAGACACCAATTTAAAACTACATGTTAATATAGGGGTGGGATTAAGGGGGAAGCTTAGGTCCTGACTGAGGGGGACTCAAGCCCAATCACCCAAAGATCACCCGATCACCCCCCTCCCTCCCCCGCCTCTTTCAATAAAAGGTCATATAAAGTTTTACAATAAAAGATACTGCTACTAGTAAATGAACATTTACATGTGTCAAAGATGGCAGAAATTTGTGTATCACTATTTGTATTCATATGAGCAGGAGTTAGAAAGTGCAGTGAAATATTGCATGCATATTTATTTGTGAAAAAAAACATAGAAACAGGGTCTTATTATTTGTTATTGTTTTCAATGAGTGTTACATGTATAGTGCATGCAGCTCAGTATCTGTAATGATCGAGGCATGGAAGCACACTTAAAAGCCTATAGGAGATCGAGGTGTGAATAAAGTAATATATACTATAGTATTAGACATAGGGGAATTTGAAACTATTTTCCATTTGTTTTGGCTGCAAGTGGAAAATAGTGACTAAATACTAAGTATCCCTAAAATACCATTATGACCAAGTAAAATAAATAACATGTATTATATATATCTGGACTTTTTTCAGTTTTCCCTTATTATTGTTACAAATTTACTGTTAATTTCTGTGTGAAATTGCAATTGCAAAGGCTTTGTCAACACATCATAAAAGTGGGGAGGCCCTTAATATTTTTGTTATTCCCCAAAGCCTTTGCCCCTACATGTAGCTTGAAGAAAGTGTTTTACAATGGGTTTATAAATGTTAACCAAGAACTTCTTAACATGTCTTTTCATCACAACAATTTTAGAAACAAAGTAAGGAAGCAAATAAGAAAAATAACAAAAATATTTTAAAGTCTCCAAAAGTTGTTGAGGACGGGAACGATATACATATTTATTTTACTTAGCCTTATTTTGTTGCAATGCTATATGCATTAATTTTTATGATAGAATTGCACCAATTCAATAATATAGGAAATATGAATCACAATAAAGAGTACAGAAATAAATCAAATACTGGAACTTACGTTTCGTTAACACGACGTTTCGTCCGAAACCATCGGACATCATCAGGTGACTGAATTAGGTCGATTGGTCACGTGAGAGACGGCGATCAATTCCCTTCAGTGCCTGGTCCCACGCGTGCGAGAGTTGAAAGCGTAGTCCTCCTGTTCTGTTCAGCGACGGTCTTTCGACTCTCTCCCAGATGGCTTCACGCACACCCCTTTCAAACCAGCGTTCCTCCTTGTCCAGAATGATGACGTCTTCCGGATTAAAGGTATGTCCCGTGACTTTGTTGTGGGTGAAAACAGCCGAGTTCTGGGCTTCGTTAGAGCTAGGCCTGCGATGTTGGCCAATCCTAGCTCTAAGGGATTGTTTTGTTTCTCCAATATAAGAGTCCTTACAGTCCTTTTCCGCACATGAGATACCATAAACGATGTTGCTACATTTATCCTTTGGAGGTTTGTCTTTGACCTTGACTAATTTGCCATGGAGGGTGTTAGTGGGCTTAAAAGATGTGTTGATGCCAAAGGTCTTTAAGGTCTTCTTTAACCTCTCTGAAAGGCCAGCGACGTAAGGTATGGTAACGTGCGTTG
Organism: Amphiura filiformis; assembly: GCF_039555335.1. Taxonomy (NCBI): domain Eukaryota; kingdom Metazoa; phylum Echinodermata; class Ophiuroidea; order Amphilepidida; family Amphiuridae; genus Amphiura; species Amphiura filiformis. The sequence goes on from NW_027305501.1 coordinate 1,044,126, forward strand.
AGTTGGTGATTTGATTCGTGTTCTGCGCACTTGCCAAGGTCTGATCTTTCTTTGTCTTAGCTTTCTGGAAAGCCCAGTTTGGGTAGCTGCAGGTGCTAAGAGATTTCTGGATGTGATTGAGTTCCTTAGCTTTGGGCTCCTCTTCGCTAATGAGGGTGTCTGCGCGGTACTGTAAGGTTCTTATAACCCCAAGTTTGTGAATGAGGGGGTGGTTGGAGCCAAATTGAAGGTAATGGTCCGTGTGAGTAGGCTTTCTGTAAACTGTGGAGGTTAGGCTGCCATCGGTGTTGCGGTGAACCAAACAGTCCAGAAAAGGCAACTTATTATTCTCACACTCTTCCTGCGTAAACTTAATGTTAGGATCAACGCTGTTGATGTACTTGAAGAACTGTGCTTATCACCACAAAGGTATCGTCCACGTATCTCAACCACAGCTTAGGGGGGTTGCCGGGGTAACTTTTCAGAACCTCTTGTTCAAATGCTTCCATATACAAGTTCACAACAATTGGACTGACACTTGAACCCATGGCACTGGAGGCACCCAGGCACTGAAGGGAATTGATCGCCGTCTCTCACGTGACCAATCGACCTAATTCAGTCACCTGATGATGTCCGATGGTTTCGGACGAAACGTCGTGTTAACAAAACGTAAGTTCCAGTATTTGATTTATTTCTGTACTCTTGATTTACACCAAGATATGAATCACAATAATTACAACTTTACAAGTCCTACATATGAAGAGCTTTGTTTCAAAACCCCTTACATCCACTTGCCCATTTTTGAGAACACATCAAAAATCATCAAAAAAAATCACTGATATATGCAACAAAAGCAGTTTTTGGCAGGATGCTTGGGTAGGATGAGCATCCCTCCAAAAACTATTTTTGTTGAAAAACACCTTATATCCGTGATTATTTTGATGATTTTTTGATGTGTTCTCAAAATTGGGCAAGTGGGTGTAAGGGGTTTTGAAAAAAAGCTCTTCATATATAAGTGAATACAAACATTTGTCTCTAGGGATGAGGTTGATCTAGTGATAGGGGAAAACTCAAAAACTATCGACCAATAAGATATGCTATACTGGGATAGGTCAATACACATTTATGTTGGTTGTGTCAAATTGCAATTGACCAATGAATTGGTGCCATTCTCTCATGAATATGTATTGTATGTTACCAATTTACTTGTTGTAGCATTGTGCAAAAATATTGTATTCAAATGACCCTTTTATTTAAAAAAATAAGAGAACAAACCAAAAGATTGATAATGCTAGTTAAAACATTGATGTTATTGGCACACTTCCTGTTTTGTGTCAGATGGGGGATGGAGGGAAGGTGTCAGCTGTTATAGCAAAACTAGTGAACCATTCATTAGGCCTTATTGGTGATCTTTTTGGTTTGTTCCATATAAAGCTAAGAAACATTTTTTTACACTTCGATATTGGGGATTTGCAATATCAGAAAATCTTCAGTTTTTTTTTTCATTGTTGGTAAGAGAATGGTTGTGCTAACATACCCTGCAACTTAAAGTGCAAGTGATATCTGAAAACGATAAGGTAAAATCTCAAATTTTGTCAATGTTAGAGGAGTTTTTCCATATAAATGCTATGTATGCATTTGAATGGCGCTTCAAATATATCAACACTGCCTTTTTCTTTGTATTTGCCCAATTTTGTGTGTTATACATTATACCTAATGACAATTTTATTGACTTATCCATCACTTAAAAGCAAATTCCCAAAAATTTTAATTTGTTAAAATTGCTTCGCTGAGGTAATTGATTGTGCCTTAATTAAGCATACTTTTTAATGTGTATGGGACATTATGTTAATTGTTTCCAAGCCATAATCTTTTTGCATTTGGTTTTTTTTTAAACCTGATTTTTTGGCAAATGAATGTTGTACACTAGTCCCAACCTACGTTTAAGTTGGAATCAGTCAATTTAGTTTGTAGGACAACATAGCAATTTCAATAAGACATTAATACTGATGATTAAGCCAAAAGCCATGTATTACTATAGAGACAAAATGAGACATTTTACATAAATCTGTAATTTCTATACTTTAGGAGAGAAATTAATTACATGTATTTGAATGGAGCTTCAGCTTTGTCACTATTGCTGCACCTGTTTTCCTTGTTTTTGTCAAATATTTCCCGGCAAAAACACTTAATGACAAATCTTTCACTCTGTAAGCAATTTATGAACAATAATTCATTTTTTACACCTTCGCTGTGATCACTGAATAGGCCTTTAAAGTAACAGAATAGCAAAATATTTCTGCGTATATAGTGCTGCAAGTATTCATGCAAGTTGATTCTACTTACACATTATGTGTCATTACATGTATGTCAAAGGTATTCGATTGTACAGGGTGTCCCAGAATTATTTATACCGAAAAAGTTGTATTTTTTAGGTATGAAGGGCAATATTATTGGTAGTATTGTTTTAAATTCTAAAATTTACATATATTTAGCTTTCTTAGGAATTTTAGATTTTAGAAATTGAACATTTCTAATAGAAGTTACAGGATATTGCGTAAAAATGGTGCATTCCAAGATTTGACAAAACTACCTATTTTGAAAACCTGTAAAATTACTAACCGTTCAGCACAAAGTTATTTGGAAAATGTATATTTGTTGTGTCCTGTTCTACTACTAAATAAAATAGTCGATATCTATCGATTATTTATGATATTATGAAGCAAATCTTGTATGGAATATAGGATTTGTTATGCTTGAGTGACCTTAAACTATTCTTTCTTTGGCAGCAGTTCTGAAGGCAATTATTGAGGTGTGTTACTGAGTTTCATCATTTGAAATGCCAGCAGAGATGGATCGAGAGAAGGTTCGTCCTTAGTGTCACAGCATGTATTTATGTCCACAGCATATTGGCAAACCCACAGCCACGTAACGGAGAAGAATATCGTATTGCATTTATTAAAATTAAGTGTTGGCTATATATTTTTGATATTTTGTTCAAACACGGTATAAATCATTCTGGGACATACTATTAGTATTATGTGATATAATTTCCATGTAACTATTTCCGCTTCCTCATTATGTCATCATGACAGCCAGAATTGAAGCAATAACTTTAATAGATAAGAAATTATGGCAAATTGATTTTCAAAGCAAATTGTTTGATTTATTAAAGTTATAGTGATATATAACTAACTTCCCAAAACACAAACTTGTATAAAAATGTAATAACATTTTTAATAATGGTCAGGTTATAACATGATCATTTTCAAACATGTTGTTTTAATATTGACAAAATTTTTAGGTGTGCAAAAAACATTTTACATTTCTTGCAAAGTAATGTTTTTTGCCAACATTTTGAAATGTTTTGAACGTTTTATGACGGACATATAGTATATCATGAAAATAATGAAATAATGGGTTTCTGTGAAATTGCTAGCTTAAGCTTTAAAAAAATGTTTGTAACAGTGTTTTATTTGGTAAAAAAATTAGCAATATATACATTTGTTATGATTTTGTATAGCATTGGAAAATCAATAGTATCGTACAAATTGTATATATGGTATTGTGAATTATCTATTTAATGTCAATATGTAAAAGCAAGTGTGAAAATGTGAAAGATAAACACAGCACAATTTTAAAGCAATTAATATTAATGTTATTGTTGAAAATTATATGATTATTTATTTTTGTAAAATTTAAGATTCTTAAAATACTATGTCATTATGAGACTTACTTGTATTGCCTGTGTGTATTTGTTTCTAAGCTACTAAAATGAAAGAAAAGAGTCAATCCCCCGATTGCCGTGTTCTTGCCAGCGAACCAACCAAGCTACATGTATAAATGTAGTTTGAGCATATCATAGGGTATCAGAGAGCATGGAGCTAGAACTAGCTTAGCTAAATGTGTTCAGATTATATCTAGCATGCACTAGTAAGAAGTTGTATGTAATACGTTGGCGAAGTTACGTAATTAATCGGATTAATTACCATAGCAATAGGTGAAAACAACTTTTGAACATATCACGCTGCACTACAAGCAGGTTACACTTATCACCTGTGTATGTCTGCAATCATAGATATACAATACTGGTCTTTTCAAAGATACTAATCTTACAGGTGCAAGTGATCAGCATGATATGGTTCAATGCAGAGGTACCGCATGAATGTATCAGTGCAGCGCGGTATATTCAAAAATTGTTTTCACCTATTGCTATGGTAGTTAATCCGATTATTACGTAACTTCGCCAGCGTATTGTATAAAGCAAATTAACAAATTCTGAATTATACCCAAGCATAATATATAGACGGTGTTGAAATGTAATAAATAACTTTTCAAATGAGCAATAATTTGTGAGGCTTTTTCCTTCGTATTGTCTGCTCCCTGTTCTGTCCTAGGGGGACACTGACATAGGGGGAGGGGAGGGGGGCAAGTGATGAGTACAACATTGGAGTCTCTCAGGGGGCAGTTGCTGAAAGTATGATGCTGCAAAGAAGTCTTATTGTAACATGAATTTTTTTGAAAAAGGCAGTCTCTCAGTGTAGACTTTGCGCATTTGTAAATTCGTGAGATTTGGAAAAAAAGAAATCAGATTTTTTTTTATTTCAAATAATTTTTCTTTTTAGTTTTTCCGGAAAAATTCGCGAAAATCAGATTTTTTCTCCAAATACCATGAAAAAGTCGGGAATAAAAAAAAAAAAATCTTATTTCGCATTTGTTTTCAAACCACTCGTGAGCTTTGAGACAAACCATTATTTTTTTTTTGCCTAATATTGAGTGAACATCTGAGGTTCTCCACAAACGGCACAAAAGCTGCAGGTAGAAAATGAGACATGTTTACCTCTTGCCAAAAGTAATTATTTTCATTCAAGAAAACAATTATTTTCATTCAAGAAAACAATTATTTTCATTCAAGAAAACATAATAACACAAACAGTTATATACAAAATCTGACTGCACTGTACCCCAATTCGAGTCATAAATATAATCAAATAGAGTAGTTTGTAAGAATTGGTCACACACATTTTAATGAAGCACTGGTTTGGAATGAGAACACAGGTCCAAATACCCAGGGGACCCAAAGTTTATCTTGGCCCAGGGTCCTGGAAAAGGTGAATCTGGACCTAAAAAAAATGGGAACACACATACACACCCCCACACAAAAGGAAAACACTATTGCAATAGTAGTACCAGTAATAGTAAAACTTCATTTATTCAATTCGGTAATACAACACTGATGAATGGTTTCCCATGAGACCCTAATAAACAAAATAACATCATACAAAAATGAACATATTACCTATTAAATTACACATTAATTAATTACCTATTAAAAGGGCATTTCGTGATCCACAGCCTCATCCCCCCCACTTTTTTCAAAACCACTGGAAACCTCTGGCTACATAATGTTTATGTACCAAAAATTCTTGCAGATTAATTCGTTCAGCAAAAATATTGTCAAATTTGAATTTTGTTCTGGTATACTAGAACGAAATTACAACAGTGGCCTATGGAGCAGTGTAATACACATCATGCATAACTCGCAAACACAAAATCGCAATCAACTGAAATTTTGGGAATAAGCATTTTTCGTGGATATCTATCGAAAAATGTCATAAAAAAGGATGCTAGGATCACAAAATCCTCCTTTAATTAATAAATTACATTATGGAATATGCAAAAGAAATTCAACAAATCAAAGAAATTAGGCTCAACTCATATAATACCCCCTCCCCCCCCCCTTCATGACTAAATTCAGGGGGATAAGGGATAAAAAAACAGTCTCATTGTATTGATAAGAATATGAGCAACTGTTAAATATTATAATACTACATTCATATATTCTTGTTCACTGATTAGTTAAAAGCAGATCACATGACCAAAAATAGTTCTACCATCAGTACTTCCATCCGTAAATAGTACCCGAAGTTGTAGCCGTTTCAATGTCCCTGAATGCTAATCTAGCTCCTCAAAACCCACCTTGTTACCTATTTTCTCCTCTTGCTTATTTCTCTTCTTGTAATCTCACATTCTAATCTTTGCCAATAATGGAATTTCGAAATCCCTTGGTTTATTTATTTAAATTATGCAATACAATTACTACAGCCTAGATATTGTACTTGGGCATTAACATAATACATGACAAGTATATATTCCGCATACTTAGTGGTATATAAAATGCTGAATCATAACATGATATCGTTCCAGGTGAGCAAAAATAGTGTAGAGTTAGCTCTGAGCTAATGAGTCAGATATGGAAGAATAATAGATTTTTAATCTACAGCAGAGATGCCAGTGAGGAGCCCCAAAAAGTCAGAAAATAATATGGACAATTGCGAGCCATACAGAGCGTACATGTAGCGACCGGTGCGCAGCGCTTCAAGGACAGGGTCCCTTTAAAAAACAAAATTGTAATTTTTTCCTAATTGTTTTTGTTAAATCAACCACAAATGATTGTAGCACTTGGCTCTAGGTCCAGGGTCTCTTCAAATCCCCCCCCCCCCAAAAAAAAAATTAACAATTACAAAACTGGACATTTCTTTTTGGGAATTTACAAAAATTTGGAAATCCGAATACATTTGGAGAACTGGCATCTCTGCTACTATTCAGTTCGATTCTGATCTTCTAACTTTTCAACTAAGAAGCATTGAAAGAGGTTTTTGAGATGAAGTTAGAGGATAAGGAAATCAGGATTGAACTGAATACCTTTTGATATAACAAATATTCTGCTCTTTCACATCTGACTCATTATCTCAGTTGGTTGAGCAGTGGACATTGTATCAGTTACCCACATGTTCAAGTTACTGTTTGATGCAGATTTATTAATGCATTTCCCAAGTGTTGAGTCCCCCAATCTTTGTAAAAGGTTGCGGGACGCTCAGGGTAGGAGATGAGAAATGTAGTGGATCAGCATTTGGCTGTTTTCTTGTGTTTTCCCACCACATGGAACTTATCTTCCCATACTCGTCTTTTGGCTTTCTAAAAATGTCTCTTCTCTCTCCTATCTTTAAAACATATGTGACCTGCTACCACGAAATGAGTGTAAAGTCGCAACTTGGTAGTTTCAAGACATCTTCACTGCTGAGTTGATGCTCTTTGATTGCTGCGCACCTGTACAAGCCAGTAGTATGTACTTTGTAAATGGCCCATTCTAATGGACATTATTCAGACATACTATTAGACAGAATAGGTGTGTGCAAAACAATGAACATGCAGCAGCCAGGACGTCTGTCGTCTCGAAACTACCAACTTGCGACTTAATGCTCATTCTTATTCAATGGATGCGTCTTGTAAAGAATTCACGTAATTTGATTGGTTTTCTAGTGTATAATATCTCACAATAGTTGATAGTGATATTAGTCAGGGCGCGCGCCGCCACGCAACGGCGGCACGCTTGTTGCTCCTCAATGATCGCACGATAATGCATTCGCGTAATACACGTGCGAGAACTAAAACGCGATTCGGCGGCTTAGATGTTCGTGATGGTTTCGTTCATTTAAAACAACAGGGATGTCCTCACAAAAGTAACATTATTTTTGTCTGAAAAAAGGCAGTTTTTCTCGCAAAAATTACATTAAAACTGAATATCGTAGTGGATACCGGCGCAGCCGGTATCCACTACTCAAAATATTGGCCAGCCCATCCAATATGACACGATATTGGATAGGCAAAAGACAAAATCCTATCTTTTATTCTCTAATTTCGTGGTAGCAGGCCACACATGTCAGTCATAGACACCTGTTGCACAGTGACCATATCCAAGTTCATGCTTAAATTCTTTATTAATAATAGTGTGGTCAAAGACATATGTGTATCAAAATGGCTTAATGGCAGACACGTGTATCAAAATGTCTTAATGGCTCACCAACATGTACACCAAAGCTTTATGTGCATGCACTCAACTACTTGCATGACAATAATTGCACAAACCATCTGTTAGCAGTACACAAAACACAACTGCACCCTCATCTTAACCATGCTACTATATACAAAGAAACAGAACAAACAATTTCTTTCAACTTTTAGCAAGTTTGAAACTTTTATCAATTGAAAAACATATCTTATAATAATAACTGAACTTCTTCAACTGGAATCTTTCATAGTGGAAAAGTGGCTACAGGATAGCCTTTCTGAAAGACCTGTTGGTCATTTACCCATGAAAAACACTGTATCAGTAAAAAAAACCCAGATAGGAACACCTTTTTTGGGTGTTCTTTGTATCAAATTTAATATATTTATACCATCTTGGGAATGCCTACCAATCCAAAAATCAAAAGTCCCTCCCCCCTGTGTATATGAATCCGATTGACACTTTGGTTACATTCTTTTTTATGGTTTCATATGACTGATATATTTTCTGGAAAAAATGTTTTGGCATGGCTATCCATCACTTTCATTCAACTCCATACATTTGTTCCCAAAAAGATCTACAAAATCTAGGTCTTTTGGGGAAAAAAATGTGTATCTTCAATACAAAAGGTCACAATTTTAAAATGATTGTCAGCTTTTCCTCCCAGCTACATACACTTTTTAAAGTACATTTCAGTAGATTTATAAATTTTACTTTGGGGGACTGTTAAATATGAAAAATAAAAAATACATAAATTTTTAATAATTTGATGTAAAATGTGTTTTATATCATCAATTAAAAAAAAAATCAAAATTGCTTGATATCAGAAGGATATTCCTTGTATTCAGAATGCAATTCGATATGTCTGATGTGCTCTAATGTCCCACAAAAAATACTATACAAACATTGATTTCCACTATTTTACAAAATAATTTACTTCGATTCTCTTGATCATCAACTTTCAAAAGTGAATTAATTCAGAACAATAATTTTCAACGTTAATGGATGTCCTAAAATTGACTTTGTGGTATTTGAAATATTTTGATGAAATATGTCGTCCACAATCACTTGAATTAGTAGAATGGTAAAACCCGTGATTGATCTGGGCATCACTTTTCACAAAAAGCGATTGATTGCCTATCTTTTTTGCATCGCATCACTATAGTCTGTCCACATAGAAGTACAAAGTAAATAGACCTCGGAAACGGGAGGTATGAGAATAATTATTTCAGTGCGACACTTCTTTGGCGCGCCAACTGCTGCGCGATTTATGCATCACGCTCTATACGCGTCACGGCGCGCTCTCGTGTGACGCAAAGCATCGACCCCCGATGCCACAGATTTGGTTTGTACTTCTAAGTGGACAGACTGTAAGGTCTGTATAATAACAGTATATGCACAAAACAAGTTAGTCTGTTAGACCTATTCTAATTATGAAGGTTACTAATTAGGGAGGAATCCTTTTACTCTTTTCTTTTCCTCCTTTACTCCTAGCAAAGTCCACAAATTAAACTACTGCCATCTAATATTACGCTACATGTATTTGCCCTTAACAGGATCTAAAATAATATAGAACAAGGCGGTTCTCGAACCACGAGTCTCGCCTGCTTTTGTGACCGCCTGCTTTTGCGATAACTGTTGGTAGAGAGGTAAATGAATTTAGCGGTTATCGGCTGGGCACGATTATCTGGCCGATGGTAACTGTACCCACCAAGTTTCATGCCCATGCAACAGTTTTTACTAATATGACCTCAGATGACCCCTGGTGGCCCTGAAATGACCTTCTAAAATGTCGGCTCTAAATGTTGACTGTACCCCTCGTGCTAAGTTTCATGCCCATACGACAGTTTTTACTAATTTGACCTCAGATGACCCCTGGTGGCCTCAAAATGACCTTCCAAAAATTTGGCTTTAAATGTTGACTGTACCCATCAAGTTTCATGCCCATACGAAGTTTTTACTAATTTGTCCTCAGATGTCCCCTGGTGACTCCAAATTACCTTCCAAATATTTGGCTTTAAATGTTGACTGTACCCACCAAGTTCCATGTCCATCCAACAGTTTTTACTAATTTGACCTCAGATGACCCCGAAATGACCTTCCAAAAATTTGGCTTGAAATGTTGACTGTACCCACCAAGTTTCATGTCCATATGACAGTTTTTACTAATTTGACCTCAGATGACCCTGGTGACCCCAAAATGACCTTCCAAAATTTGGCTTCAAATGTTGACTGTACCCACCAAGTTTCATGTCCATACGACAGTTTTTACTAATTTGACCTCAGATGACCCCTGGTGACCCCAAAATGACCTTCCAAAAATTTGGCTTTAAATGATGACTGTACCCACTAAGTTTCATGCCCATACAAGTTTTTAATAACTTGACCTCAGATGACCCCTGAGTGACCTCGGATGACCCCGTAATGACCTTCCAAAATTTGGCAAAACCAAAGAACTATTTCATCAAAGTAATAAATCAAAACAGAAAGATGCTTCCTTTACGAGTTATCACTCATTGAAAGTGCTACTTTGCTATACTTTACATGGAAAGCGACTATCTTAAAGTCGTCATATTTCCTTAATTACATGACCGATCAAGCTGTTCTTGGGATATGTGATGCACAGTTGAAAATTAATTATTAAAAGATTTGGTGACCTCAGTTGACCTTTACCCTTGTATGTGACCTTTGACCTCACGAAATTGGAAAAAGTATGTTGCGCTGAAAAATCAAATTTGGCAATACCAAAGAACTATTTCATCAAATAAATCAAAACAGAAAGATGCTTCCTTTACGAGTTATCACTCATTGAAAGTGCTACTTTGCTATACTTTACAAAGAAAGCGACTATCTTAAAGTCGCTATATTTCCTTAATTACATGACCGATCAAGCTGTTATTGGGATATGTGATGCACAGTTGAATATTAATTATTAAAAGCTTTGGTGACCTCAGTTGACCTTTGACCTTGTATGTGACCTTTGACCTCATGAAAATCTAATCAGGTCGAAAGTACCTCTGGCCACGCAACTCCCCACCAAGTTACGCCACTGTACCCCATACGGATCTCCAGATAATCTGTTCACAAGGTATTTTGCTTATTACGCATATATTATGCAAATTAGGTACTTAATTACCATATTTTACGCTCAAAATCTAATCAGGTCGAGAACCTCTGGCCCCGCTTCTCCTCACCAAGTTACGTCACTGTACCCCATACGGATCTCCAGATAAGCTGTTCACAAGGGTTTTTTGCTTGATACGCATCAAATACGCATAAATTATGCAAATTAGGTACTTAATTAGCATATTTTGCGCTGAAAATCTAATCAGGTCGAGAACATCTGGCCACGCCACTCCCCACCAAGTTACGTCACTGTACCCCATACGGATCTCCAGATAAGCTGTTCACAAGGTTTTTTTTGCTTGATATGCATCAAATACACGCATAAATTATGCAAATTAGGTACTTAATTAGCATATTTTGCGCTGAAAATCTAATCAGGTCGAGAGCATCTGGCCACGCTTCTCCCCACCAAGTTACGTCACTGTACCCCATACGGATCTCCAGATAATCTGTTCACAAGGTATTTTGCTTATTACGCATAAATTATGCAAATTAGGTACTTAATTACCATATTTTGCGCTCAAAATCTAATCAGGTCGACACCCTCTGGTCACGCTACCCCCTATAAAGTTTCATCATCATAGCACTTACGGTTCTCAAGATAACGCGTTCACAAGCTTTTTCCGAACACACACACGCACACACCCCCACACGCCCCCACACACACACACACGGACACACGCACACCATAGTGATTACTAAGTCTCTCCCTGAACATTCAGGCGAGACAATAAGGTATGTAAATACCAAAGAGTCCCTAGACTAATCTCCAGAGTTAGACCAGGTCTAAAGTTCAACCTGGTCTAATTTGTTTTGTGCATACGGACCTAATAAAGCAATCAAGTGTAAATTCGGCTTTATGATAATTTCTAGCTCTCAAATAAAATGTATTACATATCTGTGTGAAATTAGTTACAAGACTCATGAACTTTTTTACTAACCAGCTTATCTGATCATGGGTGCATTTCACTTAAAGGCCCATTCAGTGATTTGCTTATCCGGACGATCGTAAAAATCACCAAAATTCAGATTTTGGTACCTTTGTCATTGTCATAGATGTGCTAACATAACCTGCGAGTGGTTCAGCCGAAAGCTGTATATTTAAGACAAAATAAGACATTTTACACGAATCTGTAATTTAGATACTGACGGTATCTAGCTACATGTATTTGAATGGGGCTTCAACATCATCAGTACTGCTGTTTTCTTTGTTTTTTGCCAAATTTGTCCTTTCAAAAATACCAAATGATAATTTGAATGACTTATCCTTCACTTTTAAGCAATATATAAACAATTTGAATTTTTTTACACTTGAGCTGGGATCACTGAATGGGTCTTTAACTTAACACCTCTCAAAATCCATCGTAAGTTACAATGTATCGTATCTTCCATTTCGCTAGAGAGATTGACAATTGGTACACAATAAGTAATAGGGATCTGTACCAGGAACAAGTCGTAAAGTTATGATGAGTAAAGAATACTAATACCTTTATGAGTGGTCACTTGCACTATGCATGATGGGTAAAAGTCTAGTGAAATGCACCCCATTTTTTAAACTAAGATTCAATCCTGAGGAAAGACCACTAAATACGGCACCATGGTTCCAAATGCAAGAATAAAATATTGCAAAAATAGACTTTGATTTAGAATTACACATGTTTCAACTTGGGTCACACATTTGATTACATTGTTTGTTTAACACTGTTGGTCCTTAATAAGGACACATGCTAATGCTGGTTCATTCTTTCCTGCTGCTCGCCGATTTGCTGCTCTGACAACGATTTTGCTACCAAACACTAGCGGTGACCAGTGGCAAGCCGATATATTGCTCACTCCACCACTTTGTCCAAAGCGGCAGATCACTAGAGTTGTTGAATTTAGGCGTTGCTGAGTGGCAAAATTGCTTTCAAAGTCATGCCACTAACGCTCCGCTTGCAGACAAGTACAACCGGCATGATGAAGCAGCTTGCTACTCAGCGGCAAGCGGCAGAAAGTATGAACCAGCATAACAGCATGTAAACTCATCTGTGGAAAGAACACTGAGATCATACATACATACACGATGCACTAGCCAGGCCAATAAACTGAGACTATACATCAAATATAAACAGTCTCAGCCAACCCAATGGGCACTACTGTTTCCTTTCTTACAGTGCCTCTGATTGGTTAATTACATGATACAATCTTCTGAGTAACCAATCAAATTGGAGCTTTCAAATCTCTTAGCAAATTTAAGCTTGATCCCCTTCAGCCCCACGACTCTTACCACATCTCTGATTGGCTAAATACATGATAGCCCTCTTTGTAACCAATCAAAATAGTTCATAGAAGCTAATCATTTAGCCAGTAGTGCCCATTGGGGACTAAAAATAAAGAAACTACATCAAATGTGTTGCAGTCTATGTATTAGCTATAAATACAAATATTATGTTCAGTATAATGTGTGTCATGATCAGGGAAATGGGTCTGTTACTAGAGACTTTCAAAAATGCTACGTTTTGATACAAAATGCATGGAAATTGATCTTCTTGTTTCCAATTTGAAGGTAATTTATCAGTTACCGAGCACAACAGGAAATAGAAGAATACCTTGTTTGCCTGAAACTCAAGAATCACTAGATATTAGCGATATTAGACTCTTCCCTTGATCATGTCAAATATATACAGCTCACAGTTAATCATCATAATCCCCTCATAAGACACTCCTATAGCGCAATCAGTGCCCGGTTTGGTACCAATGACTCTTTCTGTTATACCCTGGTGATGTAATAAATTGTATCAAGCATACTAATTAACATTTGCATAGTGTTATCATTTTCAATTTTAATCAAAAACGAAAGCACTGTGCAAGTGTTCAGGATACAATAGTTCAGCCATCAGTGCCTATCGGGGCACTGATAGCGCTATAGGACCAAATTAAACATAGTGCCTTATTTTCCACTACATTTTAAAATACAATATGTGTGTTAAGATGGTAGCCTACTTTCGAATGTAACTTACAAGCGAGCCATCAATTAAATTATGCTACAAGTGAGTGTGTGCTCACACGGGACTTACTTGTTGTAAGCCAACTCACAAGTTAGCCGTCAAGTTAGCGTGACCTTCACTGGTAAATTACGCCATGCTTATGCACAATCACAATAGGATTGGATCATCAAGGTCATGCTTACATGCAAGTCTTGTTCACACTGGTCTTACATTCGTAAGTAGCTTACATGTAAAATCATTTAAAGTAACTTGCATGTAGCTACATGCGAGTGTGTTTAGACAGACACTACTTGTAAGTTTACATTCAAAAGTACTTACAAGCGACTTTACAAGCGATCGTCTAAACAAGTCTAATGTTAACGTAACTGATTACTGTCACCACATAGTTTCTTCCCATAAAGTTTACATATATAAAACATATGAAATTATACAGGTCCAATATCGAGAAAAAATACGGTTTCAGCCAGAATTAGTAAATATCAAAGTAAGAAAGCAATGATGAACAGTAGGACAATAGGATGACTTTTAGGCCCCGTATCCATAGGCTGTTCCCTTGTGGCGTGTGCCCTTGTTCCGTGTTCACTTGTTCCCATGTGACCTGCTACACAGACAACCTATGTATACGGCCACTAAGCACTAAGCAAAACAAAGGTTCGTTGTCTGTGTGAACAAGTGAACACGGAACAAGGGCACACGCCACAAGGGAACAGCCTATGGATACGGGGCCTTACTGGTATTTGTTGCAGCATGCACAACTCAACTTTTGTTTCACAGAAAAATAATACATTTTACTATCTTCTGATTAAATTTGGTTATACTGTTGTACACAAACAAATTATTCATAAACAAAGTGGAATTCACTGGCCAGTGGTGTTATATATATCGTCGCTGGGTGGGAATTTCAAAGATAAAATGCAACCTCATATGTATCAGTTACATAAAACCTCATATCATGTAACAATTTTGTCATTTTGCATGAGATGCAAAACAATGCTCAAAATCTATCACAGGATTTTTAGAAAATAGTGTTGGTTATTTGTTCATTTACAGACACTAATGGAAGTACCACAAAACGTGTTGGGGCATTTTCTTCAAGTTGTCATGTAAACAAAGAATTTGACCAAATGTGTACATTTGTGACGTGTCATGTCAAAAGGAGACACTTTTGGGCAGGTTATCAAATTTGAGGTTTTTACACATCTTAAATATACAGATATTTTGCTCCACAACGCGGTTTTCCCCAATGCAATCGGACATACCTAAGCGAAGATATTGAGTTCGTAATTTATGGTATTATAAAATTGGAAATTGAGATATCGGCCTTTGAAAATATTATTGACAATGTTGAGAGTAGGAATTACCTTGAAAAATGTCTCAAAAAATACAAGATGCCAATTATATTCCGGTCTGAAACTATCAGACAATATTGTACACATTAATAACATCACAAATTCGCAATAAAACCAAATTGTGAAAAAATCACCAACGGGCAGATTTTGGGCTATTTCTCCATTTACAATCCTGCCCAAAAGTGTCCCTTTTGATATGACACGTCACATTTGAGGTTTATGTAACTGGGGCCCACTTGTTTTACGAGGTTTTGCATTTGACACTAGGTTTTTCCCACCCAGCGATGATATGTTATTTTGTTACACGAGAAAACAATGTATCATTTTGAAAATAAGATATAATATAAGATATGTACCTTGTGCTTTCATCTTCCATCATATAATACTATAGAAAACTTGGGTACTATACCTTCATGTAAGTAGGGGTGAGTTGCCTGACAGTATGCGCACGCATCGTCACAATTTCCATTGTATCATATTTTGTTCAGGGCTCATGTTTTTAAAACTCTCGCCACATCACAATAAGGCTATTGAACAGTGTAGTGGTTGAATGGGGTTCACTCAAGCATATTGATTTAATTGCCACTCCCTTGCCTTTGTCGATAAACATTGAGGTCAACTGATCTATAAGGCGACGAAAAAAGAAAATCCTGTTCTACGGGCCCGACTGACCCAGAGTTTGAACAAATTGGGAAAATTTTTTTCCTGTTTTGGTGATTTTTTGGGTCATTACAAAAAAAAAAGCCGACCGACCCTACTTGAAAGGTCCGTCCGCCCATAGAACAGGGTTCCATTTCATTTTTTCGTCGCCTAATCACAAATTTTAAGATTCGGTTTTAGGGTTTAGGGCTAGGGTGTAGGATTAGGGTAAGGGTTGGGCTAGGGATACAAAACATTTTGTGATGCTTACATGAAGGTAAGCCTAATACTTGATACAAGTTCACATTGGTAACTAGTCAAATTTGGTATGACAAATTTGAAATGCCTTATGGGACGGTTTTTGCCACTTTTAGTACAGCTGAACGAACATTGGCCAATTGGAAATATTTCTTTTTTTGCTTAAAAATATTGTTTAAAATGATTTATTACAAAATTTAAAAAAGAAAAAAATACTGTAAACTCACAAATTAATTTTGTAATCTACTACATGTACAAGTAAAAAAGAATAACTAAAGCAATTTTCCCGATAGGTCACAGTTCAACCGTACCAAAACCGTCCCACGATGCATTGCAAATTTGTATTGCAGAATCAACTTATTTCTTGCACTTGTGCTGAAAGGTATATACAGGGTGTAACAATAAAATTTATACAATTGAATTTTGACTTCTCAGGAAAAACCTAAAAGACTTATGGCACAAATATTATATGTAATACAATCAGTAATATCTGGGCTAAAAGAAGACGTTTAGTTGGTTTCTTTACTAGCTTGGGCTCAAAAGTTATGTCCGATTAATTAAAACGTCCAGAAAACGTGTTGGGCCACTTTTGCCATGTTTGCGCATATCAAGTTTGAACCGCGTAGATATGTTGATCGTGCATTAAACATCAAAGAACTGCAACAAAAGAAATATAAGTGGTGTTTCTTCATATAATTAAAATGAATTTAATTATAATATGATATTTCTTTAAAATCTATGGAAGTCTTGAAATTTCTTTCAAATTATCTTATAAATAAAGTAATTTCTCATATCCCTGAGATATCATTGGTAAAACTGAGAACAATTTTTGCATCCATAAGTACAAAACAATAAGATTTTGTTCAGCTGGGCTTCTAGCTGTTCTGGGGCGACCACTATTGCCAGCATTTCTGTTAATTCTACATACTTCTCATAGTTATATATATGTAATTGTATGCCTTGATGGAAGACGTGAATTTGGAAAATGAGCTATGAACAATCTTATGGTTTCTGCTTGACTCTATGTGCTACCGAATGTTACAACCATAAAAATACGCTCTTCCAACGTGAATTGGGGTTGAAGTTGTTGAGCCATGATTTCTAGTAAATGATTTCTAGTAAATGATTTCTAGTAAATGATTTCTAGTAAATGATTTCTAGTAAATGAGGTTGTTATGTCAGTGCTTAGTTGTGACTTTCAAAAACTCAAGGAGATATTCTATTATGTAATCATTTCTACCACTTCGAATACCCCATTGTTTATAACTACCTATCATAAGATCATCGTCCATGGTTCAACTCTATTCAGTCACGTTTGTAACACTTTAGACAAAAGTGGCCCAAGCGGTTTTAAGACTAGGTTACATAATTGGCCATATCTTCACTTTTATACCGTCGGTTTTATTGGAACAACGCTTAGCTGGTGGCTAAAGAAATTATCTTGATAGACATAAAAATATAAAACCACAAAATAACGGCATACTTGTGTCATTCTAATTTCAAAATTGTACAAATTTTATTGTTACACCCTGTACATGTCAGGATACGATTCTACACCTCCTTACTTCAGCTTGATCCATCGCTTTTCTTCTTCAGTGGTGGTACCTTCCAGATCTCATAAAACACCCACCTTATTCCACACAAAAATATGGTTAAGGAAAATATCTCTAATATTTATTAATTTATTTGGCTTTGTAGACTTTTATAACAGCAATGCACACCTAAGCAGCCACCGCGGTGCTTCCAATTAGAAAATAAAAGTGTTGTTTTAAGACCCAGCCATGTATCTATCGCCTGATATAACATGCCTTTTTCGGGGTGGGGCAAATAAATTCCAATGGGGTCAAAATTTGACAAAAATGGTCAAGAATAGGCAAAAAGGTACAAACAAGGCCTGTAATTCTTATGATTATTAGGACGGTTAGCAACTAACAGTGGGGGGCAAATGCAATTAGACTTCACAAGGAAGGTGGAGTGGGGATGGTGGGGTGGGGTGGGGCCCTGGTTATGCCAATGCCTCTGATTCTTACAAACAGTGCACCATACACTGAATAAAGCACAGCTGGTGGGTGGGATACCTGGTTGTACAACCTAGTCAAAATTTGACCTGAAACCCATACTGATAAAATACATCAATCTGCTCTTTCTTACTGATGTCATTTTTTCCTAAAGGGTAAGGCACCAGAAACAAATATGTTTGATCTTTGGATCGACCATCGATGCTGCTTCAATGCTTGTTATTAATGAACTATCAACTAATTAATCAGAATTAACGCTACATTTATATTGGTCAATATCTATACTAGCACAAATTACTATTTTATTACAAATAACAATAGTAAATTGATTGATTTAATAAATAATAAGGATCGACCAAGCATCGATGGTCGATCGAAAGATCGAACTAATTTGTCTCTATTGCCTAAAGGCAAATTAGAATTGCACACAGACCTTGTTCTTCACAATGGGCTATAGACATGACCTTAATATTCCACACAGGGAGTATCATGTGTGAATATGATTCCAAATGGAGTTACCTGAATGGTGACTCCATTTGAAATCCACACTTCTTGTGTGGCAGATACGCGGTGTAGGGAATTCAAATGGAATAGCCCATTTAAGCTATCCCATAAATTTCAAATATTTTAACACTTTAACAATGATTAAGGCTGGCATTTTCGGTCGGGTAAACGGGTACCCGCCGAGATTACATTACCGGGTAGTTAAGTTTTTATTTTTTCGGTTTTGTAGTGTCCCTGGACCTAGACCTAAATGCTAGGATCATTCATGGTTGACCTAAAAAAAAAAAAAAAAAAAAAAAAAAAAAAAAAAAAAAATTCAAGATATTTTGTTATTTTTAATATGAAAATTGATAATTTGTATTCATGTCATAGTCTATTAATGATTTCAAAATGCATTCAAATTCAATGCACACCTGAGCAGCCACCGCGGTGCTTCCAATTAGAAAATAAAAGTGTTGTTTTAAGACCCAGCCATGTATCTATCGCCTGATATAACATGCCTTTTTCGGGGTGGGGCAAATAAATTCCAATGGGGTCAAAATTTGACAAAAATGGTCAAGAATAGGCAAAAAGGTACAAACAAGGCCTGTAATTCTTATGATTATTAGGACGGTTAGCAACTAACAGTGGGGGCAAATGCAATTAGACTTCACAAGGAAGGTGGAGTGGGGATGGTGGGGTGGGGTGGGGCCCCTGGTTATGCCAATGCCTCTGATTCTTACAAACAGTGCACCATACACTGAATAAAGCACAGCTGGTGGGTGGGGTACCTGGTTGTACAACCTAGTCAAAATTTGACCTGAAACCCATACTGATAAAATACATCAATCTGCTCTTTCTTACTGATGTCATTTTTTCCTAAAGGGTAAGGCACCAGAAACAAATATGTTCGATCTTTGGATCGACCATCGATGCTGCTTCAATGCTTGTTATTAATGAACTATCAACTAATTAATCAGAATTAACGCTACATTTATATTGGTCAATATCTATACTAGCACAAATTACTATTTTATTACAAATAACAATAGTAAATTGATTGATTTAATAAATAATAAGGATCGACCAAGCATCGATGGTCGATCGAAAGATCGAACTAATTTGTCTCTATTGCCTAAAGGCAAATTAGAATTGCACACAGACCTTGTTCTTCACAATGGGCTATAGACATGACCTTAATATTCCACACAGGGAGTATCATGTGTGAATATGATTCCAAATGGAGTTACCTGAATGGTAGACCCAGCCATGTATCTATCGCCTGATATAACATGCCTTTTTCGGGGTGGGGCAAATAAATTCCAATGGGGTCAAAATTTGACAAAAATGGTCAAGAATAGGCAAAAAGGTACAAACAAGGCCTGTAATTCTTATGATTATTAGGACGGTTAGCAACTAACAGTGGGGGGCAAATGCAATTAGACTTCACAAGGAAGGTGGAGTGGGGATGGTGGGGTGGGGTGGGGCCCCTGGTTATGCCAATGCCTCTGATTCTTACAAACAGTGCACCATACACTGAATAAAGCACAGCTGGTGGGTGGGGTACCTGGTTGTACAACCTAGTCAAAATTTGACCTGAAACCCATACTGATAAAATACATCAATCTGCTCTTTCTTACTGATGTCATTTTTCCTAAAGGGTAAGGCACCAGAAACAAATATGTTCGATCTTTGGATCGACCATCGATGCTGCTTCAATGCTTGTTATTAATGAACTATCAACTAATTAATCAGAATTAACGCTACATTTATATTGGTCAATATCTATACTATAGCACAAATTACTATTTTATTACAAATAACAATAGTAAATTGATTGATTTAATAAATAATAAGGATCGACCAAGCATCGATGGTCGATCGAAAAGATCGAACTAATTTGTCTCTATTGCCTAAAGGCAAATTAGAATTGCACACAGACCTTGTTCTTCACAATGGGCTATAGACATGACCTTAATATTCCACACAGGGAGTATCATGTGTGAATATGATTCCAAATGGAGTTACCTGAATGGTGACTCCATTTGAAATCCACACTTCTTGTGTGGCAGATACGCGGTGTAGGAATTCAAATGGAATAGCCCATTTAAGCTATCCCATAAATTTCAAATATTTTAACACTTTAACAATGATTAAGGCTGGCATTTTCGGTCGGGTAAACGGGTACCCGCCCGAGATTACATTACCCAGGTAGTTAAGTTTTTTATTTTTTCGGTTTTGTAGTGTCCCTGGACCTAGACCTAAATGCTAGGATCATTCATGGTTGACCTAAAAAAAAAAAAAAAAAAAAAAAATTCAAGATATTTTGTTATTTTTAATATGAAAATTGATAATTTGTATTCATGTCATAGTCTATTAATGATTTCAAAATGCATTCAAATTCAATACATTTTGAAATCATTAATAGACTATGACATGAATACAAATTATCAATTTTCATATAAAAAATAACAAAATATCTTGAAATTTTTTATTTTTTTTTGTTTGTTTTTTAGGTCAACCATGAATGATCCTGATGGCATTTAGGTCTAGGTCCAGAGACACTAAAACCAAAAAATAAAATTTTTTTTTTTTTGCAATTTGGTACCGGTTACCCGCCCGAAAATTATGGCGGGTACCCGGTACAAAATTACCCGAAAATGCCAGGCCTAACAATGATCACTATTAAATAGTCCCAAACCACAACCACCTTTGTCCATCTATGTCCACAATTACATGTTACTCATTTCGGCAACAAATGGATGGTTTATTTTGCCCTCCATAATAAATGTGACCTGATCCAGTCCACTCAGGCTAAAGTCATATTTTTTGAGTTAATTTCAGGTTTACATGAAGTCAAGTAAAAAATTCTCTTTCTATCTGTCAAAACCCTGTGTTTATAACTGATTTGGTTGCAAATATTTCAACATGACAATCACGGGACGTGTTAGCAAGCACTCGATCAGTGAACTCTGAATAAAACCAGAGATCTCCGGATTTAATATAAAAACTTTACTTTAATTAAATTTTACTGTAATTAAAGCAGGTTTAGTCTTTCAAGTGGTATTTTAGTACACCACTGGATATTACGATCATGCAAAAAGTAAAAATTCAAGAAAAACTGAGGGCAACGCTGAGAGCAAATCACACATTATGTCCTTTATATGCAATGTTGACCAATTCAAAGGATACATTTCCATGTATGATGGTACACAGACAGTTTCTTTGCTGAATTCCACATCACACTCTAATTGCTGCAACTGTTTCTCATACATCTCCAAGGCAGATTTCATGATGGCTCCATTGCCCTGCATGGGTACAGAAAACCAAGATGACAAATCAGGAAAGGAAGTTTATAAAAAACATTTTTAATATTAAGGACATCAAATATGGGAATGAACCAAGAGGTGCAAAAAAAACCTGTAAGGTGACAAAAAAAACCATGTTCTACAGGCGGACGGACCTTTCAAGTACGGTCAGTTGGTTGGGCTCTTTCTTTTCTTTTCACAAAAAAAAAATCACCAAAATCTGAAAACAATTTGCAATTTGGGGAAAATTTGGCTCCTGATATTTTCGAAATTTGGGTTGGCATTCATTTGCACAGGAAAAATGTGTTTCCCAGTTCTTGTAAAATCTGGGTCAGTCTGGCCTGTAGAATAGGGTTTTCTTTTTTCGTCCCCTAATGGACCACATTAAACACCGCTGACCCCTCTCCTTCCATCATCTATATATAACAAAACAAAATGTGCCCCCCTCCCCACACACAAACACACCTATGTAAGTACTGTGTGTCAACCAGGCACAATTATTGGCAAACCAGAGACAATAATATTACACAGTTTAAGATTTTAACGCCTAAGAGGCGACATTTTGCAAATTTATTTTTTCACCATGGGGACCTAATAAGGGACTTCATATACCCCTCCCTTAGAGGTCGGCAGTTATAAAAAGGTCAATCTTTGGCATATTTAAAAGGGGTAACATAGTGAGAGTGCATGGTGACAATTTATATGACACCAGTTTGTTATGAAGTCTCTAGAGAACAGATCTGTTCGATGTAAAAAACACACAAATGTCCCCTTATTCAGGAGAAACTTGCAGAAACATCCATACATATATACTGACCTGTGTGAAATATTTTCCATCTGATTTCAGAACTTTCATTGACAGCTGCAGAATAAGGCGTAAAAAGTCCCACTGTGATCCTGAAAAACATGAAATATGTGGTTAATTTAATATTTGTGATGCGATCAAGCAAAATAAGTTGGAACTCGGAAAGTTTTCGGTTTCTTAAAGGATAGTAAAAAGCATTTGCAAAGCTGCATTTTGCAGAAAACCCCATTGAAATCGAAAAACTAGTTCCAAAGATATGAGCATTTAAAAGAGTTTCCAAAACGACAGGAAATATTGCCTTTGTTTAGCTATACCTCAAAATCAATACTTCCGAGTTCTGACTGTTTTGCTTGATCGCATCACATTTACTGTTTTGCATTACAAGTGTGTGGGCTGATGTTTTTGAAATGGTGTTTTCTATACTTGATGCCTATATCACCCAAACAATCTGATTCTAAGTGTTAAGGTGAGTTGGAGCAATGCATGAGCTACCGGTGTTCGTGCCCAAATATTGCAAAAAATAAAGCCCACACTCATAGGGAAAGGTATGGGTGGTTCTAATACTCATTATAATGCATGTCAGGTCTAGGAATTATATATTATGATATATGTACATGCTCTCCGGAATGTGGACCAGAGACCATGAGCGCCCATCCATCTTACATGTACTTCAATCAGTACATAGTGCTAGTGATGAAATGAGTTTCATATCTCTGAATGCATTTGAAGAGCGTTTTTCCAAACCTCACTCAGTCCACCACCACCATGTTCCTCATTTACTAATACTTGGTTGTAGGTAAACAGGGAGCATGGTGGCCGAGCAGAATGGGCTTCGACTCATAATCGAAAGGTTGTGGGTTCGAGCCTACAACCTTTCGATTAGGAGTCGAAGCCCATTCTGCTCGGCCACCATGCTCCCTGTTTACCTACAACCAAGTATTAGTAAATGAGGAACATGGTGGTGGTGGACTGAGTGAGGTTTGGAAAAACGCTCTTCATTTGTGTTCCTGCATAGCCAGATTTAGTAGTGAGCTGAATGGGCAGTTTTGGATGCTTTGTCCAAGATGTATATTTAGTATGTTCTATCAAAGGTTTATTATAGTAAATTCGCCTTCTCTCACTGATATTACATCAATAAATGATGTCGACTATTTGACTTACCTCTGGCTTCTGTTGTGATGGGAATGGCTGTCAAGTCATTGATTACATAATCAAATTTCTTGCCCTCTTTAATGTAGGTTTCCAAAATTGGTATGCAGTCTTCTACTAGAACCTGTTGACAAAAGAGAAATATGTAGTAAGTCTTTTGTA
The DNA here is from genome assembly GCF_039555335.1 of Amphiura filiformis. NCBI lineage: Eukaryota > Metazoa > Echinodermata > Ophiuroidea > Amphilepidida > Amphiuridae > Amphiura > Amphiura filiformis. Next base: position 1,068,238 of record NW_027305501.1, read on the forward strand.
CATGATTTAATTATCACTAAAGCTCACTAAAACCACTCTGCGTGTATGCATTCCATGTGACGCAATCAGCCGAAGTCATAAATACCCAGGGAATTGATGCCCGGGGCAGCCAAACCTCTGCAGCTATATGTCGGTGATCGAGTGCGTGGCATGCGAGGGGTCCCGGGTTCGAATCCCGGGGGTACCAAGTGACTTCTTTCTTCACCTTCTCTCCTTTTTCGTTTCTTCTTTCCCTTCCGATAGCAAAAAAAACCATGTGTAGGATTAGGGTTAATCTTAAACAAGGTGCTCTATCAAACAAAAATATATATTACATACAATTTCATTAATCTTTAGGCAAGAAAATTTCAACGAGTGTACTATCAGATTGTTATTGTTGTCAAGCATTCGTCAGGCGTGACTCAGGTGTGTCTCCGACTTTCACCAGGTGTGACTCAGACTTTACAAGGCAGGGCAACAGAATGGCCACCACTGCTCGAGTAGAGCACCAACCACATCAGATTGATATATGTGGGAGATCACCTGGAACGCAGCAATAGAATTATGAAATGAAAGGCATAAGACCGATCTGCAAACTTTACAACCAAGGCAGGACAGAAGAAGCACCGCCACTGCTCAGAGAGCACACTCCAGATCAGATTAACAATGGGAGATCACCTATGCACAGCTCTGAAATAAAAGGGATAAGACTAACGGCAGACTATATGGCAGGACTGAAGAATCACCACTACTCGGGTAGAGCACCCATCACCTCAGATGAAGAATGGAAGGTAATCTGGTCCAAACAGGAGCATTGCCTTATGACTGGGTTACAACAGTTAGTATCACTACCATATTCAAGAAAGGCAACTATTTGACTAATTTGATCCCATACAGACTAACAAAAAAAAGCAAAATACAATGGTAAATTATCTAGAAGTACAATTTCTATGGCACAAATTAAAACTACCCTTGAATTAGATTTAAATTGCTGGTTAACATCCAGATCACAGTAGGTCCATGTGGAAAGAATATTTGACCCAGTTCATTCACAGTCTAGCCTGGAGTTACCTTAACTTTTAGGCAATTAATCAACTGTAATCTAAAAGTATCTCTTACCTCATAGTTGGGACCTCTTAGTGAATCCATAGCATTATAGCAAATTCCCCTTAAGTGCTTGATGGCAGCATCAATTACTACTTGATCAATGTGATTGGTATGGTTAAGGAAAAATATAATATGATGAAGTACATACATTATCAATTATTAAGTAACAGAGTTTGCCTAAATCCTAAGGAAATGTTTTATTTTCCCCTTGCAAACTGACACTACACCAAGGGTGATAATATAAAAAGAGCTTTTCTACCAGGACTCTGCTTGGGAAAAAAGTGAGTCCTGGTTCACCAGAATTTAGTCGCACGGACTAGGACTCACTTTACAAAACAGGACTCACTTTTGTTTTAATAATCAATAATTAATAAATTCTAGCACTATGCAAATATAAATGTTTACAGCATTACTTCTTGACTTGTCAAACAATTCATAGAAAGGATATTTCCACCATGGTGATAAACTTAGGTTTTTCTTTGAGAACTTCATGCAGTATTCCGCCATCTCCACCTCCTAGTATAAGTACAGTCTTGTCTTCAAACTTCTCACGTCCATTTCCTGTGATAGCTTTGGTGTAAGAGATATCACTCTCTGCCAAATCTGCATGAAAGGTAGGTAAAACATTAATGGGTTTGGTTAGGGTTTTTAAAAGATTCTTAACTTTATAATCATGGTTATCCTCTTAGCTTAATTAACACTGAAATTAATCTTTGGCAGAATCAAACCCTAGCAGTTAGTAGTACTTATTTTGTAATGATATTGAACATTGACTAAATCAATTTTCAAATGTCCAGAGAGCATATCTGGGAATAATACTGATGAGCAAGATTTGCAAGATGACACCTGTACATTTTCAACCAAAGAAGATTTTCACATCATCCCAGAATACACCATGTGCTGCACACACCACTTAAAGAAAAAAAATTAAAACTTTTTTAGCCAGACCAAACCATGACATATTTTTTATACACACAAGAGCCAGGAAAGTACTATATTAATGTCCTTTCATGTGCAAATAACCAATTTCACACTCTAATGGATTTGAGTATCTACCAGGAACTAACCTATCACTATGCTATATAATAGCCTTCTAAAATTTATGGATTCTAAATACATCAGTGAACATCAAAAGAGAAGCTAGGTTGATCTCTGGTGTCAAAAGATTACTGGTTCCCAATTTTCATTTCAAATTTCATAACCCTATTTTGCCTTAAATTTTACTTTTGCAAGTTCTTAACTTTTGAACACTTGCAATGAGTGCATGATATCCCAGTTACTTATAAATACCATCCAAAACCCAAAAGCTCCAGTGCTAAGCGAAAATTCACATCCATAGGCGTGGTCTCTAATAAAAATAATAATAAAATAAATTGTGTACATGTTTAATGGGATCTTGCATGCATACACTGCTTGTGTAACTTTAATTGCACAGAGTATGTGGCACACTTGCAGCGTAACTTTAAGTTTCCAAAGTTCATGAATAAAGTACTTACTAGGATCCCCATCCAGAATAAGCATATTGCCATACTGTGGTGAATGCATTATCCGAACATGCTGGTATTTACTGTCAGCGTCAAACACAACTCGATCAAAATCATACTCTATCAATCTGTTGTCTACAGTCGGGACATAACAATCAACAGCGCCCCCTCTCTTTATCGCTGGAAACCTGCAGATGACAGGAATGACAAAATCAGAAGACGTTATAACTTTACGACAATCATGTGTATAAAAACAACATTATGCTGATCTGGCCATTGCAGCATTTTGAAAACCATTTGTGACCATCCAGCACAACTGAGCCCTGAAGTCGCCAATCATCATTTTTGAGATATTCAACCAAAATATTCTGCTTGAAATTAGCTTTAAAATGATGTATATCATGTCTATAGTACAAGTTTGACATTTAAATAGTGAAAAATCAATAAAACAGTCAATAAATCCTTTGTTTCCTATTGTTTATTGTTAAGTTCAATGGAGCATATCTCAATAGTGGCACTGCGACATCCGGGCTCAGTTGTGGTGGGTGGTCACATTTCATAAAGCATGTAAAAAGCCCACTCTGTTATAAATATAATCAGTGTCTAATGCTAGTGTACGTAACGTACCATGCTAAATTCAACAGCCTAACTCACACTATAAGAAAAATAACTAGAATTTTGCTTTTGCAGTTCTCAACACAAAGCTACTGTTGCAATACATCCACCTTGACACACATCCTTGTAAATAATCAAGGTGATTTCACTTGGAGCTGGGGAGGGGAATGTAAAAAGACAAAAATACAAATTAAAAAAAAACAATAAATGAGAAATTGAATAAAATAAAAAATAAATTTATACAAATAAGCTATATCAAATTAGCAAATTTTGTGACAAAACCGAGTGGAATTTGTAGACAAACAATTGTCACCCCTTGCAAGTCACATGCCTTACCAGTTCTGAGAAACTGCATGCAGGGTAATTTATGCAAATTAGCTACCAAATTAGCATAATTTATTTTGCGTTGCAAACCTAAATAGAATTTGAAGACCTCCACCAACTCACATCAGTATACGCCTTACCAGTTCCGACAAATTTGCACTCGCAACCTCGGACGCAGCCCTCGAATTAATCCCCAGTGCCGTAATGCCCTCAAAATATGTCATTTACCCAAGGCAGTCACTTGCCGTGCCCTCTACAGTCTGTCCACCTCGAAGTACAAACCAAATCTGTGGCATTGGGGGTCGATGCTTTGCGTCACACGCACTGCGTGTGAAAAAAAATGTGACGCCAGAAAGAGAGTGGTGCGCTTTCGGCAAGTACAAATCGCAAGCGCCAGCAGTTATCATGTGAAAAGAAGCATTTACACACGCATTGCACTCTCATACCTCCCGTTTCCGAGGTCTGTTTACTTTGTACTTCGAGGTGGACAGACTGTAATGAAGTTGCCATCGGTGCCCTAGCCCTGCCCCTTTATTATAAAATCATCTATCAAACTGTTTGTGTGTGTTTTCTTCACTTTTGAGAAATTGCCTTGGTGCCCTTCTCAAATTTTCAACAGTTGCCATGATGCCCTCTTAAAATATTACGAATTGCCGTGCTGCCTTGCCTTTTCAGTGAAAATCTAAGGCAATTATCAACTTGCCCTAAAAAAAGTTGCCGTGCCCCTTCAGATCCTTAATTTGAGGGATGCTCGGACGGACAACCAGGAAACTTATACCTCCAGTGGAGGCATAATAAAAGTAGATCCATACTTTAATATTCCACCAAACCTTCATTTTTGATATCAGATTTGGTCTTTTATCAGATTCTGAGGCTCTCCAGCTTTTACTTTAAAAAACCTGAAACTGGTGAGAAAAATCTGAAAAAGCACATCAATGGTTGCCAAAAAGCCCCAGAATTATTGCTTTAAAACTTTAAAATTAAAGCCCTGTGAAATTTCCTATTATACCTTCCTACCTTTTGCTCTTATTACTTTTAAGCACTTCACTGATTTTCTTCTGCAACTCTTCAATATCTTCATCCCCAAAGGACTTGCCATGCTTGATAGGATTTCCTACTCTTTGAATGTTGACAGTCACCAGATCGGGTCCACAGCTCTGTACCACAGCATTCCTGTTCAAACAAACAAGCAGTGATTACAGAACAGAATGCACTCTCAATAGGGGTTATCCGTGTTCTATAAGCTGCATCCTATCAGCGACTGCTATACCTTGTTTAGGACTTTCAAAAGAAGTACCTGCATGTGCAACCATGACTGTTTCATAATAGCCCGCCAAAGTCATGCAGGTAACTCCGAGGTCATGCATTGAATTGGTTTGAATAAGGAATACTACGGGAACCAGGGCCTTTTGTTCAAAGTCACACATGAGTGAAGTGGATAACCTCTATTAACAGCCAAGTGAAAATCTGGAAAATGTCAAGTAACTACTGCTTGTAACCACTGGGTGGTGACAGAAATAAGTGTTTGTGATCAATTTATTTTTTGGCTGGTATAAAGGACATCTGTGGTGGCAAGCCTTGAAAAACGCAGGCACTGGGAGCAAATTTGCCCTCGTAAAGCCCCAATTGCTTCTGGTCCTTGTAAAATTCACATGAACCAAGAACAATTCTCTAAAACAAATTGCTCCTGGTTCCAGTTTTGCACTTGATGCAGTAGTGCTGATATGCTGTATTAAATGCAGAAAAGGGTTTACTATTTGAAAATTGCTCAGAATTTACTCCTGGTGTTTGTAGAATCCCATTGAACCAGGAGCAATGTTCAAAACCAAATTGTTCCTGGCTTATTTCAAAGCTTGTGTGGTGGGTATGTGTCATTGAAGATTTCACATCACCAAATAATGTCTCTTGTGGGATTCCGTCCTGATCTGCGGTGTTTTTACACCTATAAATCAATATTAAAAACCAAAAAAATTGTGCAAATTTTGGGGAAAATTTGTGCCAGGTAATAAATGTAGGCTTGAATCTAAGCATCTGCCAAGATTGGAAAAGATTCTGGGCTTTAATTCAGATTTTTCATGTATTTCTCAAACCGGCCGCTTCTAGGTAAAATCACAAGTGCTTCTGCTTTGAAAATTGGGTGAAAAAAGTGTATTGCATTTGTGGTCCGGTAGCTCGAAAATTCAATGGTCACCAATATATTTCATTTGTTTGTTTACTTGCTTGTTTGTTTGTCAGTCAGGAAAACATCACTTTGAAAAATTGAGTCGCTTCGTAAGGTAGGTAGAGCCATTTGAATAGAGGCCATTTTGTACACTTAAAGTATAGGGAAATTTATTAGTATTGTGCACCCTCAAACTACATTATAAACCAGACACGCATTCCAATTGGGGCACACAATGGAAAGGCTCAGGCAGGTCAGAGGGAGCAGGACTTACAAATTACATCGTAGTGGTGTTTGCACTCTAATATTGAGATAAATAAAGTTGACATGATATGGTATGGAATGGGTTCTATAAAGGAGATCCTAAAGGCTTATACATGTATAAAGGTGCCACTTCCTGCCCATGTGCATTACTTTTAATTTTCACAGGGAAAATGCCCAAATCTTTTGTTTTGATATATTATTGGCCTTGACTCAACCGCAAGACCTATGGAAATATAAATGCAAGTATTGGCTTTCCTATTCCTATACGATGAATGTATGAATATTAAAATTAAAGGAGTATTTCGTGATCTTCGATTTCTTTTTATGACATTTTTCAGTAGATATCCACGAAAAAAGCTTATTCCCAAAATTTCAGTTGATTCCGATTTTGCGTTTGCGAGTTATGCATGATTTTGTGTATTACACTGCTCCATATGTGTTGTAATTTCGTTCTGGTATACCATTCCAGAACGAAATTCAAATTTCACGATATCTTTGCTAAACGAATTCATCTGCAAGAAATGTTTTGCACATAAACATTATGTACATGTAGCCAGAGGTTTCCAGTGGTATAAAAATCTCAACTTTTTTTGAGAAAAGTGGGGGATGAGGCTGTGGATCACGAAATGCCTTTTAAGTACGGTACCTTGTACTAGGTTTTAGGTAAATGGCTAAATGAAGCAAAAAGGTCACTTTAATGAAGTAAAATGAGAAACAGCCTGTCAAAGTTGGCTTTTTAAATCATGGCTCACTTCAGCAGCCAAGATTTAATTGTCACTGGCTCCCAACTTTGAAAGCACATAATTCCTTTGGACCCCTTACTTAGCTACATACGATACCACAACATCATTAAGTCATCTACCATTCAGTGGCTTTGACCAAATCCAAGCGATATGGAAACTTGGCTGGCTCATGATCAGATCAATTGGGCTGGAATGACTCCTCACCTCGAAGGTCAGTATTTCACCTTTGACCTTTTCATACGTGTTACCGTACCTGCCATCGTCTCCACAGAACATGAGAAGGAATTCTGCCTTTTCTGTCATGTGTCCATTAGTACAAGTAGGAAGATTAACTATGGTTAAATGGTTAAATCCATAAGCATTGAAGATGTCAGCAAGAGAATTCTGTGCTTTATCCCACTCATCTGAAATAAATAAACCATATTCAACCAACCTTAATAACAACCGTAGCTTTTTTAGGCTAAAAAAAAGAGTTAATGTCTCAAAGCCGCCGCATGAGTTTGTTTTTCTACTCGTATCAAAATTTAGTGATGAAACAAAAATTATGAGCACCTCAAGACACATGGCCTTATCTTTTCTTAAACTTGAAGAAGGTTTATAAGACCTTGTTCGAAAATTCTAACTTTATAATCAAATTAAGTAATTCTTGGCCAAACTGGAACATGCGCGTTGCGTCCATGTAGTGTACTAAGCGTGTACGCAGTGTAAGGTCTTCTGTACTGCGCTATATTCGCGTGTGTTTATCGCGGAGCCACTAGCGTTCACAGTGTTCCAGTTTGGCCAAGAATTACTTAATTTGATTATAGTATGAACAACCGATAGCTTGTGATACTAAAGTTAGAAGGTGCAAGTATTTGTTCTCATGTCACGTACCTTGTTTGGCACATGTACACAGTTGCCATGCAGGGCACAATTTCATGCATATGAATAAAAACTTCTTCCTCAAGTTTATAATTGTCTCAAAAATATGAGGATATTGTTCTTGACATATTTAGTGACACATGCGCTATATACCTTCATCAATTCATCATGATTGTACTTACTAAAAGCGTCATTTTGTGTCAAATTTCCTGGCGTGATCGTAAGACATCACATAGTCCCCATTGTAATTGGTGATCAACACGTGTAGTGCTGGGCTCACATGTTCAAGAACCGGAAGGATATCACCATCAGTTTGCAATGACAAGTCAACCTTTGCAAATCCAGCACTGGATTTTCTCAAATCTTTAATCAGCGCGCAGTTGACAGGCGCCAAAACAACTTTGATCAAGCAAGGTTGCAGAATTAAACAGACTCATATAAATATGGTCGGAATTTGTACTTCAGCGCCTGTGTTTCCGGTTTAAAGTAAGCAAACACTTCAGCTAAGATACATAAATGTTAGTCCAGCCAAATTGGACATTCGGAACAATTGTTTTAAAAGCGTAGAAGAAGTGACAACGCTACACAGACGAGTTTTGTAATACCAGCAAGTTCTATCTTATGCACACAGTAACTATTGTGTCGGCGTGCATAAAAGATAGAGTTTTCGATCAAATAAAACCTGTCACCTTATAATGCAGCTATAATTGGAACTGGTAGGGCCTAATGTCATACAATGGTGAACAGTTTCACCACCGCCTTTGTTGGAAAGAAATCTTTCAAAGTTTACCGTAATGTTTTCAAGTCTGTTAAAAAGTTTTCAGAAAATGTTTTTCACTGACATTGTCATTAATGTCATTACTTTTTCAGAACTTTGATGAATAAAACATGTGGGTTGTTTCCCATTAATGTTTGATTGGTAGACCCTGGAAGATAGGTTCTATGGTTTGATAGAAAATGTTTAAGATCACACTCACCCCCCCTCTCTCTCTCCAATAGGCCTACACATACCCCCCCTCTCTCTCTCCAATAGGCCTACACATACACCACACACACAAAAATAAAGAAAATCTCAAGTAAGGGGCAGACACAAAACTGTTCCGGTTGTCCTAGACGTACTGCCTGCATGTCTTAGGTCCTATCCTTCAACATACTGACATTTACTGGGCCCTTTCAGTAATCAGATAATGTCATAATGTTAAATAAAGATTACTGAGTTACAGTTACTGGAACTACCGGTTGTCCAAACACTCAAGCATCAGAAGGATGGTCCAATAGACTAGAGTGATTCAAGCAGCATGAATAGGGGATTAAAAAGTTGTGAAGCTGGACGGACCATGGGCTCCCAAGCATTGCCAAGTATGTGCTTCTTTTGTCCAATTCATGATGAATTTGCCATGATGATTTCGAATCATGGAATGTAAACAGTTCAGACCCGGCAGGAAATGATTATTTTGTTCTGGGATTGATTCTTCAGACTAAACAGATTCCTGCAAAAAATAACAGTTTTTGAGAAAATCTCAGAGATTTTTGACAAAATTTGAAGATCCTGACTCGATCTACACCCATCGTATGTGTGAGTTACGGCTTTTCACAATCCTTTGGTTTAGGCCTACATGTATACATATGTATACCGGCTCCATACATTCGAAGGATAGACTCGATCAAGGAAGTACATAGAGTGGTAGATACTACATGTAGTACAAGAAACTTATACGATGTCCTTATTCACAAACTGATACTATCTGTCCATCGTATAAGACTGTTACCGTACGGCAATGTGGTGAAGGAATATTACACAGTCAAGAATAGGCTCCATCATTTTTTTATTATGATCCCTCCCAGTCTCCCGAAACATCAAAACATCAAAAGCGTTGCACTTATACTTACTTAAGACTGTCCTTTTTCACATAAGGCCGTGTAAAATTAATATTTTGGTTCTCGTCCCGCCCTCCTCAATTTCTGGGATTTGTCAGATTTTTTTTTTTTTTTTTTATAGATTTTTCAATTTTTTTAGACTTTGGAATGATTTATGAAATCTTCATACATATAAATAAGTTTATTAGAGAACAAGCATCACTTCCAAGTCTTTTTGTGGTACTCTAGGGGGTTTATCCCTCAGAATCTCACATTTGAAAAAAAAAAGGGCCTCATCGTTTCCTCGAGCACTGTTGGAGAAGACCGAAAACTACTGACAATGCTAATTTTACATTGGAAAAAAAAAAAAAAAAAAAACACCTCCTCCCTCATCAATTCATGAAAATCCTCTGGGCGAGAACCAAAACATTAATTTTATACTGCCAAACGCAGACAAAGTAGGGCCAACTTGCCTAGAAATGGTCAAATTTTGGCAAGAAATATCTCTGTGTAATCCTATGTAAGTCCCATATCACATCGTTATCGGCGATCGAGGTTTTTTTTCTGAAGTTTGGTTGGTACCCACCAGCGTCATGCATCATACGTGTGCATGTGACGTGACACAGCTAAAATAATCGACCGGGAATCGGGGATCGTTAAAACGTCAACAAATTTCAAAACACAGAAAGCAGTAAACTTAATGGCGAGCGGTCCGAATTTTGAGCCATACAAGTTTACGTGGTGAACTAGGTAGATACATCAGGCTAGCGGCACTCTGTACAAATTGCCTATACCGATTCCAAAGACAAAACCTGTGGCACAGTCGCATCCCCTGCTTGTACGTGTTTATCTAGGTCGACGTGACGAACAGTCAGGGTCAAAGAACAGCGCAATCTGTCTGCTGCCAAGATCCGTAATATATTTCTATTAGTCACCTTTTTGTACCGTTCGCAGATACATGTAGTGTGACGTCTGCCCAACAACAACAATATGGGCATATTTTATTTTATTTATTTATTTGAACGGACGCTTTTAGGCCTATATCAGTGGCACACGCCTTAATTGGCGGTGTGCGTTCATATAAAAGACAAAAAAAACAAACATTTAAAACAACAACAACAATAACTCATAGGAAAATGAACCACATACATCCAATGACAGCGCCTTTTCGTACATGCGTAGCTACGTCACATTATAGCTCATTCATATCATATTCATTACATATTCAAAATCACCTTTCAGGATTTGTGGTGTGACGAACAGACTCTTATACAGGTATCGAGCTCACGCTGTCCTCACTTGAGCGATCGATGTAGCGCCTCTCTTAATTCAGTACTCTCAGGATACATTACATGGAATAAACTTCCTATTTTAAAGAAGTAGTGAATGTTAAGACAACAAACCAATTCAAGGGCAAAATTGACAAGTTTTGGAGCAAGAATGGATATGGGGAACTAAAAGGCTTAAAGCTATAATTTTAACCCATCAAATCTAAGTGTAAGTGTAAGTTAGTCCGAATAATCAGACCCAGAACAAATTATTAATTTCTGACATTATCGTGTACTGGGTCTGAACTGTTTTCATTCGAAATCTTGATGGCAAATTGGACAATAGAAGCACATGGTGCTACTTCACAGTTTTTAATCCCCTATTCATGTTGCGTGAATCACTGATTTAGTCTCTATTGTGGACCATCCTTTTGATACTTGAGTATTTGGACAAGCGGAACAGGTTTGACAGGCCCCTTTGTCTACCTCTCTGTTTGTAAACAAACGAGGAGGTCGAAATCGTCCTCCTCGCCGAATACGAAAGTCAGCGTAATAGTACGGCACTAAGTGTAAGTGTAATTCAGCTTCAAATATGTACCGTATGTAATTTTAAGCTTATGTTATTGAAAAACTCATCATCATGAAACATGTGAAATCAATCATACAGTCATCTTATCTCTTTCTTCATTCAATCATCGCAGCATTTGTCTCATTCTCACTAACCTTGATCGAGATCAGCAGAAGGCTGGATATTCAATAAGGTTGTAAATGCCATCTTCGATAATGTACTGAATTTCCTGATCGATTGAATTTTGTTATTTACATCCAGCTGCCAACACATGGGAAGCCTTTTTCGGCACCACGTAGAGCAGGTTATCAATATTAATGAAGTGACGTCATGCACCGTGTTTCGTTGGATACATTTTCTAGAAATTAGAAAATGTTTTGAGCATGTTTTAAACAGATTTGAATAGGAGTACACTGATCAATATGCCTTTTGTTTGGAGTAAATCGGACATACGGTTTTCATAATACATCAATTTATATTTTCTTTGTATCCTATTGTTTTTGTCAATAATCAATATAATGAGCTAAAAGGACTGGAAAGGCTCATTAATATGTAATTTTTGCCAATATTTTGCTAAAAATCAATGCATAAATGTTCAGGGTACTTTTATTTTGCATACTCATTTGCCCTGAAACTTGGTCAAAGTGTTTCTAATATGTTCTAATGTATTATACAGTGAAGCCGCCCTCTAATTTGCATATTTGCATAATTAATGAGCTAATTTGCATAAATGCTAATTAATTATGCAAACACATGTTCGGACTAGCGAACCCTCGGACTAAAGAACCTTCGGATTACAGAAGCGTCGGATTATACAGCAGTCCCCTGTGGAACACCATTGTAGATAGCTGTAGATCTCTGCTTTGGTTTTATGTTCACGCCAGGATATATTTCGAACCCTCATCAACAGCCGGGTGTAGGTACCATCAAGACGGTCCTGAAGATCTTTCTTCATTGTCCAGGTCTCACTTCCATAGAGGATACTCTCTACGCAGGCTCTAAAGAAGGCAAGCTTGGTATTTCTTGATATGTTGGACTGCCAGATGGTGTGCAGCTTGTTGCAAGCTTTCCATGCTTGAGCTACATGGGGACTGCTCTATAATCCGAAGGTTCTATAATCCGAAAGTCCTTTAGTCCGAAGGTTCGCTAGTCCGAACACGTGTTCATAGCATTCGCTAGTCCGAATTTTAAAAGAGGTTCGCTAGTCCGAAAAAAAATTGAAAAGGGGTTCTTTATTCCGACGGTTCTTTATTTCGAAGGTTCTTTAGTCCGAATTTTAAAAACGTTCTCTAGTCCGAATATGAAAATAGTCTCTATAGTCCGAATTTTAAAAAGGGTTCTATAGTCCGAATATAGAAATAGGCTCTATAGTCCGAATTTTAAAAAGGGTTCTATAGTCCGAATATAGAAATAGGCTCTATAATCCTAATTCAAAAAAGGGTTCTCTAGTCCGAAATTGCAAAACGGTTCTATAGTCCGAAACGGATACCGTGTTCATTAGTCCGAATCAGTAAATAGGTTCTATAGTCCGATTTTTTAAAACATTAACATAACCTCTAGCTAGATAAGACTAAAGCAGAGTTTATGATAAACGAGATGACTCTACTGCTAAAAGGGCGTACACCACCAAATCACGATGTATTATGTAGGCTAGATGGATTCCAGTAAAAATAAAAATCTTTTTAGAGATTTTTTGGCCTTTCTGTGGAAAAAAGAGAGGCATATTATAGCTTAAATAAATATTTGAGACCTACACATGAACTTGAATCGCCCAAAAAGTTGCATAACACAATTTTTGAATAAAGTAGGCCCTCGGATTTAAATATGGCCAGAAACGGGTTTTCAGGGTAGAGAACGGGTCAAAAATGATGATGATTTAATCACAAGACTACCCGTACATTGAAACATTTTTCAACCTGGGCACCACCCCCCCAAGATAAAACTATACTTTAACTATTCTATAAACTCATTTGTTTAAATGACTAAAATTTGTTTAAATGAAAAAGCCGCAGCATTTACATGCCGGGATGGCGCTATAAAAATTTGAACTCGACAATGCCCGAATACATCGTAGAGTATTACTAGTATATAATATTATAATGGAATGAAAAACGGATAAAAATGAAGAAAATATCACCAGAAAAAAATAAAGGTGAACGTCAATGTACGATACGGAAAATATCCAGAGAAGCAACTATGTTGAACAGCAGCGGATTTGTATTTAACAATTGATGAATTGACACTGAAACAAATGATAAAAATAACATTCGGACTATGGAACCCGTTTACCAATTCGGACTAAAGAGCACGGTGTCCGTGTCGGACTATAGAACCGTTTTGCAATTTCGGACTAGAGAACCTTTTTTTTTAATTCGGACTATAGAGCCTATTTTCATATTCGGACTAGAGAACCGTTTTTAAAATTCGAACTATAGAACCTTCGAAATAAAGAACCGTCGGAATAAAGAACCTTCGTAATAAAGAACCGTCGGATTAAAGAACCTTCGGACTAAAGAACCGTCGGACTAAAGAACCGTCAGACTATAGAGCTTCCACCCTCTACATACGAGGGTTGGTCAATAATATCCCGCAACCATTATTTATCTCCGCTCATGCATGACTTAGATGACTGTTACTTACGATCAATAAAGTTTGTACCTTTGTCTTTCAAAACGCACAACAATTAGTATCAGAGTACCTTTAATTACGTAATCTCATTTGCATAAAGTCATTGCTTTATGTACACTGACAATTGTCAACATTGGCGGGAAATTTGAATTGACGTTGAGGAACGTGTAATAAAAAGAAGCAGAAATAAGGACCAAAGCATTTTACAAGCCTTATTTTTGGTATGAGGTAATCTGAGTATATTCAATTGATAATTGTGAAAGAAGAAATGTATCCGTCAGCAGATGAGGAAAGGGACCGTCTTTGAACTTTACCAAAAATAGGCCTATAACAACAAGCAAAAATGGTGTAAAAATCGCAAAAAAGAGCCCACACGGCAGAAGAAAGAATCCAAATTATCTCCAAAATAAAACAAAACCAAATATGGTTATTGGTATGGTATTAGAGATCATAGTCAGGACAATAGAACTTGTTGCCACAAAAATGGAAATATGCGCATGCGTTGATGGTATGCATGATTGAATGTACCAAAAATGTATGAAAAACATAAAATTTCATCAAAAAAGCGCTAAAAATATGACTAATACATGGTTTGCGGAACAGTAGCTTTGTGAGTGAATCGCTATACCAAGTATTATGCTAAAATTAGACACACCTTTCGAAATTCAAATTTCTTATTCAATCCAGAGCCTCTATGGTGTGATACTTTAATTACAAAATCAAGACCTTTTGAAAACAAGGGTTCATTAAGAAAGAAATGTTTATGATTTCACCACTGGGACCTCCCTTATTAATAATCAGTAGATCCCCAATCAAACCAGGTACCATTGGTTAAATTTTGTCATCGATTAATCTTTCTATCTCATTATGTAAAGAACAATGGGTGATAAAGCCTACTCAAAATTGGAGATATTCGACACGATTTCTTTTCTTTAATAAAAATGGTATATGTCTAAAAAGAGTCCACCATCATGCCTATGTTATCGGTCTATAAAGCTGCAAAAACCGGGCCATATTTCATACTTTTATTCTCAAGATATTTGGAATTATGTAACAATACTTCAATTTGGCGCGAGATTTTCTTGACTACTTTTCACCATAAATCAGGCAGTGCCTATACGCTATTGTGTTTATGCTAATGTCATTACGTAATCAAGCATTCAGCATCGCTAATACATATTCGTTTTGAAAGACAAAAGTGCAAACTTGAATTTAGCGTAAGTAACAGTCATCCAAGTCATGCATGAGCGGAGATACACCTTAGTTGCGGGAATTTATTGACCAGCCCTCGTACATGGTACATTGTAAGCATAGTCCACAATTAATGACATGGATCGAAAGCAGTATGCAGACTCCGAGTATTAGACGTACAATATTGTATGTAACATATCTACGTTATTTAATCTATTTCCAGTAATGTTTAAGTTCTAACGAATGTTTGATGACGTAAAATCAATAATATGTTACGTATAATATCTGGTAGAAATATATTATCGATTTTATGTCATCAAACATTACTGGAAATAGAATGGCAATAGATTAAATAACGTTATGTTACATACAATATTGTACGTCTAATAAAAAGTCTGCATACTGCTTTACTTTAGTTAACACAGTTATCGAACTATTTAATTGATCAATTGTATCACATTTTACTTTTTATTTCTACACGTAACAATAATTGTTTGAAATAGAAATAGAATCATTTTTGGGCGGGTGCGGCGTGCCGCACCCGCCCTATATTCTCTGACTATTGACCTACTTTTTCACATGCCGCAGTGTTGAGAAAATATTCGTGCCGGTTATATCCCAAACACCCACAGAGGTGATAGTTTACGGCGAGTTTTGTAATTATTACTTGATTTTGATATGTAAGTAATACGATTAAGTCGTCATAGGCAGGAATGTGTTTGTATTAAAAGAAATAACAAAAATAATTATTTAAGTAATATAAAAACTGCCAGGCACACCACTGGTTCAATCGTGAGCGCCGTGGCGCGAAGACGTATACGGGTGTATTGCGGAGGCCCCCTGATTGGATCCAGGGGCAATGCCCTGGCAGGGTCCAGAGGTGGAGTCTCCATGAAGCTGATGGATTTGAGCCTAGGGGCACAGTGCCCCAAATGTTAAAACCAATGGATATTGGAGTCCATAATATTTGACCTTTGGAGCTTATGTACCCAGTGATATCAGTGGAACTACTTAGAGACCTGCCCGGGAGACCTGAAGCTGCTTTAGGCGAGTCTGTACAATATCGCCACCCACGGCGTGGTGACCACGAGCCCTCGCCGTTAGCTCGTAACCCAACCGCGCCGAGTTGTATGCTTGGCCACTGTAATGTAGGCCTAAAATTAGAGTAGTGAGATTGCAAATTTTCCCTTCGCGAAACACAACTTTCGCTTGCAATAGTACGAAGTCCAGGAACACTATAGAATTGAACTCCTCACTATTGGGCCCGCGCTAATTTGCTGACAGGGCCCTAAATCCGCCACAGCGTTTTGCCGCCATCTTTTTGAATCGCGTCGCGCTTTTACCCGATGCAGGGGACAAAATTTGCTGAAAATATTTCTCGTTCAATAGTGGTTTCTGCGTACCTGAATGATGTGTGGCACAGTTTTGTATCACCGAAGCATTTTTAAAATCTGATCTATAGGTAATTACATTTGGTAAACTACAAAAGTTACCCCTGATGTCATCGCCAATAAAACCATCTCTATGTATAGTTGTCCAATTGTAACGCTGTGCAATAACACCAATGAAGATAGGCGGGAAAGGAATTAAAGTCATATTCCAAGAAACTTGGAAAATTCTTTCAGTTGCTTTCCTTGTAAGCACAAGTCCAGCTTCTAACGAACACAATGGGTGATATGAAATATTGGAAAATACGGTGACAAGTTTCCCTTGTAGCATTTCAAGGTTTGCGGGTTGTACTTCACGTAGCATCACCAGAAGCCGTTCGTATGACACAAAAAGTAAGTCATCACCGACGAAAATAAAATTTGCCCGGGAGCATTTTGAGTGTACCCACTTCACACCCATCAGGAGTTTTAAAGTTGAATTCAAATTAGTGTCTAGAAATTGTCCTTGAATTACATCTTGATATCTTTGGCTTTCCTTTATTACCAAGTCTTGTATTTTGCTGGTATTTTTGCCTTCCACAGAAGGTAATCCGATAACAAATACCAAGCTAACTTGCGATGCAACAGTATCAGTCCTTCTGCCTTCATAGATAACAGCTTTCCGTAGAGCTATTCTGGAATCAAATGATTCTGGTGAGGAAAAAATGACTGATGTCAAAATTCTGTTGTTGCCTTTTCGACATTCCGGTAATAACGTGACGGGAGTTAGCGTCTGTGTTAGAAGAACATCATTCACGTTTGGAAGACCTTTAATTGCCTTTCGCAGCGGAGCTGAAATAGTAAGCTCGGGTTTGATATCATCATTACATGCATCACGTGTATTTACCATAAGAATAATACCAATTTATAAGTAACATCATGAGTACATATCTGACAAGTCGGTTTCCTCGAACCATTCTGAGACATACAGTGCCACAGGATTGAGTGACGTGAGAAAGAATGTCAGTGACGCTTTAAGTTATATCGCAAAATGTGTTATACAGCCTGTCTCAAAAAAAATTGTGCAAGTGAAAAGCGCCCTCTCTGGCAATTAGAAAACACCGTTGTGAAATAATGCTTACATCAACGTCAAGGGTGTAGTCTTAGCTCTCAAATGCCGTTTGTTCTGTTCAATTTGCTTGTTTAAATCTCGAGATATATTTAGTTTAAGACAAAAGGGTAAAATCACAATTGTGCCACTTTTACTAGGGAAAAGGGCTTTACATGTAACAGTGATAGCATCAAGTTTATCAAGAGTTCCTTCGTGAAATCAAAAGATTGTATCAATTACACAATACAAATATTTTTTGACTGTTTTAACTGTTTCGTCATGATGCAGGAATGATGATTCTCTTTTTCCACTTAAAAGAGATTAAAAGATAAATAAATATTTCACATTCTGCTGTAAAAATTGATTTCACATTCTGCTGTTCTGCATGTGCATGTCAATGATTTTAACATGGTAAATACTGTTCTCTTAGTCACTCAAGACATGTTAAAAGACAAACAAATATTATGCACTTATACATTATGTTATAGGTTAATGAACGCGTATTACTTGTTGGGAGATATATTAGACAGAATAATGCACGCGTGCTGATGTTGATGCGTCTAATGCATGCGCCCCGAAAGGGGGAGTGCATATTAGACGCATCAACATCAGCTATCATTGATTTACATGTACAGCTCTCTTCCCTAGTAAAAGTGGCACAATTGTGATTTTACCCTTTCGTTGTTAAATAAACATATCTCGAAATTGGAACAAGCAAATTGAACAGAACAAACAGCATTTGAGAGCTAATACTGCGCCCGTGACGTTGATGTAAGCATTATGTCACAACGGTATTTTCTAATTGCCAAAGAGGGCGCTTGTCACTTGCACAATTTTTTTTGAGACAGGCTGTACAAGAACAAGTATGAAATTTAATTGTTTCACTTGCGCAAATCTGGCACACTAATATACGCATTGAGAGGTCAACACAAGTATTGTCCAGGTGTTAGAAAACAGTGAGATTGATTTAATAACACATGCATTATTACCTACTTTATTCACAATATTGACAAAATCCCAGCTGTTGGTAATTTTTAATTCATCATATTCTAAAGTTCTTTGGATATTGTCCCACATTGTATGTTAAATTTCATTCAATACTTCATTCAAATAAATATATGAATCTTAAGTATACCAAATTTTAATCAAATTAAATTCTACATTTGACCAGGAATTACCTAGGGCTTAGAATCGATCAGTCCTGTTGTTGCTATGCACATCCGATTGGTTCAAATATCGAGTACGAGTATCTGGTCGACTCGCACGCGCTGAATCGTGTCATATTACACGGCTTAGAACTAATAAGATGGCAGGAAAGCTCAGGAACGTTGTCAAGTGTTTAAGAATTTATTTTAATTTACAACTGTGCAGGTCTCTCTGTTTACAAATTCATTCATTCCTTCTTCATATATACCCTTGTCTCAAAAACTATGAGAGGAAAACAACTTGTCAAATGCTTTCCGAAGAGCCATTTTGAGTTTAGTGAAGAAGAAATCACCATTACCAACATCATGTGTTTGTCTTTCCGACACTCATGTAATGATTACCGTGTGTTTAGATGAACGTAATTCATATGACGTTAAATACAGTCTTTTAATTGTTTTTAATAGCGGAGCTAAAAAATTATTATCACATAATCGAATAATTATATATATATAAATGTATAAAGGGAACCCTTTACAACTTTTAAAAGTATGTATCCTGGGGTACTTATTTGTGTAGAATTCAAATCTGGCATCAGAAAACTTGTAACTCATTTACTTTAAAAGATGTAGGACCCTCACAATGCAACTTCGTCCATCCAGGACCAACTTTGGGGGGTCAGAACTCCAAAAGTAAAAATAATTTTATGTCCATTTTTTTGCCAGTCAGAGCCCTTTGGTAGGACATTACTCTTATCCAATATTGAACCTATTAGAATACTTTTAGCTGAGATATTACCCATGCAAAACCCCATTTTGTACATTTTGACCCCCCTGAAAACCAATGTCAGACATTTTGCCCCACCATAAACTTCAGGTATGTTGAAGATATGTCCTTGGACAACATTTCTGAGAGATATTGGCTTGGGGTCTTGATGGCTTCAACACATCACTTAGGTTTGCCTACTCCATAGAGTTGTACACATTTTTGATTTCGCATGTATAATGACTTATGTACAACTCTATGGAGAATGCAAACCTAACTGATGTGTTGAAGCCATCGAGACCCCAAGCCAATATCTCTCAGAAATGTTGTCCAAGGACATATTTTCAACATACCTGAAGTTGATGGTGGATCAAAATGTCTGACATTGGTTTTCAGGGGGGGTCAAAATGTACAAAAAATGTACAATTGGGGTTTTGTATGGGTAATATCTCAGCTAAAAGTATTCTAATAGGCTCAATATTGGATATGAGTAATGTCCTACCAAAGGGCTCTGACTGGCAAAAAAATTGACGCTAAAATTATTTTTACTTTTGGAGTTCTGACCCCCCCAAAGTTGGTCCTGGATGGACGAAGTTGCATTTTGAGGGCCCTATATCTTTTAAAGTAAAGGAGTTACAAGTTTTCTGATGCCAGATTTGAATTCTGCACAAATAAGTACCCCAGGATACATACTTTTCAAAGTTGTTAAGGGTTCCCTTTATACATTTATGGACCTCCAAACGTCGTCTTTCGCGTTGCGACACATTTTTTCCCCCTAAATTTCAAATTGATGCCAGCCACGGGAAACGAAATGGAGCATGAAGCTCAAATTTTCGGGATTTTACCCTGGGATTTTACTTTCTCATCAATATCTACCACCACACAGAAAAAGAAAAAAAAATTGAAGAGGTGCTGCGGTGCACATCCCTGGAGTTGACATGGAATGGGTCAGCATTGGGTCAGCATTGCTGATCTGAACCACAAACTAGGAGCTGCCAGTGAAAAAGGCTCTATCACTAGCACCCTTCTTCTTGGAAAGAAGCACCAAGAAGGAAATACTCGTCTGATCTTGTCTGGTGTTGATCTTGTTAATGTAATATAGGTTTATGTAAACTCGTTTGACAAAATTCAGTAATTTGGCAATTATACGAGAGTTTGAATGAGAATCACTTACTTTTTATAATTTACTTTTGAATATTTATGGTACAATTTGTGCAAGGGGTATTTTTTACTCTTAAAATACAACAAGCTGCGATTTTTTACACCAGAAATGGAAACTAGAGACCTCTGGTAATTGATCTTGTAAATATATAAATGGTATAAAACAAGTTCAATAAAATTAGGAAATATAGCAATTTGTATTTTTTTCATTTTATATTGCTGTAAACATGAGTGTATGAGTTTAAAAATGAAAATCATTTTAATACTTTTGAATATTATGGTACACTTTGGTTATAGTGTTAAAGGGGTATTTCGTAATTTTAGCATCCTATTTTTAAGATACGGTTCAATAGATATCCACGACAAAAGCATAAATTTAGTTGATTTGCACAATTGCATATACTCTTATTACACGGTTGTTTGATGTGATCATTTATTAATTTTCTAACAAAACATTATTATAATGTTCAATTCTTGACCTGAATAATACCAACAGCTAGCACACTCATAAACTGTACCTACACATATATTTTGTAGCAATTTTTAACATAGGTTTTCGTTTCTATATCAAATTATTCATCTTTTTCTGCGGTAATTTCAAGTATATAAACTGCATATTTGTGTGCAAATTGAGGGCGCTATTTACATATATTTTAAATTTAAATTAGACAAATAATTTGAATTATTCCTTACATTACATGATAAAAAGTTTTTTTGAAAATTCCCTTGTCATTTGTTAGTCTGTTTGCTGATGTTCTAATACCATTTTACAAGTGTAAAGAAGCAAACAAGATTTTAGATAAATAGCGCCATCATTGTTCAACTTTTCTTTAAAATGACACAGTTTTACATGCCATCAAACAACCGTGATTACCATGATTACGGTGCCCCATGTGACACATGACCAGCCCAGCGAGTCAATTGCCTGATGAAATCTGATGGTATCAGACCCAACGTAGCAAGTTGTAAAAGTAATTTCCTGTAAAAGATTTAATTCAAAACTTTGTGATTTTAACAATGACTGAGAATATTCACTATATAGAAATAGGTTTTATTATAAGTATCTATAAAAGACATACAAGCAACATAAAAAGAGAAAAAAGAAAAACGGATGTTGAGCAAAAATTGATAATTTGCATAAAACAAAAATGCCCGCTTATGCACTTTTCAAAGTTGGTCGAACCTAGATAAATGTATTCCTCTCATCATCAGGATAAAATATATGAAAATAGTTCGATGACCGAATTGAAGCTGATAAAGTTGTTATTTTGCAATTACTTAGAGTTCTTTGACCACTAACACAACAGATGTCTTTAGTTGAGTTATCATTGTTATATTATCTTATTTTGTTTATTCGGAATGATGGTTAGCATGGTTAGGGGTCGGTGTCAATCGATGCCAATATTACGTTAAACTTTTTTTCAATCTCACGTTTGACGGTAAAAAATGAACTGACATCTCAAGAACCGCAAGGATCAATATTGAGTCCTCTGCTTTTCATTAGAAATGAATGAATGATCTCTGTAATGTAGGTCTACTTAAATTGAGGTGGAGGCTATAATACTGTACGACACATCAAGCAATAATGTGTGATTTGCATAAAGAATAGATTCCTATTTAAATGTTAGTTTCCACTGATCACATTATCCCATTTTAATTTCGAGCCAAATAAATGAGGTATGCACACAGTTTATACGTCAAGACGTAAGACGAATACCGATATGCACAAATTTTATACGTCAATGATTCAATGCACGCGATGTGTTTAGCCATCACTAGATCGGTGAACTATGAATAAAACCGGATATCTCCGGATTTAATATAAACTTAAATTATACTGTAATTAGAGCACTTAAGACTTTAATAGTCTTTCACGTGGTATTTTAGTATACCATGGACATTGCAACCTACAATGCATGTATAAGGTAGAAATTCGACAAAAATTGAGGGCGTCGCTGTGAAGAAAATCACACATTATGGCTTTAACTGGAACATTAATTATTACCTGAACAAAACCGAAAAGGCTCACTGGGTTTACCCTATTTTGAGCTATGAACTGCGGAATCCTACTTTCGGGTATTCCGTGACAGATCATCCAATGGGCTTAATCTGCCCATGATGCAGTCATGTCTACAGTAGAATTCACCACGACCTTTGCAGGACTTAAACCCCATTAAAAGCTATTAAACCAAGATAACACTCATTGAAAACAGCTAAACTATGTTACGATCAGATCTTCTCTGGTTAAATCCACACACACATGTGTCTGTTTTACTTGTGCAATGAGCAATAAGCTGGTATTATAGTTTCAGTTGGGTGAACGATTATAAAGCAAACGCAAGGTAACAATTACCGTGTGGCCTTTGTTCACGAAATGAGACAATACTGTGCATATTGTTAACCACATTCTTGAAAATGAGAAACATAATGGCTGTGGGCCGTAACACGGTTTGGAAATAATTTCTTCATATTTGTTGGTGTTATCTGTCGTTTACATATCCTTCCTAAAACACCAAAGTGCGAATATTTCCGAACACCTAAATTAGCTATAAATTTAGGAAATGTTACAAAACTATATTTTCGAGAATTTTAGAAGAGTACTTTAAATATTGGCCGGTTATTTTTCACACAGTGACGTTAACTAGGCAATGTACTATAACCTATAACATACACTAAAACACCAAAGTGCGAATATTTCCAAACATCTAAATTAGCTAAAAATTTAGGACATGTTACAAAACTATATTTTCTAGAATTATAGAAGAGTACTTTTAATATTTGCCGGTTATTTTTCACACAGCGACGTTAACTAGGCAATTACCCATACTTCTAACATACGCTATTTGTAGAGGTTACGCGTCAATGGTAAGAGCACTGTGTATTGTGTATAGGAAAACGGCCAGTAACTGCAATATGCCCTTTCAAATTGGCTATCTACGACTAAGACTTATCAGTCTGGAGATATAGGTGAACAGTTCAAATGTCCTCTATATAACCCGATATTTTAAACGTTTTCTGGCAACCTTTTGTGTTTGCTGGGATGGTATCAAATATCGCTAATATCATTTGCCATGCGTATCGCAAACATTGGTTAATAAACACGTGATTAGAAGTGCATAAAACCAGTTAAACATTACCCATCAAAACCGTTTCCAAAATTTCACTAAGAAGAATGGATGCAGTCAAATTCGGTACGGCGGTGCTCCTGTGTATCACAACACTTGCGCTTCCAGTTATCACTGCTGAACCCTCTGCAGAATGGTTATGGCCACCAAGACCAAACATAATTCTTTTCAATGCTGACGATATGGGATGGGCGGATATAGCTTCTTACGGACATCCTTCACAAGAGTGGGGTCCCATCGATGATATGGCGATACAAGGAATGCGATTCACAAATTTTTACGCACCTTCTTCAATTTGTACTCCAAGTCGAGCAGGTCTTCTGACAGGTTAGTCTCACGTGGTAGTGTGATGGAGTAGTGGTACGCGCGCCAACCATGAATGATATCATAGAATAGGCCTACTATGACCGCCTGACTGTCTATTTGTCCACCATGAATATTTTGGACACACAATTCAATAATTTCTACAATTTACATAAATTTATTTCTCCAAAATTCATATTTTCATTTTTTTTGCATTGCATTGCATATTTTTTTGCGTATTCAATTTGATATTTCTCAAACACGATACATTGATCGCCCCTCGGGATATTCCTCGGTTCCAAAGCACAATGTTTAGATATTTCACAGTACCCTCAAAACAACTGATGCGCAGTCATTAACCTCTAATTATGATGAATTACGCGATATGTTTAATCCAATCACAGATAATAACTTTTAAATACGCGGTCGCAAATTCAGGTCATTGAAAAAGTATAATAACCGCGTCTCGTGACGTAGCTAAAAGTACCCTTTACAATGACCGCGTTGCGTGACGTGTTATGCATTCGAACAACTTACGCGGACGCTGGCCACCGTATTTGGGCATCAAATACCCGCTTGGGCTTGGTCGCAAGCCAGGGGCTATTTTAGAAGAAAAAAGTCACTGCACGTTAGCAAAAGTAAAATCTAAAAGATCGGCTAGCGGAGACAAGCTTGAGGGGAATGGGTTGCTGGCAGAGGGGTTGTCTCCCCTCAAGTTCTGTAAACTTTTACCAATCACGCGTTACAATCACGCATTTTACTGACTCATTTTTGACGTTAAGGGCTGAGAGCAGAGAGCACATCACTCAGACATACCAAATTGCATTCTGAATACGAGGAATAGCCTTAACTGATATCAAATAATTTTGAATTTTTGAAATTTGCGATATAATACAAATTTTATGACAAATTATATTAAAAATGACATTTTGACATTAACAATCCCCGAAGTTAAGTTTATCAATCTAATGATATGCACTTAAAGTTGAAAATTGATTCATGTCTGGTTCACTAATGTATTTCACTAATTCATTTCATTTATAATTACCTACAGCTCCATGAAAGTACACACTAGGATCATAAACGTTATTAAGTTTATGGTATTGATATGCAAAAACGAATACAATCTCTGCAAAAATGAATAAAATGCGCACAGGTGCCTAAAATTGCACAAATTTATATCTGTAAAATATAATAATAATATAAAAATCCTTTTGATTTACTTAGAAAGGTAATAGGTTTCATTTAAAATGTCATCCATTTAATTGAATTGTCATTTTTGAAAACTCCATAAAAGTACACAGAACCTCTTTATTAAATGTTGAATGAAATGCACATGTGTCCCTACCATCTTTTAACTTGTCGCACAGTAGCGTAAAGTTCTCACAATGTGAATGTGATAAGATTTCTGCAACTTAAGTAATGCAAAGGTGCATAAGTTGTCGGCAAATTGCATAAAAAAGTTGCATACAAATTCATTACAAAAGATTAAACACACTCTTCATGAACTAAATGTCTATAGTGCTCAACTTAAAACACTAGAGCAATTTACAGGGTGAGTCCAAAAAGTCCATCTTTATTTTATAACCAGATTGAACTTTTAGGATTTAAAACACATGATAATTAGCACTTGCCGTTCTGTTTTTATGACACATTTTACAGCTTTTTAATGCTTGTCCGCGAGACATCTAAACTTTGAATGTCAGCACACTTTACTATGATTATACTATTTGGAACAACTGCCATTTTCTTAACCTCATTGGCACTGAAGTAAAGTGGAGCACCCAAAGTTTTATTGTCCCTGGTCTTGTATAAGTAGAGGAAACATTGCTTTTAATTGTTGTTATTTTCCTATTTACCCTTACGTAAAAATGTTCATTCTCTATAAAAGAAACATACAAATATATGCGCGGGTTTTTCAAATGTCGAAAGGAATGTGTGCAAATTGAAGTGGTGTAAATTACAAAATATCCAGTATAAGTTGGACACATTACAGGGAATCGAAAAATTGGAGTTGGAGTTAGATGAGGTATGAAGGACTTTAAAAGTACTATTAAAAAGTTAGTTTGAACCGACAAAGGAATTGAAAGAACGCAAAAATCAACCTTGATTTAAGTTAAAGCCAGTTTAAGATCTGGTGTCCTTATTTCGCATTGTGTGCTCTCATTCAAATTATGGTGCCTCGTGGACAAAGAGTTAAAATGGGTATCGCCGTAAATTGACTCATAAAAGTTTAAGGGTTCACTTGGTTTTTTTTACAAGTTGTGTATGATGGTGTGGCATTTTCAATAATGGGAAAGTTCAACATGGTTCTTACGTGGATATTGATTCGTTGACCTTTTTTACTCACCCTGTATATACGTTTAATACGAAAATGATTTGAAGTGTTTATGTGTTTAGTTAAGCGTTGAAAGTGTTCAATTTAGTATTTACCTCTATACGTTTACCTTGTAAGCACATAGAAGAGTTTAAACCGGCTGATATCACATGCATTTAGCAAATGACAAAACAATCAATTTTTTTAAATAATTATCATATGGTTAAGCAGTGCTTTTTTCACTGATCTGGACTCCACTCTACTAATATATCGCAAACAGGCCCATAACCAGGATTTTGAAAAAGTGGACCTTTTTTTTAGAATTTTGACCTTTTCGGACTGGGACGGATTTTGAAAAAGTGGATTTTTTTTTCCAAAATTTGGACCTTTTTTGACCAAGAAGGCTTAAAAGTTTTTCGCTCGCTACGCTCGCAAACGGGACTTTTGGGAGTAAAAACAGGGATTTTTTTGGCCATTTTGGGATGGGGGCATCATCCCAAATTTCCCCTGCCAACTGAATGTTTGACTGATCGCCACAAACCATACAATATAGGATTTCCCGACTAGATCAGACTTACTTTGTGGAGGAACTTCTCTTTAATTTCTTAGTCATTTTTCGGGCTGAAACTATTTTAGCACGGATTTTTTATTCTCACTGCACGGATTTCTATTCTTACTGCACGAACGTGCCAGGAGGCACGTTAAAATAGCCCCTGTCGCAAGCGGTATTTCCCTACAGGGAAGATATGTGTAGTTAGAATTGTCAAATTTAAAGGAATAAAATGTGATGACATGAATTGAATTAAAAACGTGAAAAGTGACGGTTATGAATGAGGTTAATGACTTTGCATCAGTTATTTTTCTAAACATTGTGCTTAGGAATATCACTCGGGCTGCGCCCCTCGAGATGTTCCTCTGTTCCAAAGCACAATGTTTCGGGGAGCAACGTGGCATACTGGTTAAAGTCTTTGCCTTTGGTGCAAGAGGTCCTGGGTTCAATTCCCCGCAGGACCAAAAATAAATAAATAAATAAATAAATAAATAAATAAATAAATAAATAAATAAATAAATAAATAAATAAATAAATAAATAAATAAATAAATAAATAAATAAATAAATAAATAAATAACAGTCGGTTCCGATCATGGTGATAAGCCCGATTGTTGGCTACACTTGACTGTCCTGCAAAAATTCTCTACGGCGACACCCTTCGTTCACCAGGTCACTTGTTTCGTCAGCGTTATCTCCTAGATTTCAGCTGTTAATGCCTAGATATGCTCGACATAAAAAAAGAAGATATTTCACAATACCCTCAAAACAACTTATGCGCAGTCATTATCCTCTAATTCATTCATGTCTTCAATGTAATGCACTAATATTTCTATCACGTGGAATTTATCTAATCCATTGTATTATTCAGCCAGTATTTTATGGAGTCTTAGACCGTCGGTATTGGCTCTCATATCAAAAGGGGTTGAAATGCGCGCAGGACCGGAGTGGAACCTTATTGTAACATATAATTCAAATAACCCAAAGCTCAACTAAGGTGGAAATAGCACGAATGAAAGCTGATAATCTTCCTTTAATAGTGTGCCAAAAATGATTAACGTTGGAAACATTGGTGGTCATATTCATATTTCACACTTTTAGTCATCCAATTATAAATAATTGCAAACGTATGTTTTTCAACAGGAAGAATGGCACAACGTAGTGGTGCATATGGTCCTGGCAGAGTGTTCTGGCCAACTTCTACCAACGGTTTGCCTCGGGAGGAGGTAACCATAGCAGAAGCCTTGAAAGACGAAGGTTATGCTACAGGCTTCGTTGGCAAATGGCATTTGGGTATGTATATCAGTACATTTTATTCAAAATGATTATGATCAACCCATGTCGCAGTAGGACCTACAGGTCCGGGATGAAGAGGTATTTGTAAGTTGAAATCAAACAATTTTAAATTTTATTGTGTGCACTCAGCCGGATTCGAACAGGCAACCTGCGTATCTGCAGACCTATAGTTTGACCACTAAGCCACGTAGGCATATTGATACCGTATGCATAATACACCTATTATGCACAGGGTGCCTATCTAACCAATCGGTTTTGTATTGGAAGCTTAGAACAATAATATAACTGCATTTTGTGAGTTGCAACAAAAGTTGCGTGTCACTCGCCCAAAATATTATGGAATCTGTATCGAAGCTGTAAGTAATCGAGGGTTGTGGAGACGGAGCTTACGATACAATAAAGCAATTAATAATATTGAAATAAATGAGCAGGTTAAAAATGAACAAATGTAATTTGGGGATTTTGTTAAACACTACTACAAGTGGTATTAGTTTTCCCTCAATTAGGAAAACAAGATATTCCTGAGAAAAATTGGTGTCAGTTCAATCGGACACGGTTATTATTATTATTCAATTGCGTGAGATAACAAGCAGACTTTTAATGGAAATACATGTATTGCAGAATTTGTATTGAAGGGCTGGTTTGCATTCATTATAAATAAATAAATAAAATTTCTTTAAAAAAAAGTAAAAAAATAAATTTAAAAAAATCTCTTATTCACAGTGAAGCTATGCAATTTGATAGATTGAAATTCACAATATGCAATTTGATTAGGGTGAATCTATTCCAGAAGGAGTATGTAAATTAAATTGAACAGCCATTTCAGAGGGAGTATGTAAATTAAACGGAACAGCTATTTTGGGGCCATTATATCAGAGGGAGTATGTAAATTAAATGGAACAGCCAATGACAATGGGTATATAATTTTAACTGAAACAGCCTAATTGATATCGATATCAATATTGACGTCACAGATTCGATTTGTCACATAATCGTCAAACCTGAATTTGATAGATTGAATTTCACAATCCGGGTTCACAATATGCAATTTGATTAGAGGAAATCTATTCCAGAGGGAGTATGTAAATTAAGTGGAACAGCCATTTCAGAGGGAGTATGTAAATTAAATGGAACAGCTATTTTGGGGCCATTATTTCCGAGAGAGAGTATGTAAATTAAATGGAACAGCCAATGGCCAATGGGTATGTAATTTAACAGCAACAGCCTAATATTGACGTCACAGATTCGATTTGTCACATGATCGTCAAACCTGTATTAGAAGGTGTCATTTCTCAGGAACTGACACAAAATACCCAACCTGGTCTCTTTTATATTCAGTCTATATCGGACGGAACCCACATTCGATAATCAGTCGATATCACACTGAATACAGGGGGGGGGGGCGGCCAAGATTGGCTCAATTTTGACGTCGTCATTGGTTTTACACGTAAACACAAAAATGTCTCAAATTATTCCAAAACTGTACCTATGTTATTAAGCACTATTTTATCAGTCTAAATCCGTTGAGGTTCGCCAGTGAACCTCATTGTAAGTACTGTTTTTTTTAAATTTTTGTTGTATGAATAACGCACGATATGTTACGATATATACTGAAAATTTCCCCTACGTGTATCAGTGACTTTACGTGGTGTAATGGTTACGGATCTCGCCTCCCACGCAGAGGGTCCCGAGATCGATTCCCATCTCCGGCGATGATTAAAAATTTATCTTCTTCTTTTTTCTTTGAATTTAAAATTATTTATTTTCATGTGAAAATGTATATATTGCACTGGGAAATATAATTTTGTGCAATTTTTTTGTAATGGGGCCACCCGGCCAATAGAGCTAAAAACGGATCTTGGCTCCGGGAAAAAATAATTGCATCCATCGTGCAGGCAGTGTTGCCGTCATATTGTCTGTTTTGTTTACGCTTTTGGCTGTTGCCACATTGAATAATGTAGTCCACCGTCGTCTGACTGAATATACGGCATAAATAACGCCCTCTGTTGGTGCAATGTTACATTAAGGATACATTTGGTCAAAATTATGGGGTGAACTTTGTTGGGAAACAGGCTCACCAATTTTCTCTTTCATTCTTCGTCAGAGGGGCAACTTTCTCTTTCATTTTTTGTCAGGGGCGGTGTGCACTCTTCCCCCACCTGCACCACCGCTGGCTACGCTACTGGCTTATACGTCATTCGCGGAGGAGACAGGAAGTTTTTGATATGCTTATCATGTACATTTTGCGTGGTTTCAAAAACCAATCCCAGACGGGAACTACTGCTAGTGTGACAAAATCATCAAAAGAGTCCACACAATAGTGATTAAAATTAATATTAAGAGGCGTCGTGTTGTTTCCAAAATAATATAGTACCTCCATCTAACTACAGGTGTCAACGCACACAGCCACAATGATGGGGAACATCTGCCTTACAACCATGGATTCGATTATGTTGGCACAAATCTACCTCTAAGTAATGGCTGGTTTTGTGACGAAGAAAAGGTATATATTGGCTATAATTATAGGCGTGCCCAGAAACCGGCTACCCGTGATTGAAGTGCACCGGGAGCTGAGTGGTTGAAATATGCCCAAAATATAGGCTGATTTTGCATGATTTCTCAGAAAACCCGGCCCCTAAAGCCATCACTGGACACGCCACTGCTGCTTGATACCTTTGTAGCTAATGCACATATGATGCCCTTCCTAAGACACTTCTCTTCAAAGGAGGATTTCCTGATTCTAGCATCCTCTTTTTATTCAATCGGGTAAAAGGTCATCGACCTTTAAACAGGGGCGAATTTCAAACTTGTTCAAATTGTGTTAAAGGCATACACATACATAATCTTCTGATCATAAGTATATAGAAAATATTCACATTCACAAACGTCACACTCGACAACACGCCAATTGACAAAGTGGACGACTTTGTTTTTCTGGGTAGTAATAGGCAAGAATATGCACACAATAGAGAGGTGAATGTCAAATGCCGTAATAGACTACCGGATTAACAGACTGGGCATTTGAGCGACTAAAAAGTTCCATCTGGTTGAACCAAGACATCTCAAGATCATTCAAAATGAGGATCTACATAGCTCTTATTCTCCTTATCAAAACAAAATATTGTGCGGACTGTTTTTTCAAAAAGCAAATCATTGGTTGAATAACAACGGTACGGTATCCCAAACATTGCCGAGTATTAAAGCAATGGCAAAAGAAAACTTCTCTAGAATAAAATCTATTACTAAACTAAATTAATTTGATTAAATCACAATCTAATATTGGAATATATTTCCCATTTCATTGACAGTGGCATATGTCCAATCCAGAAACTTTGATCTGCATGCTGTACAAGAACGCCACCATTTATCAACAGCCATACTCGCATTACCACATGAGTGAAGCTTTCGTAGATGACGCTATTGACTTCATGAGGGATTGTCAGCAACAAAGGAAACCATTCTTCTTGTACTATGGTATCGCCCAACCACACGTTGATGTATACAGCAATGATGAATTTAGAGGTTCATCTAAGAGAGGTAAATAGATTACAATTTAAAAAAAATTGTTTAATTGGCGTAACATTGCAAAAATGGGTTAGCTGGGCTGTTTTTACTTGTTTCATAAGTTCAGAAATCCATTACTCGGTGGTCACTCGATAGTTGGCCCAACAATAACTTAAAAAATACTCTTGACCCTTCACACAGCTCAAAGAGTTTGCCATGATTTGCCATGGATAAGTTCTGTAGATTTAGTCCATTGATTAAGGTCAGTGACCATTGTTGAGGAGCTTTGAGGAGTTAAGAAGATAAAATAATAAATGCCAGAAGCTATTCTATTGTGGTGGATATCCAACTTACAGTTATGTCAACATTTGGTTACTCATCCATAATAAAGGCAAATAATGATTATGTGTTTCGGTTATAATCAAATCACTGTGTATACATCCATTGTGTATACATCCATCCCAATCTGATTGCTATTATTATATGGGTGAATGGACAACAACAAAATTGGTTTCTCCATAGGGCCTGTACTTAAGCAACTTTTGTAACTGGCCGGTGAATTGGGCGAATTATCATGTGTCCAGCAGTAATGCAAAGATTGTCGGTCAGGTAATGCCTAATCATTATCATAATGGTATGCTAGGCATCAAGCTGCCGGCCTTGAAATATCCGGAGTGGGAGTTCTCCTACAGACATTTTCAGGGATAAAATGGGGACGACAAAGAGTAAAATGTCCTCTTCGTCCTTAACCCTAACCGCCTAAGGGCTTTTTGGCGACGGCAAGTGAAAGAAGGAAAGCATAAAGAGAGAAAAGAAAGGAAGAAGTTGTTTGCTCTGGGCATGCTGGGTGGGATTCGAACCCGAGACCCCTCGCATGCCAAGCACTCGGTCGGCGACACTTTGCCACGGGTTTTGGGCTTCGCTGGTCAGCGAAACCGTGCCTATATATCACTTAAAAGGGCGATTGCGTCATCACACCACGTGGGATGCACGCACGAACAGCGCATATATCAAGTAGTATTTTGTAGTATACAGGAGGGTTAGGGTTAAAATCATTAAAAACATGAAGAATGGGACACAAAATGACAAAAGGGGACTAAAATCACTACGCTACTGCTTAGGGATTTCAATGGTGCTACGCTACTGTTTAGGGATTTCAATGGTGCTACACTACTGATGTTAATGAAAGGTCCAAAAATATAATACATTCTCCTCTTCCACGATCTTCTGTTCTTTGTATACATTGTTTGGGTGGTTTTTTTCTCTCAAAATCATTAATTTGCCGATTCATGAACTTGTTGATGTCGTACTTACATTTTGTCTTATTAATAACAATAGGTCGTTACGGTGACATGATTCGTGAAATGTCGTGGTCAGTTGGCGCCATTATGGACGAAGTAAAACGCTTGGGTGAGGACTTCAACACCATTTCGATCTTCACTGCTGATAATGGTCCTCATTTACAACTCTGCAATGAGGGAGGTGATGCGGGCGTACTGAAAGGTAGGTTATCATTAGACCCATCCTGGGGGAGACCCATACTAGGGGCATAACCATGGCATAACTGGGTTATGTTCAGGCCTTGAAATAAGAAAAAAATCCAAGAGTCCTCCGGACCCTTGCCGTTGAAATTTCAAGGGTCCTCACCAATTTTCAAGGGTCCTCAGTAATTTTCAAGAAAATCGAAAACCTGGGTTGAAAACTTGATGGGAAACTAAAATGAAAGTGTACCCAGGAAGCTGGACGTATTATGTGAACCATATTTTCCAGTGGAAAAACAAAACTAGGATTTTCTGCTCTTTGCTTGGTTCAATTTTTACGGATCACACGGACCCGTACCGTAGGAAATTTGCGGGTCCGCGGCTACTTTCACGGGTATTTGACACAAGGACGCGCTGTACCCTTCAAGGAGGATCCGAAGAGGCCAGAAATCGCCTATTTCCTTGTATATCTAATCAAGGGGATTGTGTCCGTAGCTAAATGAACGCTGTGTCCACTAGTGTGCAGTTTTTCTGAAGTATTGTCAAACTTATGTCTCATGAAGTCCACTGTAGAATTGGAGACAACTGACATAATCCTTTGCATACAAAATCCTTGCACAGTTGACAATTTCTGAAACTAATTTCAATGCTAAAACGGTGTTGCTTTCACTATTCACTCACTTTAACCAAACAAACGTGCTTTCCTGTCAACAAATTCCCTTAGTATAGGCCCAATGGTTCTACTTGAGCGTCCAAATTCGTTATTGAAAAAGTAGTTTTAACTGTCGGAAATTTTCTTTTTGATATAACATCATTGCTCTTTAATACAGGTGGCAAAATGCAATTCTGGGACGGCGGCATCCGCGTTCCTGGTATTTTCCGCTGGACAGGCCATATCCCACCAGCAAAAATTAGTGATGAAGTAGTCAGTCAATTGGACATCTTCCCAACGTTGATGAGCATCGTGGGCGGTTCGGTTCCTGATGATAGGAAAATGGACGGGCAAGATATTTCTTCAACGTTGTTCAATTGGTGGCCAGAACCGCAACCAGAACCAGTGGCTGTGAAACAACTATACAAGCAGCATGAAGTGACAAACAGTGAACCTCGCATGTTGGTATTCTATTGTGAAGCACAACTGTTTGCAGTCCGGTATGGCAGTTACAAGTTTCATTTTACTACTCAGCGAGCTTGGACAAAGGAGGGTCACCACGCTGAACCAGGTCGATGTGGTGATGGCGGGTTTCCATTAGGTAATAACGTCGAATGCGCGAGTTGTGGTAACTTAATGCCAGAATGTTTCACCTACTATGAAACCCCATTGATGTACAATATTTACAAAGATCCCAATGAAGCATATCCTTTGAATGGTTCTCTTCCCGAACACAAAGCTGTTTTGGATGAAATGATGCGCAGATTGGAAGCATTCAAGGCTGATATGGTCATCGCGCCTCCCTTACTAGCTAGCAGATCTACCGCTACTATTCCATGCTGCACCCCAGAAACCTTCCCAGTCTGTACTTGTAACTACGTCTACGAAGGGCCAGTCCCACCTCCTGGTAGTGCATCCCAAACAGAATACACGTCCGAAGAGTTTCTTGAAATGATAAGTAGCCATGATTATGATTATAGCATGTGGTATGATTAAAATATAATGCCCCGGTCCCTCTGACTCCATTTTGCTCTTTCGCTTCATTCTATTGTCATCACTCATGAAGGATTTCTACATCCCGGTCTTTGTTCTTTCATCGATAACTCTCATTATAAGTTGAATTTATGACTCTTATTTGCTTCTTCCTCAGTGTTCTTGAAGGTCATTATAAATTTGAGAAATACAAACTTGCATAATTACGGCCTGAATTAATTCACCGTTTAATATGTAACTTTGAATTATGTTTTTGATTCATTTGAATATGAATATAAAGGTATAATTACTGTAAGATTGTAACGGATAGTTCTAATTGGTTTTAACCGCAATGATAGCTGAAAATCAAATGGTAAATTTTGTAAATTATATAATCGAATGATCTTTGCTCTGTACAATATATAAGGTGGTTGAGCTTTTATTTATAATAACACGTTTCTGTACAAATTGTATTAAACATGGATTATATATTAAGTTAATCTGTAAAATTTCGTGTGTGCAGGACATGACAACATCAATTAAAAGTAAACACATTGGATTTTGTATAAAAAATTGGATATGTAATGTGTATGTATGTGTCGTGTTGTGAAGTGTACAAGATAACATTAATTAAAAATAAACAAATCGAATTTTATGAGATAATAAAAATCACACATTCTTCTCAAATTGTTAAATGCTAATATCATTTAGCGAAAGAGGGGGAGGGGCCACGGGTCTCGATTCCCACGATTGCTCAGAAATGTTCGTCAAGGTCCAAAAAGGGGTGTGGTGTGTAGGGTTATACCATTTTCCCCCAAAGGTTGTAATTGTTCATTATTAACTACTTTTAACCGTGTTGCTATTGCCTATTGCAACCCCTCCTATTGACGGCCCTGTCCTAATAATTGGTAGCCCCATATACCGAGCCCCATACATGTCTCCCACCGGGCCTCCAACTAGGTACATTTCCCAAAACTAGGTACATTTCCCATGACTGACTGACAAAAGTGGGAGAGGGGCGTGTAGATTTTCCCCGACAAGGTGCATTTCCACAGACTAGAGAGATTGCAAAATTTATATTTTATCCTGATGATGAGAGGAATACATTAATCCAGGTGCGGATCCAGAGGGGGGGGCGGAGGGGGCGCAAAAAATAACAAAAGTAGGAAAGATGGGGCGCACGCCCCCCGTAAAACGGGAAAAGGGGAAAGGAGAGAAAGAGAAAAGGAGAAAAAGAGAAAAGAAAAGCGAGAAACAAGAGAAGAGAAAGGTTAAATTGCGCGTAATTAAATAGGCCCGTGCCTAAAAACTGTACAGTTGGGTCGATCGAAGGCCTAATAGGCGTAGGTTATTTCCCTACGCCTGTGATTATTTTAGGCATTGCTTGAAGGCAGGTCCTCGGCCCAAAAGCACGTGAAAATCATAGTACTGCGAGCCCGCTGATATGCAGGGCCCACCACATGTCACCAAAGTCAGTATTATCAACCATGTTGACATGATTAGAGTCAATGCTGACATCAATCCATGCATGCTTTAGTAGCCCTAATTGTGTGTCTCAAGTCTTACAAAGTGTCAGCATGGTCAGGGGCTGTGCAATAATTATGAGCCCCGGGGTAAAATTTCCAAACGGCTCGCCAAAAACCGCTTGCCCCCCCCCCCTACGAAATACCCCTTTAACACTATAACCAAAGTGTACCATAATATTCAAAAGTATTAAAGTGATTTTCATTTTTAAACTCATACACTCATGTTTACAGCAATATAAAATAAAAAATACAAATTGATATATTTCCTAATTTTATGGAACTTGTTTTATACCATTTATATATTTACAAGATCAATACCAGATGTCTCTAGTTTCCATTTCTGGTGTAACAAATCGCAGCTTGTTGTATTTGAAGAGTAAAAAATACCCCTTGCACAAATTGTACCATAAATATTCAAAAGTATAAAAGTAAGTGATTCTCATTCAAACTCTCGTTGCCATAATACTGAATTTTGTCAAACGAGTTTACATAAACCTATATTACATTAAAGCCTTATTATAACATTTTCAAAAAAATAGATTAGCCCCGGAGATTAGCATTTCTTTGGCATAAAATGTTAGCTTTTACTGTCAGATATATCCCTTTTATTTTTGAGCCGAACAACTACGGCAAAGCAAAGAAAATTGAATTTACTACCAGCGCACATGTCGCCAATACGTACCACTCCTTCGGTCATGTTGTGGTACGACCCTTTGTTGTGTATATCACCGTCCCGCACGCCGTGTACGTACTGTGTGTTATGAACATCGTGTATGCGTTCGACTAATAATTCCATCGTAATAATTCAAAATCTCGGATTTTCACAAAACTACAGCACCTAGAGTCTTGATTTTTGCAGGGTATATTGGTTTAATAAAGTACAATTTAATCGTGTAAAAAAAGGAATTTTAAAAATTCAATGAGGGCGTGTTCCTTAGCAAATGTTATAATATGGCTTTAACAAGATCAATACCAGACAAGATCAGACGAGTATTTCCTTCTTGGTGCTTCTTTCCAAGAAGAAGGGTGCTAGGGATAGAGCCTTTTTTCAATGGCAGCTCCTAGTTTGTGGTTCAGATCAGCAATGCTGCTACTCTGGAATCATTCAAATCTATGCTATAGCCGGAATATGGGAACGTTGCGCCCGAAACTGGGCGAAAAGCATATCCGTGCAAAGACCGCCCGCTCATTATTTTATTAGTAAAGATATTGCAATTGTCTTAATTTTCCATTTTGATCTTTTTTCTTTTCTTTTTTTTTTGCGCTTTGAAGCCATTGGAAAATGTAATTAAGTTAAAATAATACATACCATTTACCAACAGCCAAAATTCTCGTGCTTTGTATGCTGTGAATTCTAGCATATTCATGAGGGCTGCGTGCATTTGCATTACGCAATAGAGCGTTGCCCGTCTTCGCCGTATGTGCGTGGCAGTTTCGTCCCTCGCAGTTCATGGAACGATTGGCCCTCATTAACGGATGCTGCTGTGACATAACATGTTGGTGAGCGGGCTGTTAGTGCAGTAGTCTGTGACCAGATGTCTCTATTCTCCATTTCAGGTGTAAAACATCACAGCTTTTTGTATTCAAAGGGTTAAAATGATTTTTATTTCCGCTCTATATTATAGAACAATCGAAAAAAAACCCGTGTTTCCCACCAGATACGTGCTATATAATATATAGTACATATGTTTCATCGCGGTTTATGATTTGATGTACGAAAAATGTCAAATTTTACTATATATAATTATTCGATTATGTGATAATAATTTTTCAGCTCCGCTATTAAAAACAATTAAAAGACTGTATTTAACGTCATATGACAGACGTTCATCTAAACACACGGTAATCATGGTAGTCGGAAAGACAAACACGTGATTTTGGCAATGGTGATTTCTTCTTCACTAAACTCAAAATGGCTCTTCGGAAAGCATTTGGCAATTGTTTTTCTCTCATAGTTTTTGAGACAAGGGTATATGAATGAAGGAATGAATGAATTTGTAAACAGAGAGACCTGCACAGTTGTAAATTAAAATAAATTCTTAAAACACTTGAGAACGTTCCTGAGCTTTCCTGCCATCTTATTAGTTCTAAGCCGTGTAATATGACACGATTCAGCGCGTGCGCGTCGACCAGATACTCGTACTCGATATTTCAACCAATCGGATGTGCATAGCAACAACGGGACTGATCGATTCTAAGCCCTAGGTAATTCCTGGTAAAATGTTGAATTTAATTTGATTAAAATTTGGTATACTTAAGATTTATATATTTATTTGAATTGAAGTATTTAATGAAGTTTAACATACAATGTGGGACAATATCCAAAGTACTTTAGAATATGATGAATTAATAATTACCAGCAGCTGGGATTTTTGTCAATATTGTGAATAAAGTAGGTTATAATGCATGTGTTATTAAATCAATCTCACTATTTTCAAACACCTGGACAATACTTGTGTTGACCTCTCAATGCGTACTATATATTGGGAATCTATTACTAGTAGTGTGTCAGAGTTGCGCAAGTGAAACAATTAAATTCCATACTTGTTCTTGTATTACACATTGTGCGATATAACTTAAAGCGTCACTGACATTCTTTCTCACGTCACTCAATCCTGTGGCACTGTATGTCTCACAATGGTTCGAGGAAACCGACTTGTCAGATATGTACTCATGATGTTACTTACTGCTTTTACGCTAAAACTTCTTGATTTGTACATTGGTATTATTCTTATGGCAAATACACGTGATGTATATAATGCTGATATCAAACCCGAGCTTAATACTATTTCAGCTCCGCTGCGAAAGGCAATTAAAAGACTTCCGAACGTGAATGATGTACTTCTAACACAGACGCTAACTCCCGTCACGTTATTACCGGAATGTCGAAAAGGCAACAACAGAATTTTGGCATCAGTCATTTTTTCCTCACCAGAATCATTTGATTCCAGAATAGCTCTACGGAAAGCTGTTATCGATGAAGGCAGAAGGACTGATACTGTTGCAGCGCAAGTTTGCTTGGTATTTGTTATCGGATTACCTTCTGTGGAAGGTAAAATGCCAGCAAAATACAAGACTTGGTAATAAAGGAAAGCCAAAGATATCAAGATGTAATTCAAGGACGATTTCTAGACACTAATTTGAATTCAACTTTAAAACTCCTGATGGGTGTAAAGTGGGTACACTCAAAATGCTCCCGTGCAAATTTTATTTTCTTCGGTGATGACAAACTTTTTGTGTCATACGAACGGCTTCTGGTGATGCTACGTGAAGTACAACCCGAAAACCTGGAAATGCTACAAGGGA
The DNA here is from genome assembly GCF_039555335.1 of Amphiura filiformis. Taxonomy (NCBI): domain Eukaryota; kingdom Metazoa; phylum Echinodermata; class Ophiuroidea; order Amphilepidida; family Amphiuridae; genus Amphiura; species Amphiura filiformis. The sequence goes on from NW_027305501.1 coordinate 1,107,866, forward strand.
AACTTGTCACCGTATTTTCCAATATTTCATATCGTCCATTCTGTTCGTTAGAAGCTGGACTTGTGCTTACAAGGAAAGCAACTGAAAGAATTTTCCAAGTTTCTTGGAATATGACTTTAATTCCTTTCCCGCCTATCTTCATTGGTGTTATTGCACAGCGTTACAATTGGACAACTATACATAGAGATGGTTTTATTGGCGATGACATCAGGGGTAACTTTTGTAGTTTACCAAATATAATTACCTATCGACCTAGATCAGATTTTAAAATGCTTCGGTGATACAAAACTGTGCCACACATCATTCAGGTACGCAGAAACCACTATTGAACGAGAAATATTTTCAGCAAATTACTCAACTTGTGCACGACCATCCAGAAGCATGCTACAACAGTATTGGCCAGCCTGATGATATTTATTTCATAGTTCTTATACATTCAACTCCAAACAAATTTAGTAGAAGGATTGGTATTCGAAACACATGGGGCTCACAACAATTCATCATGGGTAAAAAAATCAAGGTTTTATTTGTATTAGGACACCCAAACGGAAGGTACTTACAGAATTTAATAGATATTGAGGATGCGAAGCATAATGACATAATTCAAGGTAGATTTAGCGACACATACCGAAATTTAACATCAAAATTAATCACAGGCTGGAAGTGGGTTTCCCAGAACTGCCGACATGCAAAATATGTCTATAAGGGCGATGATGACGTATTTGTTCTCTTCTATAAATTAATGAGGTATATCAACAGTTTGAATTCAAAGGGGAAAATGATCCAAAAATCATGCCTAGGGCATATACAAAAGGGTTCTCCGATAGTTAGAAGGAACGATTCAAAATGGTATGTGTCTGAAGAAGATTTGAAGGGAAAAGTGTATCCGCCATATCCTGCCGGTGCAGGTTACGTCTTGACGACAGACATAATCCCAGATTTATACCAACAAGCATTGAACACCACACTTATATCTGTGGATGATGGATATCAAGGTATCGTAGGGGAAAAACTGGGCGTTACATGGTTAGAACATAATAGAGGTTTTAAAATCTATGGATGGAACTTTACAAATACGTGTTCTCTGCGTAATGGGGTAGAATTGACAATGCACGACAATGCATTTAAATCCCGCAATCATGTTTGGAAGGTTTGGAAAAAATATACAAATCTCACTGTATCTTGTGACAGACAAGACAAAGGAAACTAGTTATTTTAGCATTTATTTTTGAGGAAAATATCGTGACTGTGTTGAAATAAATAATTACCTTGCAGAGAGTCTGCTTTAAAATCATTGAAATTGACCAAGTTATAGCATTTAATATTTTTAGCATATAACATTTTGGGGTTTGATGCTTATATTATGGTATATTTTCTCTCATTATATGACATTTTTGTTGAAAATTTACTGTAAAATTCATCCACACGGCATCGGTTTTTAGTAAATATTCACCCTTTGCCTAATTGTAACTTTCAGCTTTGAGGGCGCGTTGCCATTTAAAAGGTGTTTACGGTTCAGTGCCTTAAAACAAGAAAAGTTTCATGTCAACCTATGTTGAGTTTTTGATCATTTAACATCTAAATAATCTCATTTCACCTGATGTTGGTGGCAATTATCTGTGAGAGTTCTGAATATGAGAAAATTCCAGCCAGAATTAGCTATTGAAATCTGCGTAGTAGGTAATTAGTGGTATTGAACCTCAGGTGTCTGAAAGTGACATTTCGGAGATTATTTCTCTTATTTTTCACTATTTGACAGAGGAATGCAAATGTCGGCTCGATTTTCATGTTGTGAACATTGGACAGTGTTGGACGTGCGCAAAAGTAGCTCACTGTTCTGCCACTAAAATGGCTATTCATTCACTGGTGTGAAAAAGCAAGAAACTGCAAAATAAACTGCAAAATTAATGTCCAGCGCACATCAGCAAGACTGATTTTTCAGGAAATGTAAGTCTGACTCCGTCACTTCAGAACTCATAAATGAATGGCTTCCCAACGCATTGATTACAAAATTATAAAATATATAAAAAACTTCACGGGCAATATTGAAATTCGAACTACTCAAATTTAGCTTAGATCATGGTCAGATGACCAGTGTGTTACTTTTGGTGACCGAATATTCCTGCATATGCTCCCAGAATATGGAATTGAATAAATACCAGATCAAATCTAAAATTGTACTTCTAAATAGTTCAAGAAGTGATGCTTAGCAGCAGTAGCTTTTGAGCAAAAGAGCGCCGGTGAGTTAACTTTGTTCTCGCTTTCTTAACTTCCGCTTGATATTCCGCAAGCCTAATTCCGAACAAACAAGAGGTCTCGCCAACATAACTGAGATCGCAGTTTTGGCAGCCGATCTCATAAATGCAATTGCCTGTCTTTAGCGTGTCTCTGTTGTCTTTGGATTGGACCAGTATTTTTGAGGGTTTGATCGGTGTCGACTTTGTGCTTTTTCGAAATTCTTTGAACTCATTCACATAAAGGGAGCACTACCATCATCCCCTTGCTTTTGTCCTCATTCTTTTGATCTTTCTTAGCGCTAGGTTTCACAGCAGGTATTATTTTTTGTTGTATTTTTACTTTCACGTAATCCACTGCCCATTTGGAATAGCCATAGTTTTACATGCTGTACATGCGGTCAAAAGGGGTTAAGACTACACCCATTTTCTGATGGAGGGGTGTCCGTCCTGACTTTAAACTAAGATATTGGTCAGTGTGAGTCGGTTTCCTGTACCAGTAGATTTGTCGAACCGTCAGGTTACCAGACAATTAGCATGTCCAGAAATGGTATTTTTTCCTTCTTTCTCTTTCTCGTAGGTAAATTTTATATAGTCTGTTTTGTCAACTTTGTTGAGATGATCGGTTAGGTTTTTGACTCTGACCTGTTTTTATGATTTCAAGCACATCATCCACATAGCTACGTGACTTTTAATTAGGACAGTCGCGATTGTTTGTTGTTCCAGAAATTCCATAAAGACATTTGCTATGATGGGGTTGACTGGGCTACCCGTCGCTGCGCCAAACCGTTGCTGAATATGGCACATCTATATAAATTCAAAATATGTGGTGATGAGAATAAATTCGGGGAGTTCGATGATATCTTCAACAAGTTTGGTGCGCATTTTTAGATCTTTGTCCTTTGTCAGTCTTTGTTTAACCACATCTAGGCCGTCCTTTATTGACGTGTAAACAAGTGACACCACGTCGTGCGAGTTAAAAATTTCATTTTATTCAATATACACTCCAGTCCTCCGCCAATTCATGATTTTTAACGTGGTGTTCCATGGTACCGATTAAAGGATTGAGCAAATCTGCAAGGGCTTTAGATTTCTCACAGCCGAGGGAATCTGTATAATCGACGAGTGGTCTTTTTAGGTTACATTGTTTGTGAATTTTTGTAGTGCAATACAGACGTGGTGTATTTAACGTAGTAGGCTACAGAAACTTTATTTGTTTGTCATCAATTATGTCCTCTTTCTCAAACGAGAATGGAAGTTAACTTTCGCTTATACTTTGGGGTAGGGTCAGCTAGCTTTCAGTTTTTCGTAAGGAAAATAAGTCATTACGGAGTTTATGGTTGGGGTTTATGGTTGGAGTAGGGCAGTCCTGTAACAAGACTACTATAGTTGCCCCTATTCGGCAATCGCTCCCATATCGTATTATGATATTACAATAATATTGACACTACGTCGTGCGAGTTAAAAATTTCATTTTATTCAATATACACTCTACAGTCCTCCGCCAATTCATGATTTTTAAGGGTACTGAGCATTAAGTAGGCATTCTCCGAAAAATGTTTCGATAAATTCATTAATTTCTCAAAAAGTAAAAATCTCAGTTTAACAAATGACGGTTAAAATTAAAGCCACTATAGTTGGGGCCTAATTATCGTATCATTACAAAAGGCCTGACACCAATATAAACATTTGTTTCGGCGTCCCAAGTTCATAGTCATTAAAGCTCACGCACTTTTTTACAGATGGCCAGGAATTGCATATCTCACTATTTTCTAACACCTGAACAATACTTGTGTTGACCTCTCAATGTTTTATACCATTTATATATTTACAAGATCAATTTCAGACGTCTCTAGTCTGCATTTCAAGTGTAAAAAATCACAGCTTGTTGTATTCTAAGAGTAAAAAGTACCCCTTGCACAAATTGTACCATAAATATTCAAAAGTATAAAAGTAAGTGATTCTCATTTTCAAACTCTCGTATAATTGCCATGTTTCTGAATTTTGTCAAACGAGTTTACATAAACCTATAATACATTTACAAGATCAATACCAGATCAGATCAGACGAGTATTTCCTTCTTTCCATATCCATTACTATTTCATAATTAGCCACAAAAAAGGGAGTTAATTCGTGATCCTAGGTGCTCCCACTCAAAAAGTACATTTACGCTCTACCAAATGGGGCCATCTTGGATTTCTGGGCAAAAATTATGTTATAACGTCAAATTAATGTCAGATTCGGATTTCATGGGGTCGACTTACCCGAAAAAGTGTCTTTGTACACGATTTTAGGTACTCTGGTTCAACACTTATTTTTTCAAGATGGCACCGGTGGCCGCCATCTTGGATTTCTGGGTAAAAATGAGGTCGTAATGTCAGATTTGAAATCCTTGTGGTCGATTTATCCAAAAAATGTCTTTGTACACGATTTTAGGTCCTCTGGTTCAAAAGTAAGTTTTCCAAGATGGTGCCGGCCACCATCTTGGATTTCTGGGTGAAAATGATGCCGTAATGTCAAACTAATGTCAGAATCGGAATTCTTGTGCTAGACATACCTGAAAAAGTGTCTTTCTACATGGTTATAGATGCTCTGGTTCAAAATGGTGGCGGCGGCCATTTTGGATTTTGGTCTCTAGCGAAAAATGCCGGGATTTTCGCGAGGGACATGGGGGCTAATTTTTTTTCTAAATAGTCCATAGAAGTCAAATCAATCGTCAATTGACTACACTATCACCCTGATGTGGCAGTGAGGTCAACGTCTTGAAGCAGCTGTTTCGCTCGCGCATCTACGCGGCGGCTTCGAACGCGTGCGTGTATACACCAGTGCGATTTGAGCGAACGCTAGCGATTTGAGACTGCTCCCAATGAAATGCGCACTGACGTCACTGCCACATCAGGGTGAAAAATGGTTTAGTTGGTTTATTCTTTATTGCTAGATCATGCCTGCACCGATTACTAGCGTTGTTATTCTCATGGTGATGTTTTCACCATTACTAACCATGGCTAATTATGGCCATATGGCTATGGCCATAGGGCATTCGCTGTTTGTGGGCCAGCACTCTGGAACGCTCTGCCATTAGAGATCAGAAATGCTGCTACGACTGACCAGTTTAAATGCCGTCTGAAAACATTCCTTTTCAAGGATTACTATGATTGATTGCACCATGCTGGTACATTGTTTTGACTTTGTGCTATATTTTTACCATATTTGTGTTGATTATGATATTGCTTTTGTTGTTTTTGTATGTATATGATATATGCTATGCTCTTTTGAAATTACTGAATTCATGTGATATCTGTAATATATTTTATTGTTTAAATTCGCTTTTTATCATGTTGCCTGTACAGCGCTCAGTGGCTTGCTTGCTGGCAATGGGCGCTTATAAATCCCTCCTTTATTATTATTATTATTAATTGGCCAGAAGAAATGGAAGATGACATTGAAAGGGATCGGGGGAACTACCAAGATGAACCTAGCTATGGCATTTCCACTTTTCTTTCCATTCCTGTTATATTGTGAAATACCATATACCTGACGTGTTAGTCCAATATGATAGGAAAATAAGCTGTATTTTCGCTGGAAAGGGGCCGGGACTTGTCGGCCATTTTGTTTGCAAAAGGCATGTTCTTCCTCCTGCGTTACCCGGAAGTGACATCACCAGAACAAATGACGTCATTTCTGGATTTCAGGCAGGATGGTTACGTTCAGGCCATGCATCAGTATACGCATAAGCGTATCTAGGTTTTACTAAAGAAACATCTTTGGCTTTAATACAATTGACCTTTTCGTTAAATCCCTAAAGTCTTTGTGAGTACACCTGAGATATCGTCATTTGACGTCACGCCGATCTGCGCCGATGCGCACATCGTTTAGCGAACATCATGACTACGCATTGCAAGTCAGCGTGACGTCAAATGACGACATATCAGGTGTACTCGTGGGATTTACCGAAAAGGTTAATTGTTTGTCAAATTGTTGGTATTTCTGTAAGCATATTTGGCCATAGAATGGTTGAATGAGTTACTACACCTTCGTTCAGCTAAAATGTCTGTCAAATTCGCCGTAGAATTAGTGATGTTACATAATTAATTACCTTAGTGACAGGTGAAATGTATTGCCCTGCACTATAAGTGGGCTGCACTCATCATGTGTATGTGTGCAATCATAGATTGAATACATTACCGCTCTTTTCAAAGACACTAATCGTACAGGTGCGAGTAAAAGGTACATGGACTCTGCATGTATAATGTGAAAAAATGTCCATAGAATTACTATCCAGGTCTGTATGCCTTTTCTTTGATAATCAATGGTGCGATGCAGAGTTACAGCGTACGTCTAGTGGCAGTACATTCAAAAATTGTTTTCACCAATCCCTATAGTAAATAATCCTGTTACATCACTACTTCCACGGCGAATTGCACCGTTGTGTTTAGGGAATATGTAGCATAATGATCGAGCTAAATAATATTCTACCTAAGGTTAACTTTATTAGGCGCCATTGTCTATAGTGCCTGTTGTAACCAACAGTCTTATTATTATTAGTGTATTCGGTGATTTCATGTATACATTGTACGATGATATTAACATTATTTAAAATGTTTTATTACCAGAAGTTTAATACCATAAAAACACATTTAGTCTCCAATTTGCCGTATAAGTGGTGTAAGATTCGGATTAACAACCATAGCAATAGGTTAAAACAATTGAATATATTACCGCTCTTTTCAAAGATACGTATCTTACAGGTGCGAATGATCAACATGATATGCAGAGGTTTCAAAAATTTCAAACTATTATTATGGTAGTTAATCCGATTATTACATGTAATTACTTCTACGGCGAATGACGTGTTAGTATAGATGAGTTGACCTATGATGTCACATGTTTACATTCAGACCGCCCTCTGTTGTTTCATGCCAGGCAAATTAACACAGGAGTGTCTATGGCAGACCACATAAATCTCTTCAAAACTCAGCTTTTAAAAACATTTGAAGTTTTGTATGATAGTATGTATATAGCTTGATGCATTTGTAAACAAGTTTGATAAAATGTTTAGTATTATTTGCTTTGAAATCAAAGAAAATGAATAAAAATCAACTTCTTCCATGTAAACTATAGTGTTTTTTGCCTGGCAGTTATGATCTCACACCAACAGAGGGCGTATCAAATGTAAACACATGTCAACTCATCTGTAGTCATGAAATATCGTATAAGATAACTAAAAGACTTTTAAAATAAACATTTGGGTTGTGGACAATCTATCAGCATCATATTTGATTTTCTGATTGTGTGTATAGGTTTGTAGGAGGCATGATTTCATTTTCAGCTGAGATTTTGGTTGCATAGAAAGAGAAGGCAGTACGGTAATGAATAAATGGGTATCGGCCCACCCTGGTCGACTCATTTTCTACGTGGAGACTCACTCTTAGAAAAAAGGTTCTTGGCTGCATTGTATGTAGAACCCTCAAAAGAAAAGGGTTCTGGAAAATAACCCAAAATGGTCCTTTCTGGACTCGAGCCTATTCTTGTCTAACATGGTTCTTCTGAGCTTTTCCAGAACACTTTGCGGGCCTCGAAGTCTTTTAGATTTTTAGAAGCCTTTTTTTCTAAAGAGTGTGAAAGCGTTGATTTCTTGAAAACTAAGCCTTATAATAAAACAAGATCTCCCCAGCCGTGTGTTGAAAGACAACGTTTTACCAGATGGTTTGGTTTAATTGTTGGAACGCACGTTTGGGACCTGATGGTACCAGACTCAAACAAAATGCTCAAGCGCAGGTAAAAAGCTTATTAGCACGCTGGCTTGTATATAGAGAAAAAGGCAAGCAGAATTGAAGGAAAGGAACAAGGAAACTAGACAGCTGGAGGGTCTTACATTTGCACACAAAGACGGCTATACATGTTCATCTGGGTAGCCATGAGAATGCTGAAGGGGTCTATTCAGTGTACCTACTCAGAAAGGGACCTTACTATTCGACATACGGGGTTCAAATACTCCTCCCAAAATATAATGTCCAGGAGCTCAGTAACAATTAAGCAGTTAACATAGGTTGTAACTTTTTTGCACACAATATTGTTACCTATAGCACATGAACTTTTACCTTTGGGTCGGGAATTATAGCACTGTTGCTATTGCAGTTTCTGAGCTACAGGTATGTTAAGTTGAACACGTATTGTACTTTCTATAGCCATGAAATATTACTTATAATTTTAAAAACTCTTCGGAAGTTTGGCCTGTTTGGGACTATGTACTACCAGGAGGTGGGACAGACCCTTCGTAGTCGTAGTTACAAGTACAGACTGGGAATGTTTCTGGGGTGCAGCATGGAACGTTAGCGTTAGATTTGCTATCTAGTAAGGGAGGCGCGATGACCATATCAGCTGGGCATCATTTCATCCAAGACAGCTTTGTGTTCGGGAAGAGATACGTTCAAAGGATATGCTTCATTGGGATCTTTGCAAATATTGTACATCAATGGAGTTTCGTAGTTAGTGACACATCCTGTTTCATTACAACCCCCACATTTGACGTTGTTATCCAATGGAAACCCGCCATCTCCACATCGTCCTGGTTCTGCGTAGTTAGCCTCCTTTGTCCAAGTTTGCTGCGTAGTAAAATGGAACTTGTAATTGCCATACCGGACTGCAAACAGTTGTGCTTCGCAATAGAATACCAACATGCGAGGCTCACTGTCCCTTACCACATGCTCTTTGTAGTTGAAGTTGTTTCTCAGCCACTGGTTCTGGTTTAGGTTCAGGCGACCAATTGAACAGCGTTGAAGATATATCTTGCCCGTCCATTTTCCTATCATCAGGAACCGAACCGCCCACGATGCTCATCAACGTTGGGAATTGACTGACTACTTCATCACTAATTTTTGCTGGTGGGATGTGGCCTGTCCAGCGGAAAATTCCAGGAACGCGGATGCCGCCGTCCCAGAACTGCATTTTACCACCTGTAAGAGTAAATATGTTATGACAAAAATAAAATACTTTTGGTTGAGGTGCTTAGGCATAAATTGGACCTTGTATTTAAAGTAGTAAAGATATGAGCGAAAACCACTTTCAGTAGCGGTGTCACAAAAGCTTTTTCACATAACTTCCCAATATAATTTTAGCAGTGGCAGCGAAAGCATTAAAAATTAGAGGAGGGGTGGGAGTCTTTGGACCTTCATATTTTACTCCTGTTTTTCTGGGACTTTTGTCAATTTCAGACCATTTTCAGACCAAATAAGGTAACTTTTGCTATTTTGGGGGCAATTTTACCTTATTTGGTCCCAAAACACGGCGTTTTTCGTACAAGATATTCACAGGACAATAATAGCTTTGTTTTTTCTTCTGTTATGATTTTTAGGGGGGACGTGACGTATCACCCCGTCCCCAACCCGCTTCCGCCACCTATGAATTTTAAAATGACGACCGAGATCAATAGTAACAGCATTTTAGCTTGTGTATAATGTGATGTGCTTCCTTACAATCAAGGGGAAACTCCATAATATTATTATGCAAGAGTAAACCCAACATATTGTGTACAATAACATGATCAGTCACATATTTGTGTATTGTAGGAAACCTCCAGATATCAGAATGTTTTACAATATAAAATGGTTAAGTCTGTCATCAGTGGCAGGAAATTCCCAACTTTGGGCTTTGCTCTAAAAGCGAGAAGAATTAAGCAAGCCATTTTCGTGTAAGATTTATGGATTGTTGGATTGGCTGTGAATGTGATTGCAGCCGTGCTTTCAAAGAAGAGTACGTGACGTGCAAACCAGTCATTTGTTTTCCGTAGCCAATTTGTTACTACTCCAACTAGAACGAAGTAGATTTAGAGTACGCCAAACGTGTACATATTTCCCAAAAATGGGGATATTTTTTTTCTGTCGACATGCTGAAGTCTGGTTTATAAACAATACATTATGTCATCAGTTAAAATGAAAGAGCACTTGCAATACTGTTCCTAAAGAAAGTGAGTGAATGGTAAAAGCGGGGCACTCACTTTTTTTTGGTTGGGGTGTACCACCGCCAGTTCCGAACTTGGAGTCTAGGGAATTGATCGGTCGGACAAAAAAGGTTTTAGCATTGACAGTAGTTTTAGAAATTGTCATCTGTGCTAAGATTTTGTATGCAAAGGATTATGTTAGTTGTCTCCAAGTTTACAGTGGACTTCATGGGTCATAAGTTTGACAATACTTCAGAAAAAATGTACCGGTAGTTTGCGTAACGTTGCATGCAGAAACACTAGTAGACACAGCGGTTTTTTCTACGGACACACTCCCTTGATCCCCTTTGCTCAACTTTCTAGCGCCTTCGCCCCGAAGGGTGTGGTATTCTGTATCCTTGCACTGGGTGCCACACCCGGCGTCACTTATCCTAGCTACGCCCCTAGTATGGGCCTGATGGAAACCTACCTTTTAGAACGCCCGCATCACCTCCCTCATTGCAGAGTTGTAAATGAGGACCATTATCAGCAGTGAAGATTGAAATGGTGTTGGAGTCCTCACCCAAGCGTTTTACTTCGTCCATTATGGCTCCAACTGACCACGACATTTCACGAATCATGTCACCGTACCGACCTATTGTTATTAATTGTTATTAATATAAAGACAATGTAAAACTGTACGACATCAAAGAAAGTTATCTGCAAATTAATGACTTTGAAAATGCAATGTATACGAAGAACAGACGATTAAGGAGCCGTTCACAAACACTTGTTAGGGGGGGGCTTGATGCAAAAGGGGGCCCTTAAAATTTGACCCTCCTAAGGGGGGCCCTGACAAAAATGACCACAAATTTTCCTGGGATTCATAGGTTTATATGCTTTTCTATGGGGTTGACCCATAAATTTCACGTCAAAAAGGGGGGCCCTGAAATTTTTGAGACCTCAAAAGGGGAGACCCCGAACAATTTTCACGATGACATTTTTTTGCATCAGGCCCCCCCTAACAAGTGTTTGCGAACGGTCCCTAAGGAACTTGGGGGTGGGGGAAGAGGAGAAACGGAGAATTTATTATATTTTGGATCGCTCATTAACATCGGTAGTTATAGCACCATTGAAATTAGATGAAGATTGGCTATTTCAGGGACGGTGCCTAACATACCAATCAATGTTAAGAAATAAGACGGTAAAAAAGCAGACTAGCTGGCCTATTTTTTTGCCTAAATGTAATCTATTTACCTCTCTTAGATGAACTTCTAAATCCAAAATTACTATATACATCAACGTGTGGTTGGGCGATACCGTAGTACAAGAAGAATGGTTTCCTTTGTTGCTGACAATCCCTCATGAAGTCAATAGCGTCATCTACGAAAGCTTCACTCATGTGGTCATGCGAGTATGGCTGTTGGTAAATAGTGGCGTTCTTGTACAGCATGCAGATCAAACTTTCTGGAGAGGACATATGCCACTGTAAATGAAATCCAAAATATTAAATTATATTAAAATGATAGATTCCGGGGATAGATTGTGATTGGATTCAATGAATTAAGTTTAGTAATTGATTTAGTTCTAGAGAATTTTTCTTTATTTTGGCCATTTTTAGATCATCAGAAACTCAAGACCATACATTTTATGTACAACACCTTTCTTTACCGATCCGGTCGTTTGACAAATACATCGTTCGATTTGTATTTCCTGTTTGTCAACAGACAAAAATTACAACACAGTGGAGTGACCTATGGGCCGGACATATTGTGCACTGTAATCCACCAAATCACACGTAAGCCGCAAAGTTCAATGTCCGAATGAACTGAAATTTTCGAAAGAGACTTTTTTTCGTGAATAGCTATTGCACCATACCATAAAAAGGGGATGCGAGAATCGGGAAATACCCTTTTAAGATTAAGAAGTGCCCGCGGAAGGGTATCATATTACACTTATAGCTATCAAGTATCAAGCAGTAGTGGCGTGTCCATGGTTGGATTTGGGGCTTAAGTTTCAATAGACCTTTTTTTGGTAACTCCCATAAGCCTTTGCGAGTACACCTGAGATGTCGTCATTTGACGTCACGCCGATCTTAGCCAATGCGCACATCGTTTAGCGAACATCGTAACTTCGCATTGCAAGTCGGCGTGACGTCAAATGACGACATCTCAGGTATACTCGCAAAGGCTTATGGGAGTTACCGAAAAGGTCAATTTACTGCCACATCATCTAAAAACAGCTTATATTTTGGGCACATTTCAACGGTGCCACCGGGTGTACTCCGAGCCCCGGGATAGCCGGTAGCCAATACCGTAAAACTCGATACTATCGAGCGCTTTTGAAAACATGAAAGTCCGGTGCTTTACCAACTGAGCTAATGGGGTTGAGACACAAATTTGCTGGTTTACTTGTTCGTATATAACTATGTGTATCGATGATTTGCTCAAAACCCTTTTTGTGGATCGGGCACTTTATGTTTGCATGTTTTAAAAGCGCTCGATAGTAAGCACATATGCTAACTATCGAGTTTTTACGGTAAACAGTGATATACCTTTTCTTCGTCACAATGCCAGCCATTACTTAGAGGTAGATTTGTGCCAACATAATCGAATCCATGGTTGTAAGGCAGATGTTCCCCGTCATTATGGCTGTGTGCGTTGACACCTGTAGTTAGATGGAGGTACTACTTATTAAAAGATGTCTCCGTCAATCACAACATTATGCCTTATATTATTATCAAGCATGAATCACATGGTTTTATTTAAAACAAATCATATTGACTATAAAAACGAATGAAAACAGTCGACTCTCAACACGCGATATTCAAAATTCCCGCGCCGAAATTGTCTAGTGCAATGACGTCATGGTTATTCATGCTGATTGTTGCCAGCCTTCATTGTATTTATGGGATGTCATTGTACTGGATAATTTTAGCGCACGGGAATTTTGAATATTAGAGAGATTGCGGAGAGGCGTTCACGGGAAACGCCATACGGGTTACGGATTTCTGCATTTTGCGGTAGAACGTCATAGTCCCGTTCACATCCAAACTAGCCTCCTACACAGCCAGTTTGTGTCGGTCCTAACGCTCGTCGTTCCTAGTATGTTCGTGATAGCCACATAGGGTCTGAACCAAGACTACGTGTAAACGCAATTGCAGTCATGATGGCGCTATGCTGAGACAAATAATCTAAAGGTAATACGAAGCACCCATTGATTCACCTTGGGTGCATCGAACCAGAGAAGATTATCTTCTTTCATCGAACTACTTTCCTCGGTATTGATATGTAAATACGACTGGCTGTATCTATAATGCTCTAAGCATTCAGTCCAGATTAGCGATATTTGAGTTTTGCGGGCTATTGGAAAATGAGTATAGGCCTATTCGCCACTTGCACGGTTCCGCCATTATGCACTATATGCGGGAGAGCCTCGAACTGGCAGCATACATGAAAGGAAGAATTACGTAACCTTACACAGAATGTTATATGTCTGGTTCAATTCCCACTCATCTATGCTGCCAGTTCGAGGCTCTCCCCGCACATAGTGCATAATGGCGAAACCGTGCAAGTGGCGAATATGTTCAAACGTGTATGCTATTTGTCTAAATAATCTAAACAGAGTTTGGTGTTGGATGCCTGGGAAGTCTTGGTGTATATTATTCGAATAACAAGAAACAAACTCCATTATCATATAAATAATACCCTGTTTACTTTCTAAAGCAAAATGAAAATAGATAATCTAATATGACTAGTTCGATTACTACCCAGCAAACACAAATATATTACAGAAAACGTTAAATGTCGGGTTAAAGGTTATGTGAGGGTCAAGGGCATTAAAAAAGTTTTAATAACATTCAAAAAACCCTTTGTTCTAAACTTGCTGATAAACGTTCTAACACAATAGACACTTAAATATGTTTGCCAAATGATATTTTACTATAGCATTTCGAATTTTGGCTTAAAATGTTGTTGTATTATTTTTTCAGTATAACACGAGTTTTCATGATTTTTATATAAACATGCATCGATATGTTATCAAAACGTTTTAACAAAAACCAAAAACACATGCATTATCATGTTTTAAAAACATTTTGGAGTTTGCTGAATAGTATCCATAAGCAAAACACTTTGACAGCTGTTTAATGCACAACGAAAAAGCAAGGCGAAAAATAGCGTTGCACGAACTTCTGTTCCCCGTCCCAAACAGACAATTATACCTCATTTATGCCGTAACACGACACAATCTTGCCTAAAACGCCTCTTCGCAAGCTGATTTTTGGACGGCATTTTCCACACACAAATGAATAGGCAATCTGCCCGTTCGAATTCGCGTCGAAAAAAATCGAAACTTGTTCACTTCTTCTTGTCTATACGAGATCAAATTTTAACCCCCAAAATGGATTTTATTACATGTCGGACTCTACTTGTTCTATTAGGATACTTTGATTCGTTTCATAACATGATAAACATAACATTTTTCTGCATTTTATAATGCGTTTTTTTGTCATTTTGGAACGTCATTTTTTGCTACCAACCGCAACGTAATCGCCTTACGGTAATTCCACGATTGACCAATTCACAATAGATTTCACCCTCTAGAGGGCATAATAACCGATTTTCGACTAATGTAGCTTGCTGTTCGCGTTCCCGTGTCACGTTTCACGTAAATTTCGCAATCTCTCTATTGCGTGTTGAAAGACGGCTGTATTAATTCGTTTTTATGGTCAACATGAGTTTGTCTTAAATAAAACCACGTGATTCGTGATTGACAGTTAGTTTTCTAACATATAAAGTATAATTCTAATACCTTTGAAAACAACATGATGGCATCTAATTTGTTAACTTATTAACTTTATTCAGTGTCGTCATGATCCTATGCACTCTCTTGGGCGAATAGTAGTAAGTATCCGTTCGTGACGCGTGTTTATTTTATATGCAACCATAATGGGCCGCAAGACACTAAAACCTGATCCTAACCCTAACCCTAACTTACCCTAAACACTAACCCTAAGGGTTGGTGGTGTTGCGGGCCATTATGGTGTCAGAAAGAAATTAAGCGCAGGGGACTGGTTTTTGACATGATCAAAAACTTCCGCATGTCGCCTCCGTGAAAGACGCATGACCTCACGGTTCGCTTGTTTGTCCAATTCGATATTCCAAATGACAGTAAAACTTGATTTTAGTGTTTCGTCAAATCCCAAGTGGCTAGGCCAAAATTATACACCAAAACAGACGAAAAATGTTCAAAGTTAGCCCAATTGAATAAGTTACCTTACAAGAATTGCTTGAAGCCATATTTTACCATTTCCTCTTTGCTATTAAAGGAGGACGATCTCAATATTGTCTTTTTTCAAACTTCTGATTTTTGCATATTTTTTAGAAACATACCCTGCAAAAATCAAGGCTCGTTGTTGAAGTTGTTTAGTATTGTTACAAAATTTTAGTGATCGAACTAATAGTCGAACGTGTACATGGTGTACGCGATGTATATAACACTGTACATGCTATGCGTGCCATAAGGTCATAACACATTTGACCGACCTCAGTCACGATCGACAGAGTCATACGTATTGGCGACACAAGAGGCGGAAATAGGGTAAATTCAAATGCCAAAATTCACTTTCATTTGGGGCTAAAATAGTTCCAGTCAAAGCGCCATAGAATATGCTCGCCTCTCTCAATTTAAATGCTTCCGCCGCCACTGATTGGCGACATATGTGATATTTCCGAGTTCCGACTGATTTTGCTTGATCGCATCACATATGCGCTGGAATTAAAGACAAAAATAGCCCACGATGATGTGCGTTTAGAGAGTTGGGGAAAATCATGATTCGTCCATGCAATGTCGATCAATATTAGCAACATAGTAGTATTTTTAAAGAAAAATATCCGATTTTTAAAATTGTATTGATTTGAATTCAGCGCGAAGATAATGGCGGGTTTTAGATGTCATAATGCTGGCGTAATAACCATATAATAATTGTTGAGACGTAACTTTAGTACATCTTGTACCTCTAATACCATCAACAATAGTCAAGATATCAAAACTTTCTTATCATTTTCATATTTAATTACCATCAACTACAATTATTTTTACATGTATACTAATAAAACGCCATTAGAATACATATACTAGTATTTGATTCCCGATTCATCAAGTCTGTTTCCATGTCCAAAACGCATCCAGTCTCCTCTCTGGATCAGACGCATCTCTTTTTAAATGGATTTTTATTTTCTCTGATTTATGTCATTTTATAACAGTTTATCAACTTCAGACAATTGTTTCACGCTGATGTCAAGTTGTCTTATTTATAGACAAAGTTAAATATTTACCTGAACTTGAACCGATTTATAATTGCAGGGCTTTTCCGTTCAAAACCCACACTATACCCTTGTGTCAGATGTTTGAAATATCTTCGACAGGGGGAGTATGAATTTCAAATGGAATGAACACATTAGGCAGCTCCATTTGCTAGAGGGTGCATGAAATTCAAATGGAGCTGCCTAATGTGTTCATTACATTTGAAATTCATACTCCCCCTGTGGCAGATATTTCCAAAATCATCCGCAGGGGTAGTGAGGATTTTAAATGGAATTGCCCAATTTACAGTCCCTGACTGTTTAGCAGTATCCATGGTATCGGCCCAGATAAAGGTGTTTGGGGTAATGGCCACAATATACAAAACCCTTATAATACTAACACCATCTACCAATATATTTTTCACCACTACAACACCACGCTTTTTTATTATTAAAGTGTCCTACTTTTTTTTTCTTTTTTTTTATTTCAATGTTTATAATTTTTATTCATTTCAGCAAACAAATCAACAACAAATCACAAAAAAAGCAGCAAGAATTAGAAATATTAGTAATACAAAATTATGCAGTCACACTATACATTCTAAGTTTACATAATAAAATAACCATATCAGTCCCGATTCCCGAAAGAAATAATACAGTTACACATTACTAAACAATACAAGCTAAAACTGAAACTAATATCATTAGATGCCAAATCTCCATTTACGAAAGTGGCAAGAGAGTAAAATTGTCCCACTTAACTTAAGAATACTACACCCTGCCCAATTTTGTGCCTATTTTTGCATTTTTCTCAAAAATTATAGCGCATTGGGGACAAGTAAGATATGTATATTATAGGGGCAAGGAATACAACTACTGCACTGGAAATTTTATTTCAGCACAGGCAATAGTTGTGGAGTTACAGTCAAAAATGAGGGAAAACCAATATTTGATCAATAAATCAATAACTACTTGCCTTGAGTAGCTAAATTTTCAGTGCAGTAGTTGTAGTCTTTGCTCCTATAATATACATATCTTACCTGTAACCAATGAGCTATAATTTTGAGAAAAATGCAAAAATAGGCATAAATTGGCCAGGGTGTAGTACCCCTTAACACTAATACTTTTACATAGAAGCTTTAAAATATTAAATAATGTTAATCATTTGATTTGATAAAGGTCTATGATGATAAAGTTTATTTAAAGTTATATTATCTTGCAAAAATATAGTGCGTATTGCCTACATTGCAAGGATCAAAAGCTCTTTGTTGCATGTGTGGTGCAGGAGCATAATATGACTCACCCATAGGCAAAAGACAATCCAAACCAAATACAAGGTAAAGCGCCTCAGGGAGCCTTAGGGCGCCTTTTAATTACAATAAACACGTGATCAAACGTGCATAAAACCAGTTCAATACTACCCATGCACCGAAACAGTTACTATAATTTCACTAAGAAGAATGGATGCAGACAAAATCGGTACGGTGTTGCTCCTGTGTATTACACTTCCAGTTGTCAAAGCTAGTAAATCCTCTCCAGAATCTGAGTGCGGGGCACCTAGACCAAACATAATACTTTTCAATGCTGATGATATGGGATATGCGGATATAGCTTCTTATGGACATCCTTCACAGGAGTGGGGTCCCATCGATGATATGGCGATACAAGGAATGCGATTCACAAATTTTTACGCACCTTCTTCAACTTGTACTCCAAGTCGAGCAGGTCTTCTGACAGGTGAGTTCCAACCCGAACACGGGGTTATTTTTTACGTAATTTGAAACAAAGGAGATGGATAAAATTAAAAACAAAAGAGATAATTTGTTCACTCGGGACGTATTTTTAGCACTGTGCATTTGTGGGTATTTCATGTCATGTCATATAGAAAAGACGAAAAATAAACAAACTGGTGTTAACCCTGGCCCTGAATTATGAAGAGGCTTTGTGCCTCATTAATGATGGCTATATTTTATTTATCATGTTTATAAAGAACATTTTAGAAATTTATATTGAATCAAAATAATTAAAAAAATATATCCCTACCTAGATCTTGATATCTATAGTTTTTAAAAATCAATAAAATAAAATATTGCTGAAGAACTGAATATTTTGTTAGTAACGCAGCCATTGTAAATACACTTAGCTTCAGAACTAATAAATGTATTCGCAATAATAAAACGATGATTTATTTACGCGCATCAAAATTCAGATTTTGGCACCTTTGTCAATGTTAATATAGATGTGCTAACATAGCCTGCTAGCGGTTCAGCCGAAAGCTGTGTATTAAGACAAAATATAAAGGCATTTACATGTAATCTGTAATTTATATACTGTCAGTAAGCTTCCGTAGGTTATATATATTAGCTACATGTATTTGAATGGGGTTTCAGCTTCGTCAATACTGCTATTTTCTTTGTTTTTGCCAAATTTTCATTTAAAAATACCAAATGACAGTTTGAATGACTTATCCTTGACTTTTAAGCAATTTTAAAACAATTTTTTATTTTTTCACACTTGCGCTGGGATCACTGAACATGCTGAATGGGTCTTAACATTTTTCTCCTCCGCATTTAAACTATATGACCTCTGCCATTGTT
Source organism: Amphiura filiformis (assembly GCF_039555335.1). Lineage (NCBI taxonomy): Eukaryota > Metazoa > Echinodermata > Ophiuroidea > Amphilepidida > Amphiuridae > Amphiura > Amphiura filiformis. The sequence continues at coordinate 1,126,920 of NW_027305501.1, forward strand.
TACAGGACCAGCAACATTGTATATAGTAGTCATGCAAAGTACGTATTTTTTTCGTAAATTTCCATGGCTATTATACACACCTTCCGATTTTTTTGTACTAAAAATCACACATATCACAAAACTAAGCGACTTTCCATAGGACTAAGGTCGTCTCGCAATGCACCAGCACCTCTCTGCAGAAAAACTGTCCTGGGAAAGGACAGCAGCGTCACAGCAACGGAAATTGGCCCTTTTTTACTTCAACAAGAAGGGGCTTTTAGAAGAAAAAAGTCACTGCACGTTTATACCAACAGTGCTCAAAGTAAAGTTTATCAATCTAATGATATGCACTTAAAGTTAAAAATTGATTCATGTCTGGTTCACTAATCATGTATTTCCATAATTCATTTAATTGACTCCGGGAATTGACTTGTCAATATTTTTTTTAATTACATACAGCTCCATGAAAGTAAGTACACACTGGAATCATAAAAGTTTATGGTATTGATGGTATTGATATGCAAAAACGAATACAAACTCTGCAAAAATGCATAAAATGCACACAGGTGCCTACAATTGCACGAAATTAATATCTGTAAAATGTAATAAACAATTTAAGAAAATCCTTTTGATTTACTTAGAAGGGTAGGTTTCATAATTGAATTGCTATTTTTGATAACTCCATAAAAGTACACAGAACCTCTTTATTAAAATAATGTTGGGGAAACAATGATTTGTTGTACCTCAAAATAAAAGGGGTAAAGGTTTTGGGCATGTCGAAGGGGGAGGGGCATTTATTTGGCATGGCCAAAGGGGGCAAGCGATTTGTGGCAGACCATTTTGAGAATTCGCCACCCCAGGGGCAAACATGATTATTGCACAGTCCCTTATATATTGACCATTTAAAGTTTGCAAATTGGGAACCCAAAAATTTGGCATGTGCATAGGGGGGGGGGGGTGGGCAAAGATTTTTTGGCAGGCCGAGAGGGGGGAAGCAAGAGGGCACGTCATTTGAAAATTTTACCCGGGGTGCTCATAATAACAGGCCCTTATCAAGGTATTAGTATGTTTGGATATTTACTATGCATGCATTTTAACAACCCCACTTTTTCTCTGGGTCGAAATATGTATAGAATATTAGAATGTAAACATATGTAAGCTTGTTTGACCTTACATTCGAGTAAAATTTTGGTTATTTAAGGATGGAGTATGAACGTTTGGACAGTATTTATTGTGGGACATTAGAGCACATCAGACATATCGAATTGCATTCTGAATACGAAGAATGTCCTTCTGATATCAAATAATTTAGATTTTTGAAATTCGCAATGTAATACACATTTTATGGCAAATAATTAAAATTGATAGTTTTGATATTTAACAGTACTCGAAGTAAACTTTATAAATCTGATGATTTATACTTAAAGTGTATGTAGGTGGGATGAAAAGCCGACGATCAATTGAAAATCTTGACCTTTCGTATTGAAGTTTTTTTCCCAAAACATCAAAAAATATTAGGTCTTCAGGGAAAAAAATCCATATCTTCAGTATGAAAGGTCAAAATTTTCAATTGATCGTCGGCTTTTCCTCCCAGCTACATACACTTTAAGAATATAGCATTATTAGATTTATAAAATTTACTTCAAGAACTGTTATATATCAAAAATGTGAAAAATATTAAATTTTAATAATTTGTCATAAAATTTGTATTATATCGTGAATATCAAAATTATTTGATATTATAGAAAGACATTCTTCGTATTCAGAATGCAATTCGATATGTCTGATGTGCTCTCATGTCCCACAAAAAATACTGTCGAAACGCTCAAGACGCTCATTCCAGATCCCTTAAAAGGTTTTCCTGTACATAAATTGCTATCACTCGGAACGCTCACTGACCACCCTCTATTGTTATGCGTAGTCGTGCTGGAAGTCGATGATACATGTTGAAATGAAACCAACAGTTTTGACAGAATTTCCGTTTTGATTTTCACTTCAGACTGCTGAAATGTCCAACGCAGTACTTGTATTTCGAAAGCAAACAGCAGATATAATAGATATTTATATTGTGGCTTGGAGGATCATTCATCTATGGGCCATGGGTATATTTACGCGTTGATTTTGAAAAAAAACACCAAAACAATCGGAAGTGGAGAATGATGTGGTTTTCGCAATTTCTGCAAAATACGACGTGACGCGTAATACTTTGCATAGTGATTTTTTGTATGATTATGCGCTTTACATAATGTATTTTTTCTGGAGCTCAACATCTTCAGGCATGTAAATATTGTGATGTGCCCTGAGTAATTTAATTTGATGATTTATCTTTGTTTACAAAATTACATGAGTGATGACATTTTGGGGGATTTCCCCTCTCAAATTGAGCAAAACAAGTTGAATCATATCTAATTTAGAATATTTGGAAACCCCCCTGAGGATGTAAAGAGAAGATGATGTCACGGGATTCCCCTCAGGAAGTGATGTAATGAGAAAGGTTAATGCTATAATTAAGGCTTGGGAATTTCCACATTTGGCTATTAATATTTGGGATTTCCCCCTGCTTGATATATAAGAAAATGTAAACACAATTATTGACACAGTTGATAGTGTTGATCTGGGCTATGCTTACAGTCCAATTCCTTGAAAGAAAGGAAATTACAAACCAGAAATATTTTATGTAGTCAAAGTACTACTATTTACCAGTGTTGTCGGAGAAGATCTAGAATACGTCAAAGAACGTTATTCTTCCAAGAAAGGAAATATATTCTTCTGTCGACTTGCTGAAGTCTGGTATTTTGATTCAACGCAACTGTCAAAATAAGTGGGGACAGCTGCATCGCAGTCCTGCTTCCTGAAGATATTGTGTGAAAGGAGGAAATAGCACCAAATTTGGAGAAAGCAGCGCAAGGAGTTAAATTTGGAGAACTGCGCAAGGAGTTTAGCATAGGAGAACGGCGCAAGGAGTTTAGCATAGGAGGATGGCGCAAGGAGTTTAGTATAGGATAATTGCGCAAGGAGTTGTAAACGTGTTTGGAGAACACCATTTTCGTGTAAGGATTTTATACGCAAGGAGTTATCAATGCAAGTGTACAAAGGACTTCGCTGATTGTCGCAGGACAAGTGAATAGGGATATATTACATCAGTCGTCCAGAACATTACAAGAACTTTATGATCACCAAGAAGAAGAATGCTGGCTAAGTACAAAATAGATAAAGAGTGATTATATTTGATTAATGTATATGTGCATTTGTAGTCATTATATTGTACCAAACGAAACTTGCTTTCAATTAAAGACTTAGATTTTGTTAGCTTAAACGAACAGTGTATTTGTGTTGTGCATTCGTGTGAGTTCGGGTAAAAGGTGATTTTGGCCTTGAGTCAAGTACGACTCGTAACAAAATACACGTACACAATATTGCTGGGATTTATGTTTATGATGCTGAAATTAACTAAACAAATGCAGAAATAGAGACAGAATTTATGAGTAATTCACGATTTTCAGCGTTTATATCGCAGCTAAACATTTATATAAAACAACATATTTTTAATATTATAAACCAAAATGTGATATAAAAAAAAAAAAAAAAAACCCAGATTTTTGGGTCGGTCGATAAGGGCAAGTCAACTTATTTATTAAAGCCTTATTTCTCTCGACCTTTGTGGGAACTCCAATCATGTACCTCTCTACTGCCCTTACCTCTTGTGTTATTATTCCAAAGTTTTGATAAAGACATAATAAATGCGAGGATCACAAAGATCTCATGCCTGAGAAAATGCATAATCATAAGAAGCTCGGGCGCGTGAACTTCACTTTTTCATTTAAAGATAAAAAATAATAATATTTAATGGCTTATTTTGGTGTGGTACAAGAATTATTACACTCGATGGTGAAATATTTGTGTTTCACAATTAAAGCCATATTATAACATTATCATACAAAATGATTAGCATTTCTTTGCCATAAAATGTTAGTTTTTACTGTCAGATATATCCCCTTTTATTTTTGAGCCGAACAACTACGGCAAAGCAAAGAAAATTGGAATTTACTACCAGCGCGTATGTCGCCAATACGTACCACTCCTTCGGTCATGTTATGGTACGACCCTTTGTTGTGTAGATCACCGTCCCGCACGCCGTGTACGTACTGTGTGTTATGAACATCGTGTATGTGTTCGATTAATAATTCCATCGTAATAATAAGACGCCGGTTCCGGCGCTTTATTCAAAATCTCGGATTTTGACAAAACTACAGCACCTAGAGTCTTGACATTTGCAGGGTATATTGGTTAAATAAAGTACCATATAATCGTGTAAAAATGAATTTTAAAAAATCAGTGAGGGCGTCCTCAACAGCGAATGTTATAATATGGCTTTAAGGTGGTACTCCCGGGTGGTACTACACCCCCTGATAATGTTGTGACTAATTTTGCATTTTTCTAAATGAGGTACATTCTAGTGGTATCTCTTTTCTTACCATATATAATGTACCGCTTGTCTCGAGTCACTGAAATTCCAATGTAGCAACTGGATTCCTTGTCCCTATAATATACATAACATTTGTTACCAGTGTGTTATTATTTTGTGAGAAAAATCCAAAAACAGTCACAAATTTGTCAAGGGGTGTAGTACCACCTTAAAGCCAATCAGTTATAAATATTGCAAACACTACGTTTTAACATGCAGGAAGAATGCCACAACGCAGTGGTGTATATGGTGAAGGCAGAGTGTTCTTTCCATCTTCTACCAACGGTTTGCCTCGGGAGGACGTAACCATGGCAGAGGCCTTGAAAGACGAAGGTTATGCTACAGGCTTCGTTGGCAAATGGCATTTGGGTATGTTTGAAAAACATTGAGATCATCCTCCTCAGCAAATGTTACAACATGGCTTTAAGTAATTCTTAAGGTTAGCAACTATTTTAAACTGCTGCGATCTGGTAGTTCACACCATCTTGGTAATGGTAGTTTGGCATTGATCATTAATAGCGAATGTGTAGAAAAATTCAAATATCACAGAATATACTTGTGTAGGTCTTGTGGTTCTTGAGTTAAGTTGTAAAGAGGGCTGGAACAACAACACTTTTGTAAAACGTACATTACTCATTAACACAATAAATCAAGCAAGTGTTCATAGTGTATGATTTGTAGAATAAACTTTTGCAAAACATCAAAGTGTTATTTAAAAAAAATTGATTTAGATATTGAAAATCGATATTTTGGCTGCTTTGACCAACAATACCGCGTCTACCCTTAGGTAACTTATATTAATTGGGCTAACTTTGAACCTTTTTTGGCTGTTTTGGTGTCTACTTTTCGCTTAGCCCCTTGGTATTTGACGAAAAACTAAAATCAAGTTTCACTGTCACTTGGAATATCGAATCGGACAAACAAACGACCCGTGAGCTTATGCGTCCTTCGTGGAGGGGATATGAAGTTTTTGATGTGGTCATCATGTACGTTTTAGGTGGTTTCAAAAACCGTCCCACGCGCTTAATTTCTTTCTGAAACTATAATGGGCAGCAATATCACCAATCGTTTGGGTTAGGGTTTAGGTAAGTTAGGGTTAGGGTTAGGATTAGTTTTATTGTCTTGGGGGCCCATTATGGTTGCATATAAAATAAACAGGTACTAGAGAGTGCATATGATCATGATGATACTGTATTAAGTTAATAAAGCTAACATTAAAGATGTCCTCATGTTGTTTCCAAAGGTATTACCGTAGTGTTAACTAATTAATAACGGTACCTCCATCTAACTACAGGTGTCAACGCACACAGCCATAATGACGGGGAACATCTGCCTTACAACCATGGATTCGATTATGTTGGCACAAATCTACCGCTAAGTAATGGCTGGCATTGTGACGAGGAAAAGGTATATCATTGTATATTGGCTACCGGCTATCCCGGGGGCTCGGAGTACACCCGGTGGCTGAACCGTTGAAATGTGCCCAAAATATAAGCTGTTTTTAGATGATGTGACAGTAAATTGATTTTCGGTAAACCCATAAGCCTTTGCGAGTATACCTGAGATGTCGTCATTTGACGTCACGCCGATTTGCAAAGGCTTATGGGATTTACCGAAAAGGTCTATAGGGGAGCTGAAGCCTCAAAGCCATCACTGGACACGCCACTACTGCTCGATACTTGATAGCTAGTGTAATATGATACCCTTCCGAGGGTACTTCTTAATCTTAAAAGAGTACTTCCAGATTCCTCTTTTTATGGTATGATGCAATTTACGAAAAAAAAGCATCTTTCCAAAATTTCAGTTCATTTGGACATTGAATTTGCGGGTTGTGTATAATTTGATACATTACTTTGTCAAACGACCGAATCGGTAAAGAAAGGTGTTGTACATACGAGGCCACATGTCACAGGGGAAGTTGCCCAAAGTTGGCAAAATTCTCCAAAAATGCTTGAAACTTTTTAGTTACGTAAAGTTCCCCAAAGCTGTGCAAAGCTGGAATTACATCATTGACCTGCATTGGAAAGGTTTGGACAATTTTGTGAAATCCGCGCCAGCTTTACGCAGCTTGCATGGAGGGAAAAGCAATTTTGAGTAATTTTGAGCGTCTTTTAACTATACGTAATTTTCGTTAAACTTTGAATAACTTAACGCGATTTTAAGATGTTAAAAGGTTATTGCGAGTTTATGAAACTTTGAGTAACTTGACAATTTTTGACCACTTTGGGCATTTTTCCCTGAGACATGGGGGGGCGTCTCAAAATGGCAAAAATAACGGAAACTGCTCTAGAACTGAATCGCTTACTTAACTAAATTTATTGAATCAAATCACAATCTGATAATTAATATAATTTAATGTTTCGGATTTCATGTACAGTGGCATATGTCCGCCCCAGTAAGTTTGATGTGCCTGCTGTACAAGAACGCCACCATTTACCAACAGCCATACTCGCATTACCACATGAGTGAAGCTTTCGTTGACGACGCTATTGATTTCATGAGGGTTCTCAGCAACAAAGGAAGCCATTCTTCTTGTACTACGGTATCGCCCAACCACACGTTGATGTATATAGTAATTTTGGATTTAGAGGTTCATCTAAGAGAGGTAAACAGATTACAAATAGGCAAAAAAATTAACAAAAACATAAGGCCACCTGGTTTACTTTTTTATCGTCTTGTTTCTAAAACATTAATTGATTGGGGCCATGCTGCCGTCCTTGAAATAGCCAATCTACGTCTAATTTCAATCGTGCTATAATTACCGATGTTAATGAACGATCCAAAATATAATAAATTCTCCGTTTCTCCTCTTCCCCCACCTTCTGTTCTTCGTATACATTGATTTTTCAAAATCATTAATTTGCCGATAACTTACTATGATGTCGTACAGTCTTACATTATCTTAATTAATTAATAACAATAGGTCGTTACGGTGACATGATTCGTGAAATGTCGTGGTCAGTTGGAGCCATAATGGACGAAGTAAAACGCTTGGGTGAGGACTCCAACACCATTTCGATCTTCACTTCTGATAATGGACCTCATTTACAACTCTGCAATGAGGGAGGTGATGCGGGCGTTCTGAAAGGTAGGTTATCATCAGGCCCGTACTAGGGGCGTAGCTAGGATATGTAGCGCCCGGTGCAAATATACAGAATGCCGCCCTCTTCGGGGCGAAGGCGTCAGAAAGTTGAGCAAATCAGCGATTACAAATCGCCTTATTTTCTAGTATATCTGATCAAGGGGGGGGGGGGGTGTGCCCATAGAAATAATCGCTGTGTTCACTAGTGTTATTGCATATATCGTTGCGAAAAATGCCGCTACATTTTTTCTGAAGTATTGGCAAACTTATGTCCCATGAAGTCAATGTAGATTTGTGACAACCAAAATCCTCGCACAGATGACAATTTATAAAACAACTGCCAATCAAAACAATCATGATTGCCGCATTACAGTGAAAATTACCCGGACCTACAGGCGATGACCATTTTGATGGAAATACATGATTTTGAGACCTTCTTTGGGAATAAAATTGGAATCAAATGTTTGGAAAATACCTCAAATAATTATGTGCACGTCCTTGATCTAACAATAACTGTGGAATTGAGTAACCCACCACATTCAATGTAAATGTTTTTCTTTACGGCACTGAAATAAACCCACATTTTTGTGTGTTTGCTTTTATCATGTTCATGGCCATGATGGTGGGCATTTAAATGCTGCTGGTCGCTGCTATAATTATTAGCAGGTAGGTCTGGTAGGCATGGAATGCAGCCGACGAAAAGTAACGCCATAGGGATTACACGGCGATCGAGGTGGCGTAAGCTTAACGTTAGGTTAGGGTATTGTGTTTTGCGTGTTTTCCATAGTGATGTATAGTTTTGTATAATACTTATTATTTTCAGTTTGCCAGTAATATTATGTATTCATTTCTTTTGAAAAAAATATATATAAAAATCAAATCTATGTAGTTTACTACCGAAATTTCACTTCATTTGACAAAATATGATGAATGTCTGATTTACACAACTCGATTTTAAATTGGCATTTCTTCAAACCCGATTTTCTCGAAAAGTTGTTTATTCGCGGTACCCCACTACACGCTACTATGGAATACAGCCGACGAATTGCCCTGTACATTTGAATTTTGTACGAAAAACGCTGTGTTTTGGACCAAATAAGGTACAATTGCAAACTTCGCGCACACTGGACCACAGAATAGCAAAACATAAATCGTTTGGGGCCAAAATTGGTCTGAAATTGAAAAATGTCTCAGTTAAACAGTATAAACAGTAAAATATGAAGGTCCTTCGACTCCCTCCTCCCCCCTCAATTTTAATGCTTCCGCCGCCACTGCTAAAATTATACTTTAAATACAAGTTCTAATTTATGCCCAACCACCTCAACATGTAACCAAAAGTTCTATTTAATTTTTACTCTTACAGGTGGCAAAATGCAATTCTGGGAAGGCGGCATTCGCGTTCCTGGTATCTTCCGCTGGACGGGCCACATCCCACCTGCCAAAATTAGTGATGAAGTAGTCAGTCAATTGGACATCTTTCCAACGTTGATGAGCATCGTGGGCGGTTCGGTTCCTGATGATAGGAAAATGGACGGGCAAGATATTTCTTCAACGCTGTTCAATTGGTCGCCTGAACCTCAACCAGAACCAGTAGCTGAGAAACAACTTTACAAGGAGCATGTGATAACGAACAGTGAGCCTCGCATGTTGGTATTCTATTGCGAAGCACAACTGTTTGCAGTCCGGTATGGTAGTTACAAGTTTCATTTTACTACGCAGCAAACTTGGAAAAGGAGGGTAACTACGCTGAACCAGGACGATGTGGAGATGGCGGTTTTCCATTGGATAACAACGTCAACTGCGGGGGTTGTAATGAAACAGGATGTGTCACCAACTACGAAACTCCATTGATGTACAATATTTGCAAAGATCCCAATGAAGCATATCCTTTGAACGTTTCTCTTCCCGAACACAAAGCTGTCTTGGATGAAATGGTGCCAAAATTGGAGGCATTCAAGGCTGATATGGTCATCGCGCCTCCCTTACTAGATAGCAAATCTAACGCTAACGTTCCATGCTGCACCCCAGAAACATTCCCAGTCTGTACTTGTAACTACGTCTACGAAGGACCAGTCCCACATCCTGGTAGTGCATAGTCCCAAACATGCCAAGCTTCCGAAGAGATTTTAATATTATAAGAAGCAATATTTCATGGCTATGGTAAAATACGTGTTCAACATTAAATACCCGTAGCTCAGAAACTGCAATAGCAACAGTGCTGTAACTAATTACATTGATGTACCGTAGCCCCTAGACAAGGGCGTCAACCAGGAAGGGGGGAGGGCAAATCCCCCCACCTTTCGGCAAATGACCCATTTTTTGTTCTTTTCAGCCATTTTTTGACAATTCGGACCTATTGTTCCCCCACACACATTTCAAGCAGGATTGGCACTAATGCCCCTAGATATGCTTTTGGGTAGTACTGTCCCGACCCCAAACATGCCAAAGGTAAAGGTTAAAGTTTATGTGCTATAGGAAACAATAATGTGTGCAAAAAAAGTTACAACCCATGTCAACTGCTTCTTACTGAGCTCCTGGGCATTATATTTTGGGAGAGGTATTTGAACCCCGTATGTTGAATAGTAAGGTCCCTTTCTGAGTAGGTACAAGGACCCCTTCAGCATTCTCATGGCTACCCAGATGAAGCAGTTCTAAACATGTATAGCCGTCTTTGTGTGCAAATGTATGACCCCCAGCTGTCTAGTTTCCTTCAATTCTGCTTGCCTTTTTCTCAATATACAGGCCAGCGTGTTAATAAGCTTTTTACCTACGCTTGAGCATTTTGTTTGAGCCTGGTACCATCAGGTCCCAAACATGCGTTCCAAACCACACGATCTGGTAAAAGGTTGTCTTTCAACACACGGCTGGGGAGATCTTGTTTTATTATAAGGCTTTAGTTGTCTAGAACGCTTTTACACTCTTTAGGAAAAAAAAGGCTTCTAAAAATCTAAAAGACTTCGAGCCCGTAAATTGTTCTGGAAAAGCTCAGAAGAACCATGTTAGACAAGAATAGGCTCTGGAGTCCAGAAAGAACTATTTTGGGTTATCTCAATTTTCCAGAACCCTTTTCTTTTGAGGGTTCTACATACAGGGCAGCCAAGAACCTTTTTTTCTAAGAGTAAGTCTCCTCGTAGAAAATGAGTCGACCAGGGTGGGCCGATACCGATTTATTCTTTACCATACTACCTTCTCTTTCTATGCAACCAAAATCTCAGCTGAAAATGAAATGGTGCATCATGCCTCCTACAAACCTATACACACAATCAGAATTCAATTATGATGCTGATAGATTGTCCACAACCCAAATGTTTATTTTAAAAGTCTTTTAGTTATCTATAGATGAGTTGACATGTGTTTACATTTGATACGCCCTCTGTTGGTGTGAGATCATAAAATGCCAAGCAAAAAACACTATAGTTTATATGGAAGAAGTTGATTTTTATTCATTTTCTTTGATTTCAAAGCAAATAATACTAAAAATGTTATCAAACCTGTTTACAAATGCATCAAGCTATATACATACTATCATACAAAACTTCAAATGTTTTTAAAAGTTGAGCTTTGAAGAGATTTATGTGGTCTGCCATAGACACTCCTGTGTTAATTTGCCTGGCATGAAACAACAGAGGGCGGTCTGAATGTAAACATGTGACATCATAGGTCAACTCATCTATACTAACACGTTATTCGCCGTAGAAGTAATTAGATGTAATAATCGGATTAACTACCATAACAATAGTTTGAAATTTTTGAAACCTCTGCATATCATGTTGATCATTCATACCTGTAAGATAAGTATCTTTGAAAAGAGCGGTAATGTATTCAATTGTTTTAACCTATTGCTATGGTTGTTAATCCGAATCTTACACCACTTATACGGCAAATTGGAGACTAAATATGTTTTTATGGCATTAAACTGGTAATAAAACATTTTAAATAATGTTAATCTCATCGTGCAATGTATACATGAAATCACCGAATACACTAATAATAATAAGATTGTTGGTTACAACAGGCACTATAGACAATGGCGCCTAATAAAGTTAACCTTAGGTAGAATATTATTTAGCTCGATCATTATGCTACATATTCCCTAAACACAACGGTCCAATTCGCCGTGGAAGTAGTGATGTAACAGGATTATTTACTATAGGGATTGGTGAAAACAATTTTTGAATGTACGTACTGCCACTAGACGTACGCTGTAACTCTGCATCGCACCATTGATTATCAAAGAAAAGACATAAAGACCTGGATAGTAATTCTATGGACATTTTTTCACATTATACATGCAGAGTCCATGTACCTTTTACTCGCACCTGTACGATTAATGTCTTTGAAAAGAGCAGTAATGTATTCAATCTATGATTGCACACATACACATGATGAGTGCAGCCCACTTATAGTGCAGGGCAATACATTTCACCTGTCATTAAGGTAATTAATCATGTAACATCACTAATTCTACGGCGAATTTGACAGACATTTTAGCTGAACAAAGGGGTAGTAACTCATTCAACCATTCTATGGCCAAATATGCTTACAGAAATACCAACAATTTGACAAACAATTAACCTTTTCGGTAAATCCCACGAGTACACCTGATATGTCGTCATTTGACGGCACTTGCAATGCGTAGTCACGATGTTCGCTAAGCGATCGGCGTGACGTCAAATGACGACATTTCAGGTGTACTCACAAAGACTTATGGGATTTAACGAAAAGGTCAATTGTATTAAAGCCAAAGATGTTTCTTTAGTAAAACATAGATACGCTTATGCGTATACTGATGCATGGCCCTGAACGTAAACGTCCTGGCTGAAATCCAGAAATGACGTCATTTGTTCTGGTGCTGTCACTTCCGGGTAACGCAGGAGGAAGAACATGCCTTTTGCAAACAAAATGGCCGACAAGTCCCGGCCCCTTTCCAGCGAAAATACAGCTTATTTAGCCAATGTGAACATGGGGTCATCGCCAGAAATATTTTCCTATCATATTGGACAAACACGTCAGGTATATGGTATTTCACAATATAACAGGAATGGAAAGAAAAGTGGAAATGCCATACGCTGGCGAAGTTACGTAATAAATCGGATTAACTACCATAGCAATAGGTGAAAACAATTTTGAACATATCGCGCTGCACTACAACCAGGTTGAACTAATCACCTGCGTATGTCTGCAATCATAGATTGAATACAATACTGGTCTTTTCAAAGATACTAATCTTACAGGTGCAAGTGATCAGCATGATATGGTTCAATGCAGAGGTACCGAGTGAACGTGTCAGTGTAGACTACCCCGTAGTCCACTTGCCCATTGTGCATACTCTGGATATTGTATTTAAGCTTAAAACTCTGATTTAATTAATGTGTGCACAATTGATAGATTTTCACATCTGATCAGTCACCCTACTCCCTCTGTTTGCTAGCTTCCCAAGTGGACTACTGACTTTGCCTTGCGGTTAAAATTTTTAACACGGGACTCTATGGAGAGTTAGGCCAATTTCTGGCCTAACTAAAATTGTCCATGATGTAATGCATCTTTAAATGGATCTGCCTTGTGATTGGTCGCCCATACCTCGCTATGGTTTAAATCGTCTGGGCCCGCGCCATTACCATGAACTACACCGTAAACAACTGTCTGTGGTATTTGCGGCGCTTTTGTGTTGACGCGAAAGTTAATCTCTCATCAAACATCTAGCGCATCCATGCTTAGTACTTGTGGTTAATGGACTGATAAACAAGTATGCTTGACAGTGTGTTTTAGAAAGCAAAGTCCAGGGGGTAAAGTTCTGCTTACAATTCAAAGTTCATAGTCGAAATTTCGGGGTTCGCTATCAATAAACTGGTAGATTCCAAAATCAGAATTGTTCAGTATTAAAGTGAGCCGTTATAATTATGCAAGCTAATGTTGCATTCAATTACTTTTATTGTCACTAATCGTCTGATATTTTTAACTCTTTATGACCATTTTACTATTGAATACTTTAATTTTAATAAACATCAGTATAATTTTGAGTTCAACGAAATGGGTTCATCATGACTAATAATAACATATTTTTAATAAAATTCGACTATGGCATAGTCTAGTGTCAGTGCAGCGCGGTATATTCAAAAATTGTTTTCACCTATTGCTATGGTAGTTAATCCGATTATTACGTTACTTCGCCAGCGTATAGCTAGGTTCATCTTGGTAGTTCCCCGATCCCTTTCAATGTCATCTTCCATTTTTTCTGGCCAATTAGCCATGGTTAATAATGGTGAAAACGTCACCATGAGAATAACAACGCTAGTAATCGGTGCAGGCATGATCTAGCAATAGACAATAAACCAACTAAACCATTTTCACCCTGATGTGGCAGTGACGTCAGTGCGCATTTCATTGGGTGCAGTCTCAAATCGGTAGCGTTCGCTCAAATCGCACTGGTGTATACACGCACGCGTTCGAAGCCGCCGCGTAGATTTGCGAGCGAAACAGCTGCTTCAAGACGTTGACCTCACTGCCACATCAGGGTGATAGTGTACTAAATTGACGATTGATTTGACTTCTATGGACTATTTAGAAAAAAATTAGCCCCCATGTCTCTCGCGAAAATCTCGGCATTTTTCGCTAGAGGCCAAAATTCAAAATGGCCGCCGTCGACCCCAAGAAATCCGAATCTGACATTGTAAATATATAAATGGTATAAAACATTGAGAGGTCAACACAAGTATTGTTCAGGTGTTAGAAAACAGTGAGATTGATTTAATAACACATGCATTATTACCTACTTTATTCACAATATTGACAAAATCCCAGCTGACGGTATATTCTAAAAGGAACTTGGGCAAAAGGTGTTTTTTGCCTTGAGTCATTTGCGACTGGTAACAATACGGTCAATACCATTAAAAAAAGCATCCGATTTCAGAATATTTTGTTTTGTATTGTTCTCCTCTGTTATTCCATTGTTTTAAAACAGATGAATAATTTACAGTTCTTTCAGTGACCCCCTCAGGCAGGTTTGAATTGCTAGTAGAAAAGCCGTGAATATAGGGTCTCAAACTCTGAAACATCTGAGTAGAACCTTGTCCTTTTTACTGGTTTAACGTGAGTCGTTAGTCTTCGCCATTTTTGGAATATACTACAACATTATCTGGGCAAACATCGAGTCAAATGTAAGTAAATAGTTAAAATCTAAATCTAAATACAATAATACCAAACAGCCACGGACATTAAGTCAATGCTACGTGTGAAGTTTGGGGTAGGTTAAGCCCCGGTGGGTTCAGTCTTCACTGACAATGTGTACGCATGATGGTTCCAATTAGGGGTACTTTTCAAGAAATGTCCGCGGAATTTTCGAGGACAAAATTGTTCGCGATTGTCCAAATTAGGGGTGTTTTGGAGCACAATTGTCCTTGAAATGAAAAATAGGGTGTATTTCCAGGACTATCGTCCGCGTTTTACTGCTACAGTTTTCGTTATTGTCCTCATTTCCCCGTGAAATAGGGGGGAAATTCAAAAGCGTCCTTGAAATGGTCAAAATAGGGGTATTTATTTCGGAAAAATGTCCTTGATTCCTGGTAATAAGGGGGTGAAATGAAAATGCGTCCTCAAAATGATAAAAATAGGGGAGGTATTTGGGGCAAATTTTCCTTGATTTCGCGCAAAATAGGGGGTAAAATTGCTGCAAATGTCCTTGATTCCCCGTGAAATAGGGGTCATTTTCAAATCCTGGAACGGTCATACGTCCTACCTTTAAATACAAACTGAACCCACCGGGGGTTAAGCATTTCCTTGTTATAAAAAACAGCCAAAATGATAATTAGTGGGTTTTTAGCGGGTTCGCCGTCGGACAAGTTTAGAACCCGCTAAAACCCACTAACCCACTAATTGTTATAAATTCAATCGTAAAAGCCTATCCCACAATTAGCCAAAATGATGTCCAAAATTCCATCTTTTTATCACAACGCGATATTTTACGAAACAGCATTTTCGGAGGGCCTACGCTGGTTCTTTCAATTCTAGTTTAAAATCTGTTCGTCACCTGCAGTCTGATTTGGTATCTATGTTTTCATCAAAGTCTTGGGAACTAATGTGGACAGACGTTTTTATAAAAAAACCGGATACTGTTAAAAATATCAGTATTTACGCGAGCGATAATTTGAGTGTGTAAAATGCATTGAAAATTGTCGGCTAAAGAGTGCATAAATTAAAATCGCGAACAGTAATATTAATAATAACTATCTAAACTGAGCTCAAAAAGAAACTTATAATTTTTACAACTTGTGAATCACAAGGTCATATCTTAAAATACTGTCAATCAAAATGAACCAAAATTACACAAAGGATTACCTTAATACTCTACTCAAAACACATGTCAGTAACCAAGCAATTGTCCAACTGACACAACAGCAAAATGCACTGTCATGGGACAGCTTCCTGGACTTCCTTCACTTTCACAGCCCAACATTTGGCACCCAGGACATAAAATCTGTGAGAATGCACATAAGATCCTTGCACAGATGATAAAACGGTGCTGCTTTCTGCTTTTCATACACTTTTTTCATGAAACAGGGCTGGGCTGGGGTGAATGTGGTCCAGGAAGCTGTCCCATGTCAGTGCATTTTGCTGTTGTGTCAGTTGGATAACTGCTTGGTTACTGACATGTGTTAAGAGAAGAGAATTGAAGTAAATCTGTGTGTAATTTTGGTTCAATTTGATGGACAGGATTTCAAGATATGACCTTGTGAAAAATTATAAGTTTCTTTTTGAGCTCAGTTTACATTCCAAGCGGAAACGCTTTTCAAAAACATACCACCTTTTTTTGGGCAATCGCTGAAACTGAAATATGCAATTCCTGGCCATCTGTAAAAAAGTGCGTGAACTTTAATGACTATGAACTTGGGACGCCGAAACAAATGTTTATATTGGTGTCTGGCCTTTTGTAATGATACGATAAATAGGCCCCAACTAGTGGCTTTCATTTTAACCGTCATTTGTTAAACTGATATTTTTACTTTTTGAGGAATTAATGAATTTATCGAAAAACTTTTCGGAGAATGCCTACTTGATGCTCAGTACCCTTAAAAATCATGAATTGGCGGAGGACTGTGGAGTGTATATTGAATAAAATGAAATTTTTAACTCGCACGACGTAGTGACAATATTAATGTAATATCATAATACGATATGGGAGCGATTGCCGAATAGGGGGCAACTATACTAGTCTTGTTACAAGACTGCCCTACTCCAACCATAAACCCCAACCATAAACTCCGTAATGACTTATTTTCCTTACGAAAAACTGAAAGCTAGCTGACCCTACCCCAAAGTATAAGCGAAAGTTAACTTCCATCCTCGCTTAAGGGGGTACTGCACGCCTGCCCAATTTTGTGCATATTTTTGCATTTTTCTCAAAAATTATAGCGTATTGGTGACAAGTAAGATATGTATATAATAGGGGCAAGGACTGCAACTACTGCATTGAAAATTCAGCAACTCAAGGCGAGTAGGTATTGATTTATTGATCAAATATTGGGTTTCCCTTATTTTTGACTCTAACTCCACAACTGTTGTCTGTGCTGAAATAAAATTTCCAGTGCAGTAGTTGTAGTCCTTGCCCCTATAATATACATATCTTACTTGTCACCAATGCGCTATAATTTTGAGAAAAATGCAAAAATAGGCACAAAATTGGGCAGGGGTGTAGTACCCCTTAAGAAAGAGGACATAATTGATGACAAACAAATAAAGCTTCTGTAGCCTACTACGTTAAATACACCCGTCTGTATTGCACTACAAAAATTCACAAGCAATGTAACCTAAAAAGACCACTCGTCGATTATACAGATTCCCTCGGCTGTGAGATATCTAAAGCCCTCACAGATTTGCTCAATCCTTTGATCGGTACCATGGAACACCACGTTAAAAATCATGAATTGGCGGAGGACTGGAGTGTATATTGAATAAAATGAAATTTTTAACTCGCACGACGTGGTGTCAGTTGTTTACACGTCAATAAAGGACGCCCTAGATGTGGTTAAACAAAGACTGACAAAGGACAAAGATCAAAAAATGCGCACCAAACTTGTTGAAGATATCATCGAACTCCCCGAATTTATTCTCATCACCACATATTTTGAATTTATATAGATGTGCCATATTCAGCAACGGTTTGGCGCAGCGATGGGTAGCCCAGTCAACCCCATCATAGCAAATGTCTTTATGGAATTTCTTGAACAACAAACAATCGCGACTGTCCTAATTGAAAGTCACGTAGCTATGTGGATGATGTGCTTGAAATCATAAAAACAGGTCAGAGTCCAAAACCTAACCGATCATCTCAACAAAGTTGACAAAACAGACTATATAAAATTTACCTACGAGAAAGAGAAAGAAAGGAAAAAATACCATTTCTGGACATGCTAATTGTCTGAAAACCTGACGGTTCGACAAATCTACTGGTACAGGAAACCGACTCACACTGACCAATATCTTAGTTTAAAATCAGGACGGACACCCTTCCATCAGAAAATGGGTGTAGTCTTGTCTTAACCCCTTTTGACCGCATGTACAGCATGTAAAACTATGGCTATCCCAAATGGGCAGTGGATTACGTGAAAGCAAAAATACAACAAAAAATAAAACCTGCTGTGAAACCTAGCGCTAAGAAAGATCAAAAGAATGAGGACAAAAGCAAGGGGGTGATGGTAGTGCTCCCTTTATGTGAATGAGTTCAAAGAACTTCGAAAAAGCACAAAGTCGACACCGATATGAAGCCCCATCAAATCCTCAAAAATACTGGTCCACTCCAAAGACAACAGAGACACGCTAAAGACAGGCAATTGCATTTATGAGATCGGCTGCCAAAACTGCGATCTCAGTTATGTTAGCGAGACCTCTTGTTTGTTCGGAATTAGGCTTGCGGAATATCAAGCGGAAGTTAAGAAAGCGAGAAAAAGTTTACTCACCGGCGCTCTTTGGTTCAAAAGCTACTGCTGCTAAGCATCACTTCTTGAACTATTCAGAAGTACAATTTTACATTTGATCTGGTATTTATTCAATTCCATAATCTGGGAGCATATGCAGGAATATTCGGTCACCAAAAGGAACACACTGGTCATCTGACCATGATCTAAGCTAAATTTGAGTAGTTCGAATTTCAATAATTGCCCGTGAAGTTTTTTATATATTTTATAATTTTGTAATCAATGCGTTGGGGAGCCATTCATTTATGAGTTCTGAAGTAACGGAGTCAGACTTACATTTCCTGAAAAATCAGTCTTGCTGATGTGCGCTGGACATTAATTTTGCAGTTTATTTTGCAGTTTCTTGCTTTTTCACACCAGTGAATGAATAGCCATTTTAGTGGCAGAACAGTGAGCTATTTTTGCGCACGTCCAATACTGTCCAATGTTCACAACATGAAAATCGAGCCGACATTTGCATTCCTCTGTCAAATACTGAAAAATAAGAGAAATAATCTCCGAAATGTCACTTTCAGACACTTGAGGTTCAATACCACTAATTACCTATTACGCAGATTTCAATAGCTAATTCTGGCTGGAATTTTCTCATATTCAGAACTCTCACAGATAAACGCCACCAACATCAGGTGAAATGAGATTATTTAGATGTTAAGGGGAGACGAGGTATTGTTGGTCGAAGCAACCAAAAAAAAATCGATTTTCATTATCGAAATCAATATATTATTGAAAAATAACACTTTGATCTTTTGCAAAAGTTTATTCTACAAATCATATACTTTGAAAACTTGCTTAATTTATTGCTGCTAATGAGCTATCTACGTTTTACAAAAGTGTTGTTGTTTCAGCCCTTTTTACAACATAACTCAAGAACCACAGGACTTACAAAAGTATATCTATGATATTTAGATTCTTCTACAAGCTCGCTATGAATTGTGCAATGCTATTTTTGCCAAAGCTCACTATCAGTCACAAGATGCTGTAAACTACCAAATCGCAACAGTTTAAAGTTGTTGCTAACCTTAAATGACCAAAAACTCAACATAGGTTGACATGAAACTTTTCTTGTTTTAAGGCACTGAACCGTAAACACCTTTTAATTGGCAATGCGCCCTCAAAGCTGAAAGTTACAATTAGGCAAAGGGTGAATATTTACTAAAAATCGATGCCGTGTGGATGAATTTTAAATAGGGTGATTCGGATAAGAATGGACCACCTATATCATAAAGTATGTTTAAATGAATAAAACACAATATATTTACATGAATTATGGTAAAACTGCACTTTTATATGAAGTTTATGAACTGAAGAAGTGAATGTTTACAAACTTTCCCCTGCCTGGTTCTCTATTACTTTGCGGCAGCGATTCTTCCACCCGTGATCTCCCTCGAGAGGATTCGGAAGAATCGTATGACCTCCCAATTTCACATAATCCCATGCATCCTTGATTTTTTTTGACCAGCATGTTCTTATTTGTGGCAAAGGGGGACAGTAGACTTTCTCTTCCATTATAGACCACACATTTTTCAACTGGATTGAGGTCAGGGCTGTTTCTTGGCCAAAATCTCGCCCCAGTATGAGGGAAATATATGACTATTTTCCCTTTAAATCAAAGAGATGCAACCGGAAGTTATTTGTTCACACTAAAATGGTCTGAAAATAAAAAAATATTGCCCCAATTTCATGGAGAAAGTTTCTAAATGGAGGCTGAAATGTTGTCTTGAAAATTCAGTGACACCCAGATGTTTAGTGCTAACGATAACAACCTGAGGGCAGCATAACTGATCATCTGCCTAGTCCATACTTATCCGAATCACCCTATAGTAAATTTTCAACAACAATTTCATATAATAAGAGAAAATATACCATTTCGAAGCATCAAACCCCAAAATGTTATATGCTAAAAATGTTAAATGCTATAACTTGGTCAATTTCAATGATTTTAAAGCAGACTCTCTGCAAGGTAATTATTTATTTCAACACAGTCACGATATTTTCCTCAAAAATAAATGCTAAAATAACTAGTTTCCTTTGTCTTGTCTGTCACAAGATACAGTGAGATTTGTATATTTTTTCCAAACCTTCCAAACATGATTGCGGGATTTAAATGCATTGTCATGCATTGTCAATTCTACCCCATTACGCAGAGAACACGTATTTGTAAAGTTCCATCCATAGATTTTAAAACCTCTATTATGTTGTAACCATGTAACGCCCAGTTTTTCCCCTACGATACCTTGATATCCATCATCCACAGATATAAGTGTGGTGTTCAATGCTTGTTGGTATAAATCTGGGATTATGTCTGTCGTCAAGACGTAGCCCGCACCGGCAGGATATGGCGGATACACTTTTCCCTTCAAATCCTCTTCTGACACATACCATTTGGAATCGTTACTTCTAACTATCGGAGAACCCTTTTGTATATGCCCTAGGCATGATTTTTGGATCATTTTCCCATTTGAATTCAAACTCCTGATATATTTTATTAATTTATGGAAGAGAACAAATACGTCGTCATCGCCCTTATAGACATATTTTGCATGACGGCAGTTCTGGGAAACCCACTTCCATCCTGTGATTAATTTTGATGTTAAATTTCTGTACGTGTCGTTAAATCTACCTTGAATTATGTCATTATGCTTCGCATCCTCAATATCTATTAATCTCTGTAAATACCTTGCGTTTGGGATTCCTAATACAAATAAAACCTTGAATTTTTTACCCATGATTAATTGTTGTGAGCCCCAAGTGTTTCGAATACCAATCCTTCTACTAAATTTGTTTGGAGTTGAATGTATAAGAACTATGAAATAAATATCATCAGGCTGGCCAATACTGTTGTAGCATGCTTCTGGATGGTCGTGCACAAGTTGAGTAATTTGCTGAAAATATTTCTCGTTCAATAGTGGTTTCTGCGTACCTGAATGATGTGTGGCACAGTTTTGTATCAACGAAGCATTTTAAAAATCTGATCGATAGGTAATTACATTTGGTAAACTACAAAAGTTACCCCTGATGTCATCGCCAATAAAACCATCTCTATGTATAGTTGTCCAATTGTAACGCTGTGCAATAACATCAATGAAGATAGGCGAGAAAGGAATTAAAGTCATATTCCAAGAAACTTGGAAAATTCTTTCAGTTGCTTTCCTTGTAAGCACAAGTCCAGCTTCTAACGAACAGAATGGGCGATATGTAATGTTGGACAATACGGTGACAAGTTTCCCTTGTACCATTTCAAGGTTTGCGGGTTTTACTTCACGTAGCAGCATCAGAAGCCGTTCGTATGACACAAAAAGTTTGTCATCACCGACGAAAATAAAATTTGCCTGCGAGCATTTTGAGTGTACCCACTTCACACCCATCAGGAGTTTTAAAGTTGAATTCAAATTAGTGTCTAGAAATTGTCCTTGAACTACATCTTGATATCTTTGGCTTTCCTTTATTACCAAGTCTTGTATTTTGCTGGCATTTTTGCCTTCCACAGAAGGTAATCCGACAACAAATACCAAGCTACTATTTAGAGTTTATTTGTCAAGACCAAGTGAAAAACTTACGTTTTTCTGCTGACAGTTTCGCCAGAAACCTTCTGGCTTTCTCAAAGCATTGATGATGTTATTGATCCATCTGCTTGGAGCGGGAAACTTGACCGGATGTTTTGGTTTTCCCGGAAGTAGTACTCCTGTCTCCAGCGGTGGTCTTGAGCAGAGGATCAAAGATGTGACTTAGAAACAACGTGCCCTCGTCTCTGTTCATGGTCTTGTCCCCTCTCTTGCGAATCCAGATCGCTTCCTTCACCCATCTTGCTCTGCGATTTTCTTCTCTGTCAATGATTGATGAACTGTCCCAGTCTATGATATGGTTTTCTCTTGACACATGATCAGTAATTGCGGATTTATTTATTTCCGTAAGAGATTCCGTTCTTTTGGAGCGTGTGTATTTAAGCTGGCCCGCTTTTTCTGCTTCCCGTTTATGCTCACTCATACGGACGCCAAATTGCCTTTTGGTCTCACCGATGTATGTTTGGGGACAACTTTTGCATGGTATCTCGTAAACACAATTTTCCGTTCTTTCTAAGTCACATCTTTGATCCTCTGCTCAAGACCACCGCTGGAGACAGGAGTACTACTTCCGGGAAAACCAAAACATCCGGTCAAGTTTCCCGCTCCAAGCAGATGGATCAATAACATCATCAATGCTTTGAGAAAGCCAGAAGGTTTCTGGCGAAACTGTCAGCAGAAAAACGTAAGTTTTTCACTTGGTCTTGACAAATAAACTCTAAATAGCTGATTAATTAACAGACCTGATGAACCTCTTCAGTCACGGACAGAACACGGTATTACAAGTACGTGAGTTAGAAAGAACCGAGAGGAAAATTGCCCGTCATCGAAACCACCTTGTCTAAGGATAAAATGCCCAATCAAGACCGCTAGGGCCCGTGATATAGTAAATAGAGCTCAAAAAGATCTCCTCCGCGAGCGGATTAGAAACATAAATAATAAACTTGATAATCTAAACGAGGAAAAATCCGATCTGTCGGGTCAGCTCTGCGATAAATTTAATGAGGACGAACAGCGCCATCTTGTGTCCCATATTGACAAATGTAAACAGGCTGAATTCAACACTGTCAAAGATCGACATGTCAAGAAATTGGATGCCCTCCGAGAGAAACAAAAACCGAATAATGAACCAGACATAGATCTCAGCGGCAGTCAATTAAAGAGGTGGGTAGTAAACATCTCTAAATATGAGCTCAAAAAACCCGAAACTCACTTTTAGCTAAAGGCCTTAATTTTGCCATTGCCCCTTCGGAACTTCCAATTGTTGATTTGGTAGTCGCGACTGAGCAGGCATGTCAAAAGTTGCCGAATTCGGAAGCCACGGTTTTACGAGCCGAAGTTACTGGCGCGATAAAGGGCTCAAAACCACCTAAATCAAACATCACGAAAGAAGAACAACGTGCCCTAAATGATCTTAAGAAAAACAAAACTATCACCATCCTTCCGGCAGACAAAGGAAAGGCCACAGTGGTCATGGACAGTGTAGATTACGATGAGAAAATCAATGTCTTGCTTTCTGATGAAAAAACATATGAAAAGCTTGCTACCGATGCTACTGCCAAATACAAGAAACAACTTATGACAATTCTGAGCAAGTTACGTGATGAAGCCAAAATTACTCAAGCTCAATATGATCTGCTTAGACCATCGGGTGAAGTGACCCCCCGTCTGTATGCCACCCCCAAGATTCACAAACCAGACAATCCCCTCAGGCCAATCGTTGATTATACGGGTAGCATAGGTTACAACACCTCTCGTGCATTGGCTGATATACTAGCCCCAATTGTTGGCACTTCAATCCACCACGTCAACAATTCCCAACATTTGGCTCAAGATTTAGGCGAAGTGATTTTGGAGAAAGATGAAATTTTTGTGTCACATGATGTAGTATCATTGTTCACCAACACCGCGGTAAACCAAACGTTTGACATAATTAGAGATCGCCTTTCTCGCGACCAAGATCTTAAAAACAGAACACGCACACAGATCAATATCTGTCCTTCTCATCTCACCACCCCCTACACCACAAATTAGGTGTCATGCGCACTTTGCTAGACAGAGGTGAAAAGATCATCACCGAGGATGAGGAGAAAATCGCAGAAGAGAATCACATCAAGAACGCGTTAGAAAGGTGCGGTTATCCTAAGTGGACAATGGAAAAAGTTAAAACAGACAGAGCCAACAAAGTCAAAAATAAGCCAAACAAAAAAGACAATCCAAATGCGGAAAAGAACAAAGGATGCGTAGTGATCCCATACATAGCCGGCGTCTCGGAAAAGATAAGCCGTATCATGAAAAAGCACAACATCTCGACGGCCATGAAGCCCCATACTACCATCAAAAAGATGCTTGTTCACCCCAAGGACAAACAAGAGAAAGAAAGAACTGCCAATTGTGTTTACGAGATACCATGCAAAAGTTGTCCCCAAACATACATCGGTGAGACCAAAAGGCAATTTGGCGTCCGTATGAGTGAGCATAAACGCGAAGCAGAAAAAGCGGGCCAGCTTAAATACACACGCTCCAAAAGAACGGAATCTCTTACGGAAATAAATAAATCCGCAATTACTGATCATGTGTCAAGAGAAAACCATATCATAGACTGGGACAGTTCATCAATCATCGACAGAGAAGAAAATCGCAGAGCAAGATGGGTGAAGGAAGCGATCTGGATTCGCAAGAGAGGGGACAAGACCATGAACAGAGACGAGGGCACGTTCTTTCTAAGTCACATCTTTGATCCTCTGCTCAAGACCACCGCTGGAGACAGGAGTACTACTTCCGGGAAAACCAAAACATCCGGTCAAGTTTCCCGCTCCAAGCAGATGGATCAATAACATCATCAATGCTTTGAGAAAGCCAGAAGGTTTCTGGCGAAACTGTCAGCAGAAAAACGTAAGTTTTTCACTTGGTCTTGACAAATAAACTCTAAATAGCTGATTAATTAATAGACGTGATGAACCTCTTAAGTCACAAATACCAAGCTAACTTGCGATGCAACAATATCAGCCTTTCTGCCTTCATCGATAACAGCTTTCCGTAGAGCCATTCTGGAATCAAATGATTCTGGTGAGGAAAAAATTACTGATGCCAAAATTCTGTTGTTGCCTTTTCGACATTCCGGTAATAACGTGACAGGAGTTAGCGTCTGTGTTAGAAGTACATCATTCACGTTCGGAAGTCTTTTAATATGTTATTGCATTTCGCAGCGGAGCTGAAATAGTATTAAGCTCAGATTTGATATCAGCATTATATACATCACGTGTATTTGCCATAAGAATAACACCAATGTACAAATCAAGAAGTTTTAGCGTAAAAGCAGTAAGTAAAATCATGAGTATATGGTCGAATCCAACCAAAAGTGTCCACGGGCCAAAAATAAAAGTCCGAAATAAAAATGTCTCCACAATTTTTCCTTTTGCCCATTGATTGATGACATATTGGCCTTATAGGAACCAAAAGTGCCATTACTAATCTTGAAAAATAAATCCAGGACGTGTGGTAGTAAATGTGATATCAAAACCCAATGTTACCTACGAATACCACTAGGATGCTTTCACTATCGCAATACTAATCAACCTAAAACAAATGGAATATTCCCATTAATGCTTTTTTCGTGTAATGTAGACCACATGGTGTCAGGAAAATGCTAACTCAACCAGAAAATATTTGTTTTTATTTTTATAACACGATCAATATGATCTTAGTCAATGTATGCTAGTTTATTTTTGAAAATGTAGTTTAGGTCAGTTTCTGTATTTTATTTATCAAATGAGTATGAATCAATTTACACATTGTATAAGAACGAGTATGATATATGTTTTCAAGAATATTAGGAATTATACGCATACACCTAACGCTTTATACAATGAAAAGGTGAAGAAACCCGGGTATTCGTAGGTAACATGAGCGATTTAACAATATCTATATTGAGTTTATAGGTTTAAATTTTGCTATTATGGTAATGAATTGATAAAATGGTAGTTTTTAGATCCCTTTCAGATGGTACGTCCAAATGAATAAATGCTATTACCTTAGATCAACATTTTTTTAATGCTTTTAGCAAGATTTTGACCACTTCATTTTGATATACAAGTAGTTAATCAGCAATTTTACATAATAAATAATTGTTGAATGAATCCTTATATGGGTAATAATAGTGTCCTGGGGTACCGCTTAAAGTTTTTGACAATTAATTTCCATTGGTAGGGACACTTCATTACACATGTCATGTATTATGCTGTATTCGTAAGTAACATTTCAGTATTTGTAGGTAAGAATTAGACTTTTGGTGGATATCGCAATCAAAACTTCATTTTATAAAGCACTTTGAATGTATTATTTTCTTTATGTGCGTTTATTGATACTTTAGACCCTATCATGTATTAATAATGTCGGTTCACAACGGTTGAAAGAGGATTGAAGTAAGAAACAAAGGCACTAAAGTGACTTTAATTTGCTTAATTGCACACAAATCGCTTAAAACCGTTATTGCAGACTTGTGAAGTCCATCTTGGAGTCAGTTACGTCTTGTGGCCTTTCGTTTGAGGGCAACTACAATTAGCTTTATACCAGGGTCCATCAATGTGTTGTCTAGATCATGAGACAATGAGAACAGTCGTTTTTTCCATGGTATTCGTAGGTAACCTTAGCGAAAACGTCAAAAGTTACCTTCGAATAAATCAATTTGGACACAAATTACTAAGAAACCAGAAGGTCGGTAAACATTTAAATGAAGCACACATGACAGTTGACAAATCCAAGTATTTATCCCTTCTAATCTTCTTTGAATCTGATTTTTCTTTCAAATGAGCAGACCGTCGTCTATTTCAGTACATATTTTTCACCAATTAAGCCGTATTCAGTTTTGCATGGTGGGCATGTATGTGAATTCGCAACTTTCATTGACATATGATTTGATAGCAAACATACAGGCCTTCGTTATGTACCAATATGGGCATTGGCATGAATGGCGGTGTTTCACAATACTGTCATGATGTCAATGTGTATTCGTAGGTAACATTCGGTTACCGAAATTTACCTACGAATACTTGCTTTTATTGTTAACATCTCAGAAATATTTAAACGCAGGTTATTGAAACTTGGTAGAAATAAAGAGTGTATTACCCTGCACCTATTGCTTAACTATTGTTTACTATTCTCTCACTTTGTGGAAATGGCACAGCTTTTAACATGTATTCGGAGGTAATGCATATTCTTTACCAAACCTACCTTTGTGCCATTTAGAATTTCTGGCAGCTAAACACAATAATAAAGATGTCCGAATGCAATGCATTTCAGTATTGGACATATCAAAGCTTGTATCAATTGCGCATTTATTAGTGATTTCCATTTTTAAAGATATATCTAGTGCTATGAAAAATTGTATTCGTAGGTAATGTAAAAAATACCACTCAAAAATTATCACAAAAATTCATAATTATGTACAAATATGTGAAAAATTGAACAGGCAATCTTTGAATACACACCTTTCAGGAAATCAATTTAGATTCAATCCAATGACTTCTTTTCATAACTGATTTAGATGTTTTTAAAAATACTTTAAGAATATTTTGAAAAAATGGGTAAAAATATCATGTTTTGGGGTCTCTGTGTCTAAGTTTTTCACAGAAGGGGGTCTTATTATATATGGCGCGAAGCGTATGATCAAGGCGAATAAACACAATACAAAAACGAATGCCAATTGATTAAGGCCCGGTCACACTATGACGGACGATAGCAACGAAAGGTGACGAACGTGAAAATCACAAAATGTTGACGGCAAAGCGACGACAAAAAGAGGAAAAACAAGATTCGCTGACGAGTGGGAACGACCTTTAGCGACAACACGACGGCAAGGGACGAAAGGCTGCGGCAGGAAACGGAGACTAGCGACCAAAACCGGACGTTGTCTGGGCGGTGAGTGACGAAGTCTTGACGGAGCCCGACAACAAGCAACGAGGTCAGACGGCTGGCAGCGGATTTGCTTGCGGCAAGGAACGGCAGCTGACGGTGGATTGCGGTGATGATGACGTGACTCAGCAGCCGACATCAAAGCCTGTGTGTGTGCGGGTCGTATAGTCCCCTTTGGCGTTCCCACTCTTCACAACGTTCTGATCATCCACTCAAAAATATCAATATCAATAATAATCAAAAATATTAACATCAATATCAACAATAATCAAAAATTGTCAAATCGATATCAATAATAATCCAAACTATTAACATCTATATCAATAATAATCAGGATTATTAACATCAATATCAATAATAATCAAAAATATTACACATATCAATAATAATCAAAAATAGTAAAAATTAATATCAATAATAATCCAAACTATTAATATCTATATCAATAATATATCAATAATAAAATATTAACATAAATATCAATTATTATAATCAAAGATATTAATATCAATATCAATAATAATAACAAATACTACACATATCAAAAAAATAATCAAAAAATTAATATAAATATCAATAGGAATCAAAATATTAAAATCAATATTAACAATAATCCAAACTATTATATCAATAATTATCAAAAATATTATCATCAATATCAATAATAATAAAAAATGTTAATATCAGTATCAATAATAATCACAAATATTAACATCAATATCAATATCAATATCAATAATAATCAGAAATATTAATATTTTTGATTATTATTGATATTATTTTCTTTTTATATGAACTTTAAAATTGCATCGTGCCGGGTAGTCTATTGAAATCGAGCTGACGTCAATAAAACGTCAAACATCGCACAAAAAGACTTGATTAGAATTTACAGTCACTCATCGTGAGTTGCCGTTAGTTGTCGCTGAGAATCCGTTAGCGACCGCAGACGGCCGAAATTATTCGTCGGGAAATTTTCAACATGTTGAAAATTTTGTGACGACTAAAAAGTAGTTGTGATTCCGTTCAAATTTCGTTGGAGACCGCAACCCTCATTTCTTTGACGTTTCCATACCGTGCGAAGCCGTCTCTAGTCGTTTTGAGGTCGTCACAATTTCGTTGGTAGTCGTTGTCAACGACCATAAAAAGACTTGATTAATTTCTACAAGTCTACAAATGCATATATCTATTTCATAAATCGCACAAAAGTTTAAAATCGTTGACCATCGTTTAAAAATCGTAACCCATCGCAGACCACCGTTTCAATGCCGCAGGTACTCGCAAACGATACTCGCAAACAATATCCGTCACTCTCCGGACAAAAAGTCACTGTCGCACCAAGATCGTTACAATTTCGTTGCTTGCCACAACGTGTCGTCAGGGTTCGAGATGTGACGTCGCTTGCCGTTGTTTATTCGTCAATGGTCGTTGACAACGACTACCAACGAAATTGTGACGACCTCAAAACGACTAGAGACGGCTTCGCACGGTATGGAAACGTCAAAGAAATGAGGGTTGCGGTCTCCAACGAAATTTGAACGGAATCACAACTACCTTTTTGTCGTCACAAAATTTTCAACATGTTGAAAATTTCCCGACGAATCATTTCGGCCGTCTGCGGTCGCTGACGGATTCGTCAGCGACAACTAACGGCAACCCACGATGAGTGGCGGTAAATTCAAAATTGCAATTCGCAGCTTAACGTCGCTTGCCGTTCACCCCTATTCGTCACAGTGTGACCGGGCCTTTAATACTTTTAAGTTATGGCCCTGAACATGCCGTGTACACTTTTCGTTGGATTCGACCATATATCTGACAAGTCGGTTTCCTCGAACCATTCTGAGACATACATTGCCACAGGATTGAGTGACGTGAGAAAGAATGTCAGTGACCCTTGAAGTTATATCGCACAATGTGTAATACAAGAACAAGTATGAAATTTATTTGTTGCACTTGCGCAACTCTGACACACTAATAGATTCCCAATATATAGTACGCATTGAGAGGTCAACACAACAAGTATTGTCCAGGTGTTTGAAAATAGTGCGATTGATTTAATAGCACATGCATTATTACCTACTTTATTCACAATATTGACAAAATCCCAGCTGCTGGTAATTATTAATTCATCATATTCTAAAGTACTTTGGATATTGTCCCACATTAAATAATACTTCAATTCAAATAAATATATAAATCTTAAGTATACCAAATTTTAATCAAATTAAATTCTACATGTTACCAGGAATTACCTAGGGCTTAGAATCGATCAGTCCCGTTGTTGCTATGCACATCCGATTGGTTCAAATATCGAGTACGAGTATCTGGTCGACTCGCACGCGCTGAATCGTGTCATATTACACGGCTTAGAACTAATAAGATGGCAGGAAAGCTCAGGAACGTTCTCAAGTGTTTTTAAGAATTTATTTTAATTTACAACTGTGCAGGCCTCTCTGTTTACAAATTCATTAATTCCTTCTTCATACTCTTGTCTCAAAAACTATGAGAGAAAAACAACTTGCCAAATGCTTTCCGAAGAGCCATTTTGAGTTTAG
Organism: Amphiura filiformis; assembly: GCF_039555335.1. NCBI lineage: Eukaryota > Metazoa > Echinodermata > Ophiuroidea > Amphilepidida > Amphiuridae > Amphiura > Amphiura filiformis. The sequence goes on from NW_027305501.1 coordinate 1,157,441, forward strand.
TGAAGAAGAAATCACCATTTACCAAAATCACGTGTTTGTCTTTCCGACACTCATGTAATGATTACCATGTGTTTAGATGAACGTCATTCATGTGACGTTAAATATAGTCTTTTAATTGTTTTTAATAGCAGAGCTGAAAAATTATAATCACATAATCGAATAATTATATATAGTAAAATTTGAAATTTTTCGTACCCAAATCATAAACCGCGATGAAACATATGTACTATATATTATATAGCACGTGTCTGGTGGGAAACACGGTTTTTTTTTTTTTTGTTCTATAATGTAGAGCGGAAATAAAAATCATTTTAACCCCTTGAATACAAAAAGCTGTGATGTTTTACACCTGAAATGGAGAATAGAGACATCTGGTCACAGACTACTGCACTAACAGCCCGCTCACCAACATGTTATGTCACAGCAGCATCCGTTAATGAGGGCCAATCGTTCCATGTACTGCGAGGGACGAAACTGCTACGCACATACGGCGTATTTTTACGGTATTTGGCGTAAAAGCGAAGACATGCAACGCTCTATTGCGTAATGCAAAGGCACGCAGCCCTGGCGTGATTTGTTAGACACGCGAACAATCGGCCCTCATAAATATGGTAGAATTCACAGCATACAAAGCACGAGAACTTTGCCTGTTGGTAAATGGTCTGTATTCCAATGGCTTCAAAGCGCAAAAAAATGGATCAAATATGGAAAATTAAGACAATTGCAATATCTTTACTAATAAAATAATGAGCGGGTGGTCTTTGCACGGCTATGCTTTTCGCCCAGTTTCGGGCGCAACGTTCCGATATTCCGGCGATAGCATAGATTTGAATGATTCCAGAGTAGCAGCATTGCTGATCTGAACCACATACTAGGAGCTGCCATTGAAAAAGGCTCTATCCCTAGCACCCTTCTTCTTGGAAAGAAGCACCAAGAAGGAAATACTCGTCTGATCTTGTCTGGTGTTGATCTTGTTAATGTAATATAGGTTTATGTAAACTCGTTTGACAAAATTCAGTAATTTGGCAATTATACGAGAGTTTGAATAAGAATCACTTACTTTTATACTTTTGAATATTTATGGTACAATTTGTGCAATGGGTATTTTTTACTCTTAAAATACAACATCTATTTCACCGTTTTGAAGGATCGTCGTGTAACACAGAGCAAATCTGTTCATTTCGCGGTAGAATTTTTCTATGTTATTCTTTATCTTATGTTCATGAGTGAACCTCCTGATCACTAAGTTGTCGCTTGCATCTTCATACGTGTACGTACGTTCAATTAGCTCCCATACATCTACTGTATTGGTCATCTTATCAGTAAAGAAATGTGTTGCTAAATCGCACCCATAGGCCTACGCCACTCGTGCTAATAAGTAGGCCTACTGCCATATGACATCCTACCCTGTTCACTCCTCTTTTACATTCACGCATGCGGAATGCAGACATTATTCACATTATCTGGTAATCGACTTCTGTTGAAAGGCGACAAGAGTGACCATGTCGATTTTCAATGTCATTTTCTAGCCAGTTATTTCTTAATAACATGGCAAGTCGATCGGTTCCCATATTCTTGAAATACAATGTATGTTCAAAACAATAGAATCATGCGCTATTATTTTAGGACCTATCTGCTTAGCCCTTAAAACACGACATCGTAATCTGTTAGAAGTAAATTTCTGTCAGATGTTTTAATACCAAAAAAACGGGCACTAGATAAATTGTAAAAAACCCATTCGTATTTTGAGATGTACTCTATGCTGTTTGGAGTCATAGTCCTAGTACATGTATGTGAAATGGGCCTTAGTTGATCACAGCCTAACAAGCATTTAACAAATTTTGTTTGTGGTAATTTGCCCGAAATAGCTAGCGTATTTGTATGTATGTCATATTTGTAAAGTGTAGCTGATGTAATGATTTTGCCTTTATTCGTGTTGTATACAAAGTAGGGATCATTTCTGTCGTTGTAAATCGCCACTTGTAATGTACCACCAAAGGTGCTTATGTCAATTTCATTTCCGTATATAAAGTCTAACATCAAAACACCAAGCAAAATAAACATGAAACTATTTCCTTTTATCATGGTTTTAAAATCACAGTATACAAAAGCATGTCGCCAAGCTAAGAACAAATAACATCAAACAAAAACTTAACGCAGTAATTATTCGTTCTGGTAAACTGAACTTTTCATTTCCATCTTACGTAAAATATCGATGGTAATTGACACAGTAGTATTAATTGTGTCGTTCAGTCTGTTTCCAGTGACATTAACACCCGACATTAGCATATTTAAATCTCTATAAATCGATCTGATCCAGACTTGTTTCAGAGTATAATTGATTCGCATACCTGGGAAAAATGTGCCGTGTGAACTAACGTCCAGAATCTGGCATAATGGTTGTTTAATATAACAAAAACTGTCCATTTGAATATTACAGATATCGGTTTCGTTCTTAGTATCTGACAAGCCTGTGCAAAAACACAGTAACTGTCCACGGTTGTAGCTGCATAATTAGCTATAACCTTGTTATTGGAGATAGGTACATGTTTGGGTGTGAAACAGTTCACAGAGAGACCATTTACCGGTTTTATAATGGACACTGGAAAGCATGAACAGACAAAAGTGATCATTACAAAGCAACCCAAAAAATCCCGCGATAAATCCATTGACAGCAAAAATAATGAAACGATACCCTATCAGTGGCAATTGTGTGGTTTTTTTAATCCTAAATTAACTTTAGATCAAGAAGCGGAAATTCTTATGAAAAAATTCAATGAACGTTTGAAATGTGTTTTTAATTTGATCGAGTTAAAAATGGCGCATGTTAGAAATGATATCGACGAATTTCAACAGAAAGCCGAAACCATTATAGCTGAATTGGCTAGTTCAAGTAACGAAAATGAAGATTGTATTGACCATAATAATGATAATCTTGAAATATTAGATCTAAAACGCATCAATAGAGATAAAAACATGTACACTGAGTTTTATAAGACACTTCTGGGATTGCTCAATAATCTGAACCAACTAAAATTAAGCTCTGAATACTACCAAATAAACGGCGAATTAAGACACACGTTACAATTAATACCAGCAAAATTCTCATTCGAATCCGCTCAAAATGATAGCAAACTTGAAATTGCTACAATCTATAATGACATCTTGCAAGATTTGGCACAAAAATCTCTCTGCCGTTGTCGTCTACTGGTTTAATGGAATACGAACAAGAATATGACGAGACTGATATCATGATCAAGAAAGCGGTTAAAGAATCCAAAAAGAAAAGAGCTAAAACT